>NW_012104365.1:5171489-5180093 GCF_000951045.1 Mandrillus leucophaeus | reverse complement strand
GCTCTGCACGTTGCTGTCTGCACTGGGCCTTAAACGACTGGGCTAGCTTGGTGGGTTACAGGCTGGCTCTGCAGGTTGCTGTCTGCATTGGGTCTTAAATGGCCAGGCTAGGGGATGACATGGAGGAAACGTGTGGCCAGTGGTGCTTTGGGCTGAATCCTGTCCCTCCAGGCCCCTTGCTGTTCAGAATTGTTGCAGTCTTTGGTAGGACAGAAATGCCCTCTCTGGCTGGAGACCAGCTGTGAGCCCAGGCCGGCTTCTGCTGTGGTCTTCTCACCATAGGAGGCCCGTGAGAAAGGAGTCTGCACCTCAGCTCCCAGCTCGGAACAGCTCCATTACTCTGTGACTTCAGTCACCAGACCACAACTCATGGCTCCCCTCAGTATCCGTCTCCATCCCGTGGACTGCACGCAGTGTGGCAGGGCATTGGTGGTCCGCCCTCCTCCCTGCACACCCCGCGGCCGGCGCTCACGTTCCCCTGCAGCCTGGAGTTGCTCGTCACATAACTGGCTGACTTTCAGGTGCACACATCTGGAGTTAAAAGAAGCACCTTGGCCGGGTGCAGTGGCTCACGCCTGTAATCCCAGCACTTCGGGAGGCCAAGGCAGGCGGATCACCTGAGGTCAGGAGATCAGGACCATCCTGGCTAACACGGTGAAACCCCGTCTCTACTAAAAATACAAAAAACCGGGCGTGGTGGTGGGCACCTGTAGTCCCGCTACTCGGGAGGCTGAGGCAGGAGAATGGTGTCAACCCGAGGGACGAGAGTTGCAGCGACCTGAGATCATGCCACTGCACTCCAGCCTGGGGGACAGAGCAAGGCTCTGTCTCAAAAAAGAAAAAAAAAAAAAAAACACCTCACTTATTCCTTCATAGTGCTTACATGATGAGAAGAAGAGAGAGCCTGGCGCAATGGCTCACACCTGTAATCCCTGCACTTTGGGAGGCTGAGGCGGGCAAATCACCTGAGGTCGTAAGTTTGAGACCAGCCTGACCAACATGGAGAAACCCCGTCTCTACTAAAATACAAAAAAATTAGCTGGGTGTAGTGATGCATGCCTGTAATCCCAGCTACTTGGGAGGCTGAGGCAGGAGAATTGCTTGAACCGGGGTGGTGGAGGTTTCGGTGAGCTGAGATCGCACCACTTCAGCCTGGGCAACAAGAGCGAAACTTCGTCTCAAAAGAAAAAAAAGAAGAAAAGTCAGGTTCAGAGGCTGCTCCCTGGAAGGCCTCTTCTCAGAGTTCCTCCTTATGACTGAGAAGGATTACCCGGGAGGGGAACCTGGTGGTGGAGTTGTGAGAGAGAGTGGCCTGCTTGCTGGTAAGTCACGGGGTATTCAGATGGTGAACGGCAGTCTAGGTTCCTCCTTTCCTGGCAGCCGGCCACAGGCCTCGGTGTCTCACACATCGTTGCCAGCTGGACCAGGTGGAAGTGTCAGCATTGGGCGCGGGCGAGGCCTTGCCCTGCTGCATTGCTCAGCTCGTGCGAGAGGGAGCCAGACATGCTGAGCTGATCAGGCTCCAGGTGTCGGAATGAGCATCAGGCCCAGGCCTCAACTCCAGTAAATTCCGGGGTGCCTGCTGGACCTGCTGGCTTCCTGCTGTGGCCCGGGGCTGAGGCTCCTATCTCAGGACAGGTCTGCCACAAGGCCCCTTTGCCTTTGGGAAGTCCACATGGCCTGTGGGGCTGTTTGGGGCCAGCACCCTCCCTCCCCCAGGCGTCCTGGCCACCCAGAGTCAAAGAAGGACCAGCGACTGCTAGCATCTGGGCAGAGCTTGGGCGCAGGGCATCCAGTGTATCCTGGACAGAGGCGTGTCTTGGGGACTCTTCCGAGCTCTATACCCATGGAGAGGACGAACTGCCCGAAGTTGGTCCTAAGCTGTGACAAGCCACAGCCCTGCACATGCCCGTCACGGGGCTCTGTGGATGACAACATGCTGACGCTCTTGGTGTCCTGTGGAGAGTGAGGCTCGGAGATTACAGTGCTGCTTCCTGTGGGTGATGGCGGGGCTCCTATGGGCAGACGGGGAGCTCGGACACCGCAGCACCACTACTTGGTGCCGGGAGAAGCTGTGGGATGGGAAGGGTCTCCTTCAGGGCCGAGGGCAGCCTTCATGCGCTGCCTTGGACAGGGCTGGGCCCCTGCAGGCTGGGCAGCCCCGGGGCAGCTTCTGAGGGGCCAGGGGAATGGAGTAGGTGGTGCACAGGTGATGAGGCCCTTGGGGGCTTTGGGCTTTGGCCACCACTTGTGAGACCAGGAAGAGTGTCGCCTCAGTCCTGTGGAACTGTCAGGCTTGGAAGAGGAGACTTTCTGTGGGTGGGCGGCAGCTGCTTCTCCGGAACAGTATCCCCCGCTTGGCCCTGTGGCGGGTCCAGGGCACAGGGGTGGGCAGTGGTGTGATTCAGTGTGAAAACTGCCTGGGGCCGGTGTCCAGCCCAGACAGGAGGGGCGTCCAGAGCTGGTGTCGTGGTTCCCCTGCCTCCCCCATGTGCCAGCTTTTGCCGTGATCTTCTCATCATAGGAGGAGACCTCAAGGTGCAGTTTGCTGCTTGGGCTGGGCCGAGCTGGGCTAATGTAGCCATAGCCGTCTCCAGAGATGGTGGCAAGTGGCAGGTGAGGTCATTCCTCAGTATGGGTACATGTGTGCCAGGAGGGTGGCCTTGATGGGGCCCCAGAACACCAGGTCCCTAGGCCAACCTGCTCTGCCAGGCCTCAGGGATGGGATGGCCTCCCTCCCCCTCTCCCTTATATTTTGGGAAGCTTGCTGCACCCTGGGGCTGGGCGTGAGCACCTGGAGGGACAAGCAGAAGCTTGGGGCTGGGCTGGGGGCACAGACGTCTGTCTTCACTAGCTGGGGACACTGCATCCCTGCAGAGGAGCGGTGAGAGAGGGACCCTGGTCCCAACATCAAGAAGAGCTGCTTGAGGTATATTTGAGGGGGTGGTACGGGGTGGTGGCTGGTGAGGTGAGGGCATTCCTTTTTTTTTAAACTTACTTTGGAAATAAAGTCAAATACACAGAAAAGTTGCAAGAGTAAGCATAGTGTAGAGAATACTCTTCACCCAGATTCACTTATTGTTAATATTTTGATCCCTTTCCTTGATCATTTGGTTGCTGTGTGTGTGCATGTGTATTGCATGTTTGTGCATGTAGTGTGATGCTTATGTGCACGCGTGTATATGTGTAGATATGTGCATGTAGTATGTATGCCAGTGTGTGTCTGTGTAAGGACGTATGTGCAGTTGTGTTTGTATGCATGTGTGTGCCTGTGTGGTGTGTGCACTTGTGTTTGGTGTGTGTGCACATATGTGTGCCTCTGTGGTATGTGCGCATGTGTGTCTCTGGTGTGTGCCTGTGTGTGTCTGTGGTACTGGGCACATGCCAGTGTGCACTCATGTGTGTGCCTCTGTGTGTGCACTTGTGTGTTTGGTGTGTGTGCACATATGTGTGCCTCTGTGGTATGTGTGCACATGTGTGTGCCTGTGTGGTGTGTGCCTGTGATACTGGGCACATGTTTGTGCCGGTGTGTACTCTGTGTGCCTGTGTGTGTGCACTTATTTGGTGTGTGTGCACATACGTGTGCTTCTGTGGCATGTGTGCACATGTGTGTGCCTGTGTGTGTGCCTGTGGTACTGGGCACATGTTTGTGCCAGTGTGCACTCGTGTGTGTGCCTGTGTGGTGTGTCTGTGGTGTGTTGTGCACAGGTATGTGCCTGTGTGGTGTGTGTGCACATGTGTGTGTGCCTGTGTGGTATATATGCACCTGTGCCTGTGTGGTGTGTGTGCACATGTGTGTGCCTGTGTGGTATATATGCACCTGTGCCTGTGTGGTGTGTGTGCACATGTGTGTGCCTGTGTGGTATATATGCACATGTGCCTGTGTGGTGTGTGTGCAGGGGTGGCATTTGTTTTGGGAGCCCTGGGCAAGAACGGGAGGATGCAAAGCCACTGCTCTCCACACCTCTCCCCTGCCTACTCCAGATGGTGACTCCTGCCTCCTCCTCTGCAGGTGCAAGCCCCTCAGCCTGGTGGGGTCTGGGTTCAGTGGGAGCCTCAGAAATTGTCTGGCTCCTTCCTGCTGGGTCCCCTGGGGCTGGTCCCTCAACCACCTCTTCTGAGCTCTGTGCCATCCATCCTCCTGTCACCGGTCCCCCTGCCGAGGTCTCCACCTCGAGTTGTTCTAGTTTGACAACCGAAAAGCCTCCATACCCCAAGTTGCAGGATGGGGAGACAATAGGGGGTCACTGAGGTCGTGGCAAGGTCTGGAGGGGCCACACCAGTGGGGGACCCTTGTCATCACCAAGGAGAACAGTCCCCAACTTGGGGGCTTCATGGAGCAGCCAGGCTGGTTGGAGGAAATGGGGGGTTTCATGGAGCAGCCAGGCTGGTTGGGGGAAATGGGGGGTTCATGGAGAAGCCAGGCTGGTTGGGGGAAATGGGGGGGAGCAGCCGGGCTGGTTGGGGGAAATGGGGGGTGCAGCAGACTTGGTTTTGCAGGTGGACCAGGCAGGGAGTGTGCTGGGGTGGAGGCTGGGTGGGGCCTCCGCCCGTGCACAAGGTTGGAGGGGCATGGGCAGTCGTCAAGGGGTGCCAGGGCTGTGCGGAGCAGGGACGTGGGCCCCGCTGTGGGAGCAGGGTGCAGCGGAGTGCAGGCCTAGGGACAGCCTGAGAGCCTTGGGACGTGGGTGTGGCGCCGGGCACGCCGGGATTTGCGCCCTGAAAGAGTAGCACCTGTGGAACGGTTCCACATAGGACAGTGGGTCCTGGAGGAGTCCCGCGAGGGGGTGTTTCTGTCCTGGGGGTGGTCACTGTCCCAGGCACGAACTCCCCTTTGTGTCCGGGGAAGGCCTGGGCAGTAGAGTCTGTGGAGTTGGAGGTGGGCTTCGTCCCTGCGAGTACACAGAGGAAAGGGAGTGCCTGCAGCCACAAGCAGGAGTCCCAGGACGGGGCCAGGACCACAGCCCCTTTTGCCTTCCTGAGAGGCACTGAGGGGCCCTGCTCCCTGGGGTCCCTGTAAGCCTAGGGTGGTCTCCTTGTCTGTGAGACTGACCACCCCTTCTGGGAGGCCCTTCTGAGTGACAGCCGTCCGTCCCCCTGCCCCACCCCCGGGAGATTGGCTTCTTCACACCTGGCACCTGCTGCAGATGGAGGTTCCGCTTAGGACAGGCCTCTGTGCTTCCTGCCTGAGCCTGAGACGATCCCGCCGGAGGCCAATTTCCAACCCCGCTCACCAGTGGATCGGTGAGTGGCTAGTGCCTGGGGCTCAGTCCCTTTTGGGGTCCTTCCACTTCCCCAGGGCTGATGTCTGGGTTTCTTTCCTCTCCCAGGAAAGGGCCCAGAGTGCAGGACCCTGGGCTGTATGAAGTGCAGGCAGCTCCATGGCCAGCATGGAGGCCCCTGGTCACTGAAAGTACGTTTATGCAGCACCAGCAGGGCCTCCCCACAGTCTCCCCATCCCTAAATTCACTTGGAACCTGCAACTGAACCTTCTGGGGTTCTGGTCACTGGCTGCCTTCAAGGGAGTGGGACCAGGGGACCGGGACTGACAGAACATGATCTGAGGCCAAGGATGGCCGGCCGCGGCCACTCAGAGGAAGAGGAGGCTGGTGATGGACCGTATGTGTCCTGGAGCCTTCCCCAAAGAGGTAGGGGTGCATGAGGGCCAGGCTGGAGGGCTGCTGAGCCCTGGGGTGGGGCCTGAAGTCTGTGGTCTCCTCAACAAGCACAGTTGCTTCTTATCCAACAGGCGGGGAGGCAGGTGGTGGGGTGATGGCAGGCACAGCACTGGAGAGAGTGCAGAGGCTGGGATGTGAGCCCATATCAGGGCAGGGCAGGAGGTGAGGGGACTTTGGGGTGCAGAGGCGGGAAGGGCATTGGCAGCCGGGCACCTGTGTCTGAGGGTCAGGAGCAGGTGAGGGCATGGGGTTGTGGTCTGAGGGGGAACTTGGTTAAGTGTGGCGTTGAGGAGGCCAGGGCCTGAAGTGGGGGTATCTGTTGGACAGTCCCAGAGAGACCTGGAGTGCAGACCCAATCCCTGCCATGCCCGAGCCCCTCGGGGCTGGCCCTTCCCTTTGCCACAGCCCTGCCCCAAGCAGACCATTTGCCCCCCACCTCTCTGTGAGCCAGGGGCAGGCAGCTCAGCCTTCTAGGGGACTTCCTGACACTCAGGGGCCTGGCCACAAGGTTCTGTCGACACACGCTTGTGCTCCACAGTGGGTGGAGGCCCAGGGGACACAGGGCACTGGGAGGCAGGACTGTGTGTTGCCCGGAAGGCAAATTGTCCCACCTTGCCTTCCTGGGATGGAAGACGCCCCTGAGGGTGTCGTGGCCCCAGGACCATATGGGGAGCAGCTGATGTTGGGGCTGACCACTCCGGGCCACACCAAGCCTGAGATCCCTGCGTGAGGCAGCGTGGAGCCTGCTCTGGATCCCTGCGTGAGGCAGCATGGAGCCTGCTCTGGATCCCTGCGTGAGGCAGCGTGGAGCCTGCTCTGGATCCCTGCGTGAGGCAGCGTGGAGCCTGCTCTGGATCCCTGCGTGAGGCAGCGTGGAGCCTGCTCTGGATCCCTGCGTGAGGCAGCGTGGAGCCTGCTCTGCTCTGCTCCTGCCCCTTCTGCAGGTTCTCGGGCTGCTATCTGGGGAGGGATGCCACCAAGCAGATGTCAGAATGGGGTGGAGGAGGCCCCGCCTGGCCTGGGAGGGTGGAAACTGGTTGGAGAAGGAGGTGGACTAGCAGCACCTGGTGACTAATCCTGGTCTGGCCTCTCCTTGCCAGTCACCACCCCTGGTGGCTGTGACGGACTTGAGAGTGGGGCTGCTTTGGGAAGTGGAGGCCAAGGGGAGCCCATGCCTCAGGAGTGCCCAAGCTTTGACGCACATGGTATGGCCAGGGAACCCTCTCTGAGACAGACCAAGTTGGGACCTGAAGGATGAGTTGGGAAAGGGATGTGGGAGCCTGAGCATGAGAAGAGCCTTCTAGCCGGAACATCCTCATGGGCAAAGACTGCCAGGCAGGAGGGCCTGAGCATTCTGGGAGTCTAGAGGGCCCAGGGTGGTTCTTTCCTACCCTGGAGCTGCCCTCTGTACCTCAGCACCCCCACACACAAATGCACAGGTGCACACAAAAGCATACATACATTCATGAGCATCTGAGTGCACACAGGCACATACATGCACACATGTACAGAGCATACAACATATAAACATGTGCACACAACACATGTGCCTACCATGGGCATGCAGACATGCGTGATCATATGCCCTAACATGGGCATGTACAGACGTGTGATCATATGCCCTACCATGGGCATGGGCACGCACCAACACGTGTGGTCATGTGCCCTACCCTGGGCATGGGCACGCACCAACACGTGTGATCATATGTCCTACCATGGACACACATTGATATGCGTGATCATGTGCTCTAACAAGGGCAGGCACTGACACGTGTGATCATATGCCCTACCATGGACATGCACCAACACACGTGATCATGTGCCCTAACATGGGGATGCACCAACACACGCGATCATGTGTCCTTCCATGGAGATGCACAGACACGTGTGATCATATGCCCTACCATGGGGATGTACAGACATGTGTGATCATATGTCCTAACATGGGCATGCACCAACACACGTGGTCATATGCCCTAACGTGGGCACGCACCGACACACGTGGTCATATGCCCTAACATGGGCATGCACTGACACGTGATCATGTGCCCTACCATAGGCACACACTGACATGCGTGATCATATGCCCACAGGCATCCCCAGGCATGCACACACACACGTACACAAATGTATACACACATGCACATACGCATACAGGCACACGCAGGCGCACACACATGGGCCTTGTAAAACTAATGTAAAGATGATAATGGTCCCAGATAAACGAGCCCCTTGGGAAGGATCCACCTTCTGCTCTGTCTGGGTGCAAGCCACAGCACCTCCTCAGGTAATTCTTGGGGGTCTGCACATGAGGAAAGGTGGGGTTTGCCTGGAAATGGGCCTTTCTGTGGGCTGTTTGGTCTTCAGGCTCTTGGGACATCTCCAGTCTTTTGGCAGGTGGGCTCTGAAAGGGGGTGCCACCCTGCCCAGCGTAGCCACCATGTCTTCTAAGCAAGACTGCCTGCCCCAGCAGATTCTGCACTTCTGTGGGTGTGAAGTCACTGGGAAATACCTTTTGGGGGCCAAGACAGGGGTCTTCTCTGGACATTTAGGAAGACTTGTGGGGAAGGGACATTGGAGACTGACCAAGGTTAGCTGGGTCAGGGACTGCTTGGGCAGTGATGACCAGGGCCTCCGTGGCAGGAGGAGAGCTGTCCTTATGTGGAGTCGGGGACCTAAGCATCACCAGGCTGATCTGGCACTGAGGCCCTGTGGCTTCCCCTCCTGTGTCCTCAGCATGCAGTCACCCTCTTAGAAGTATACGGGACTATGGAGTGACCTTTGGGTGGCCAGAGTTCAGTGGATCTGCATCTCTCCCTCGTCACCACTGCTTCAAAGAACTGAGAACAGGACCAGCCAGAGGGAGTTTGAATGGCCCCACTCCGCAGGGTCCATGGTGATGATGCTCCTGCCGCTGCTGGTGATG
>NW_012104365.1:5168936-5169889 GCF_000951045.1 Mandrillus leucophaeus | reverse complement strand
CCCCTGAAACACTCCTGTTCCCCAGCACCAGGGCCTATTTCCGCCCCTGTATCCCTGTATTCCTGCTGTGAGCCTTCTGGGTGGTGAGGGCTGCCATCTGGGATCTGGCCTGGCCAGCTGGGGTGGGGGTTGCAGAGCTGAGAAGAGGAGGGGTGTGGCCATCTCTGTGGCGATGATCATGGCTTGGCTGATGCGAGTTCCAGAGAAGGAGCCGGAATGACCTGCGTGTCTCAGCCCTGCAGAGATGAAGATGGCAAGTGGGGGGCGTGCCTGGCTGTGCTCCCCCTGAAACACATCCCTGGTCCTGGGCTGGGCCCCACCCTGGCCTCAGCTTCCCCTGGAGCCTCTTCTTTATCTCATTCACGGTGTTACCACCGGTTACCCCCAGGCAGCCCTGGGAGACACTGACTGGCTTTACTGTTCCCCTCCACCGAGGAGGAAATACAGTGCGGAGGGAATTTGATGCTGGGGCGGGGCAGGGTGGCTGAAGACACGGAGTCTGGACCTCCATCTGGTGAGTAACCAGCAGCCTCCATCAGGCCAGGCCAGAGTTCAGGGTGGAGGAGTGTGGCTATGGCGGTGCATGTGAGGGACGGTTCTGCTTCCCGGCGGCACATGTGAGGGAGGGTCCTGCTTTCTGGCTGTGGCAGCCCTGGGGCCCTCAGGACATAAGGCTCCAGGGTGTCTGTGTGAGCACGTGCATGTCATGAGTGGTCCAGGACCAATGCAAAGCCTGCTGGACTCTGGGGCTGCCTCTGGCCCATGTCCCTGGCTAGAGGTGACGAGAAGACACTGCTACCCTCCTGGCACCTCTGGGACAGGGTCACCAAGCAGAGGAAAACTTCTCCTGGGCTCTGGGCCCTCACCGTCGGACAAGGCCTCTCCATCCCTCTAATAAGTTGGAGGGTGTCACCCTGTATCATTTTATTTTTTAGTTTTTTTTTTTTTGAGGC
>NW_012104365.1:5167013-5168459 GCF_000951045.1 Mandrillus leucophaeus | reverse complement strand
GTGATGCTGGCAATGGTTATGTTGATGGTGGTGATGGTACTGATGGTGGCAGTGATTATAGTGATGATGACTGCTCACATTTACTGACTCCAGGAGTCTGAGACATGCCCTTGTGTCCTTGTACCAATGGCTGAGTGGGCCCTGCCTTCCTGCCCACTGTGACCAGGATGCTCCTGCTCTGTTCCAAACTCTGTTCCAGGTGGGTTCCAGGCAGAGCCTGGATTATCCTCTCTACCCATGGAGGTCCCATCCCTGCAGGCTCACCTAGACCTTAGTGGCACTTGTGGCTTCGTTCCTAGGAGGGGTTCAGAAATAGCTGTTGAATGAACGAATGAATGAACAAAGAGCATCCTGGTGTGCAAGGGCCCCTGTGTGTCCCTCCTCCCCTGGTCTGAGGTGTGTGGGGCAAAGGGCAGTCTCCCCGTGGGAAGGGGCCTGCCTCCACCCATTGCTCATGCAGATGGCCGTCAAGGCTCGAAGTCCCTCTGGGGCCTGATTCTGCCAGGGTTCTCTCCCCATCCCTGTCCAGGTGCAGGATCCTGTGGCAGCTCCAGGGCGCCCTCACGTGGTCAGCACAGGCACCTGCAGGAGGGCCTGACCACACATGCCCAGGCAGCCGCGCTGTGTGCTGGGGAGCTCTGCCTGGGCCCCAGGTGGATGGTTGTGTACCACATGGTTGTACGTTGAGACCTCACCTCAGCTTGGTCTGTGTGCTGCGTGGACATCTCCATCCTGTCCCTGCAGAGACGTGCCCAGTATAGAGCACGGACCCTACGTGCCGTGTGGACTGGGTGCAGCCTGGGGCTGGGAGCCTGGTCCCAAGCCTGGTCTTGGTCGTTGGTTCATGTGGGGCTCAGATCCTGCTCACAGGGCTGGACTTTCCTGGGGTTGGCCAAGGGTCTGTGTCTCAGGCTCTCAGCAAGAGGGTCCAGAGTGGCCGTGCCCCAGCCCAGCCCACGTGCCTCCCAAGTGTTCAGAGGTGGTGGCATCAACTTGTGTGGCAGAGCAGCCCCCGGACCAGGCTGGAATGCCCAGCCCACTGGATTCTGGGGCTGTATCTGGCCCATGTTCCCAGCTGGTGGTGACTCGGGGCTGGGGAGCCAGGGAACGAAGGAGCTTCAGGGGCCACAGCACCTTAGGGGCAACCCGACTGGGTCTGCTGAGATCTGCCGAGGACTCAAGGTGGGGCCCTGCCCCACCCTCTGTCAGAGGGGCTGTGTGTTTCCATCTTGCTCCGTTTTACCACTCATGGCCCTGAGGAGGGGGCTCAGCCACCCTCGGCTTTGAGCTGGCCCCCAACCCCATGGCCCCATCAGAGCATCTGTGGAAATGGCTTGTGGTGGGGGAGTCTCCCCTGAAACACTCCTGTTCCCCAGCACCAGGGCCTATTTCCGCCCCTGTATCCCTGTATTCCTGCTGTGAGCCTTCTGGGTGGTGAGGGCTGCC
>NW_012104365.1:5158875-5165913 GCF_000951045.1 Mandrillus leucophaeus | reverse complement strand
CCACCTCGCCCGGCTAATTTTTTGTATTTTTAGTAGAGACGGGGTTTCACCGTGTTAGCCAGAATGGTCTCGATCTCTGACCTCGTGATCCGCCCACCTCGGCCTCCCAAAGTGCTGGGATTACAAGCGTGAGCCACCGCACCCGGCCATTATTTTTTAGTTTTTAATTCATTCCCAAACATTGTCCCCTGTGGAGAGGCTGGGAGCCAGCTCCTAATCTCTGCCCTGACCAGAGACCTGCCAGGGGGCTTGGACTTGAGGGGAAGGAGGGTGGGGGCTCCTGGCCAAAGGCCACACAGGGAGCCCTGCCTGGAGGTGAGATCAGGGTGGAGCCCAGGGTCTGCAGAATGGAGGGACTGGCTGCCCTGGCCCTGCTGATTGTGACCTGGCCCCTGTAGCTCCTCCCACCTCTGCTGCCCATAGACAGGAGGGATTCGGAGGAATTTCAGAGGGGAGTGCGGGGCCTGTGGCTTCAGCTTTAGCAGCTTTATTAGGTTTTATTCAGAATAAAAATCTTCGGGCCAGGGAAGGAGTGTCTTCTTCTGGCCCCACACTGGGGAGGGCCCTGCTGCACAGCCCTGAGCTGGCCTTGCTGGGTGCCATGGTCTGGCCAGGGGATGTCCCAAACCCTTGACTCAAGTTTGCTGTCCACCAGGCCCACTGCCTGACAGCTGACCCAATGCAGGCTGGGTGCTGAATGTCAGCTGGGTGCTTAGGATTCAGTCGGGGGTATGTGCCCAGCTCTTCCTGAGTGGAGGCGGGCAGTGTCTGTGTGCGTGGGAGGTGAGACTGTGTGAGCATGTCTGTGACTGTGGCTGCGGGTGTGAGCAGGAGGAGGAGAGGCT
The DNA here is from genome assembly GCF_000951045.1 of Mandrillus leucophaeus. Classification (NCBI taxonomy): domain Eukaryota; kingdom Metazoa; phylum Chordata; class Mammalia; order Primates; family Cercopithecidae; genus Mandrillus; species Mandrillus leucophaeus. Next base: position 5,165,068 of record NW_012104365.1, on the reverse strand, counting down.
GAGCTGGACACGCAGGGCAGTCCCTGTTGGCTGCAGAGCATGGTGATGGTGGCCCCTGCCCCAAGGGCCTCTCACTGAGAGTCCGAGTGGACCCTGTGGCACTTGGGGCCCTCCCCGCACTGCGGCAGACGTGCCACAGCCACAGTAAGGCCTGGCCCAAGGAGGTGCGCACTCAGCTCTGCAGGTCCTGCGTAGTGAGCTTCCCATTGTGGGCCCCGTACCTACTGGGCTGCCCACCTTCCCGTGTCCCCCCTGAGCTGCAGCCCAGAAATCACAAGTCTGCCCTGGGGGCTGGGGCCCAGGTGCACCGCTGGGGGCAGGCGTCGGAGAGGTAGCTCCCTGACCGTGGCAGTCCAGGAAGCTCTTCCTAGGAGACCCCACAGAGACTGACTGCCTAGGGACAGTGCCAAGGGCAGTTTGTCCCTGCGCTCCCACCAGCTCTCAAGTGTCCCCTTCCCCAGGCTGCTGACATGGAAGGTCCATTCTGGCCAGGAGCCAAGTCCCCAGGAAGGAAAGTGGTACAAGAACAAAGCCCCAGCCCCCATCCTTGGCCTCAGAGGAGGGAGCAGCCAGGGGCCACCTTCCCTCTAAGGGAGGGGTCAGGCTGGAGGTCAGAGCTCCAAAACGAAGCTCCAGCTAGGCTAGGGCCACATCTTGTACCTCGAAGGAACACCCCACTCCCACCAGTCCCTTTGGTATTGTCCTGGAATGACCTGGGGCCCCCTACTCCTTCTCTAGGACCAGAAGTGCCCCTGGGGGGTGCTGCCTGTCCCCTCACAGCGGGAGGAAGGACGAAGGGGACGCCAAGCCCCCGGGTCGGTGCTGTGGTCAGGCCAGGGCTTGCTGGGGCTGCCTATGCCACTTCTGCACCCTCCAAGGGGAACCTGCCCCTGAGGAGACTGGTGGACCCTGCCTTGACTCTGCCTGGCTGATTGGGGTGGGGGTGGGAAGATGGAGGCACCAGTGGCTCCCGCTTGTGTCTGCAGCGAGCAACTTGGGTGGAGGGGCTGGAGGTCTGTGCTCAGGAGAGCCACAGAGGCAGCTTCCCTTTGTGGCCCTGCAGCAGCGGTTGGGCGGGGTGGAGACGCCAACTGCCTGAAACTCAAATGGTTCCTTTTATCCTGATTTTCTGCTCCCTGCCTTGGGCCTGGGGCTGGGAGAACTTCAGGCGACTCCGACTCCTGCCTCGGATTGAAGCCGGGGAGGAGAGGCTAAGCCTCTACCTGGTTAAGAGAAAAGAGGCAAAGCTGCAGAGCCAGGTCTGGCACTCGCCCCAGGGGAAGGGGGCGCTTGGGGAGGGGGTCGTCCTCTGACCGTCCCCGGGGCATCGCAGCCGGGGCCTGGGATGCGCGCGGGGGAGGCGGCGCAGAGGCGGTGCCGGGCGTCAGCAGGTGGCGCTGGCTTCCGGGGACAGAAAAAAAACCCTGCAGCAAACCCGAGTGGGTGTCACTGCGGCTGCAGATGGCGGCGGGGGAGGGATTTGTCATTTTCTCCCTGGGCTGCGGAGTCTCACGTGCCTGGTCCTGCACAACCCAGAGCGGGCTTTGGGGGCGGGATGCGGTCCGGCGTGTCCACCGCCCTCGTTCGGACCCTGGACGCGGACGCAGCTGTCTCTTATACACATCTAGATGTGTATAAGAGACAGGCCTCGCCCCCGCAGAACTCACTCTGCCGCGCAGCTCACACCGCAGCCCTCCAAGCCTCTCAGTCCTGAGAAAGGCAAGGGTCCCGCCGGCCTCCTGCAGATGGCTCTGCTGGGCTCCGTACGGGGGGGAGGGAATTAGAGGTCGTCCTTCCCCGCCCCCATCGGAGCCTGCGGTTCTCACCGTTTCTGACCGGGATGGGAGCTCTTGCCCCTAAGGACCACAGAAGCACAGGCGACACTCCACGACCCGACTGCAGTCACTGCCAGCTCGATAGGGTCCTTGGGGCGCCCCCGATCTGGCCCTCTAGGGCCAGGGATCAGCGGCTTCCCCAAGCCTCACCGTCTGGAGCCTCCCCCGCGGGCCTTTGTTTAGACTGCAAGGAGCGCAGGCCCGGCGCGGCCGGCCGGCCTCTGTCCCCTTCTCCTTCCTCCTAGGGCCAACCCAGCCCCTGCGCCATCTGCCCTCGGAGCAGAGCCTGGGCCTCCCTGGGCGCAGGTCCTGCTTCCTTCCTTTTCTACGCTCTCCAGCACTGCTCAGCCCATGGACAGCCGGTTAGGAAGTGGGGCAGGAACTCGGGTTGGTTCTGCCCCCACCGCCTCCGCCGGTCCTCAACCATCAGGACGCCCCTCCCCCTTTGGTGCGGCTTCAACCTGACCCTTCCCAGCCGCAATTCCTCGCCCTTCGCAGGTGTCAGGGACAGCCTTTCTCTCTCACAGGTCACGCACAAGCCCTCTACTCCTCCACAGCCCAAGGGGAACCTTCTGTTCCAAGCGCAAAGCTCTGGAAGCTGCCCCAAGCCTGCGGGTGCCGGCAGCCCCAGCAGGTGCAAGCTGGACGCTAGAGGGGCTGGAGGGCTGGGGAGGCCAGGCTGCGGCAGCCCCGCTTCATTGGAGACCGTTGCCCTTGGCCTCCAGTGGTCGGGATCGGACCCTCACCCTAATGAAACGGGGGCAGTCCCCAGGGCGGTCCTAGGCGCCCAGGCGGAGGCATCCGCTGTCCATGGTGTTGAAACGGAACCCTGAAACCTCCGCCTCGCCTTCGGACTTTACCCCCAGCCCTCTTCTCTACCAAGGATTGGGGCCAGGAAGGCCGGCTCCCAGCCCCCTCCCCTCCCGTCCCCCACCCTTAGCTTCCTGGACGGGTCCAGGACGTCTCCGGATTCCAGCTCCCTGGAGCTTGTTCCGCTTCTAAGGGGACAGACTCGTTAGCACCCCCGATTGGTGCCTTGGCTTCGGGGACGCCAAATCTTTCTTTGGGTCTCTTTTCCATACAGGACCGGCTCCACCTGGAGCAGGGCGAATCGCCGCCCCTCGCAGACCTGTTCCCTCACCTGGCGGAGCACCTTCCTCCTGCCCACCTTATCTTTGGCGAAGGTCTCTCTGGCAGGCCGGGGCGGGGGGGGGAGGTAAGGAGGGAGGATGGGGGTCGCCCCCTTCCCTTGGGTCAGCCCAGATTTTTGTACATCCCCAGGAGAACCCGGCCCCTCTTGGAGTCCTGAGTAGCGATGGGGGTCCCCGACTTCCCACTTCCACCCCCGGTGTGCAGCGGCCCCAGCCAGGCGGGCTGGGGGAAGGGCCGTCCAGGGCTTGGGGGCGGAGCTGGCCGGTAGGAGCCGCGCGGGAAGGGGAGCCCGCCTGCAGCCTCTGCCCCACCCGCCCCCCAGCGTCCACTCCGGTGGGGACCTTTCTGGTGGCCCCGCGAGCTTCATAGGTTTCATAAAAGTCAACTTACTGCTGCCGGGCCCGGGCTGGGGTCTGTGCTCACCCCGTTCCGCGGGGGCCTAGTCTTGCCTTGCCCGGTGCTTTCTCTCCGCCGCCGCCCACGCCGCCGACTCTCCGGAGCACACGGAGAATTTGTTTGTGGATTTGTTTATTTGCCAGCTCCTGGGACAGTGAGGGAGGGAAAAGGGGTGCGAGGGTGGGGGGGCGGCGGCGCTGCCGGGCCGACTCCGGCTCCCGGTTCCCGGCGGCCGCCTCGGTGCGCACAAAGGCCGGCGCGCAGCGGGGCCGGCAACTTCGCTACGGGTCAGGTGGCTCCGGCGGGGGCGGGAGCGGGAGGAGGAGGGGAGGGAACACGGGCCAAGACCCCCACCCTCTCCCCCTCCCTCCTGTCTGCCATCCGTGAAAGCCTCCGAAAAGCGTGGGATTAAACAAATCAACAGAACCCGTGGAGAACCCCTCCCTTTCCGCTCCTTCTCCCTCGTCACCACCCGCTCCTCCTCTGCTGGAGGCCTGTCATTCCTCCAGAAAGAGGAAAGGCCGCGGCCCACATCTGGGAACAGCTGGCTCACCACCTCTTGACCCTTGACCCTGCCCTCCTTTGGAGTCTGCTGCAGACCACCCCCTACCCAGTCCCTGCAGCATGCGGAGGTGGGGAGGATGTGGGAGGCCAGACGGAGGTGCCCACAGTACAGATGTGGGTGGCAGAGTGTGTGGGGCCCCTTGTCTCCCAGTGGCTCACAGCTTCCCTGTTCCAGTGGGGGTGGTCAAAGGAGCTCAGAGGCCCCCACCCAGTGCCTCACCCAGGGATGGCAGAGACCTCTGTCTGGCTCCGCAGCAAGGTCTGGGTCCTCCTCCCACCCAGCACCTGTGACTGTGACCCCAAACATCTCCCCTGTGGGTAGGGGGGCCTCCCATTCCTCCCACACCAGGCTAAACCTCCCAGAGGCAGGCAGATGCTTGGTGCCATGAGGAGCAGGGGCCCCCGAAGGCCCATCACACCCAGCAGGGGCCCTCTTCCACCCCCAGGAGCTCCAGGGACACTGCCAGGCGGCTTGATCGCCAAGACTAGGGGGTGGGAGTGCACACATGGCAACTGCCCCCACCCACAAACTCAGAGGGGAGGATGGTGGGTGGGGCAGGGAGTCTCCACCTGCAGGTGCTCCTTCCACACCTGTTCCCTGGGCTTGAGTCTGGACAAGGCCAGTTGTGGGGCCCCGTGCCTGATGGGGAGAGGGAGGGCCTCTCCTGGTCTTGCTCCTCCTCACCCTTTGTAGTGGGTGGCGGGGACCCCGCCTGCCTGAGCGCTGAGGGTGGGAGTGCAGCGACCGACCACAAAGACCTCGATTGTTAGCCCGCCCAGGCGCACAATGGGGTGGGGATAGCACAGGGCCTGGGGCCTCCGCATGGAAATGAGGCCATGGCCCCTTTCTCTCTGCTCCCAGCCTCGCCCCCTCCTCCCTGGCCCCAGTGAGAAGGAACGCACAGACCTCGGACTGACCATCCCAGAGGCGGAACTCCTTGCGGTCTTGCCAGAGCTGCTGGGCTGAGAGCTGGGCAGAGCAGGCATGAATAGAGGCCAGGTAAGCGCTGCGCCCGGGAGGGCAGGGAGGCGGGAGCCGGTGTGGAGTGAGGGGAGCTGGGTGCCTGGCCCATGGCGGGAATAGGCCTTTTGTTCCCCAGGGACCAATATTTCGGCCTGAGGTGTGAACCTGCCCAGTCCTAGCCTCCCTGGCGCTGCACTGTTGCTGGGGAATTGGGGATATGGAGCCTGGGCCAGCAGCCCCCGCCCCCACCCCTTGCCCAGGGCCGGCCCCTCTACAGCGTACCTCTCGGTTTTGGGCAGCCACCTCCCTACCTCCCTCCCGTTGCCTCCAAGCCTAGCCTAGGGTCCCAGAGGGTGTGTTGTGGGGAGGGTACCGAGGCTGGCCCCTGCTGGCCCCACCTAGGGATCTTAGTGTCAGCAAATTACCCTGGAGGAGTGAGGGCTGAGCAGCTTGCCCCAGCACTGCTCTCTTCTCTAGAAACATGAGTTTGGGGGCAGGAGCTTCGAGAAGGCTCTGGGGCCTTGTGGCCTCGACTCCTCCAGTGGGAACCCCTCCTGCTTGGCTTTGGGGCCATCCCAGGCATGCAGGGCCCTGCAGGACACCCATTTAGGGCACTTTCCTTTTGAACCTGGGCCTCAGGACCACCCAGAACAGACCTGCGCAGAGCAGGGGCGGGGTCTCTCCCAGCCATGGGTCCCCCTCCGTGGGACCCATTGAGGTTGGATGTGGCCAGCCTGGCCACAGGGTGAGGGCTCTTTGTCCCTGAGTCCACATGGGGCGGGGGCTCTGTGTGGCCTCCTCAGTGACAGCCTGACCTCTAAGTGGGAGCAGGGGGCATCTGACAGGGAGCCCTCCCCTTCGTCAGGCCCTCAGGTGCCCCCCATGGAGCCCCTCCTGGTCACAAGGGCGGGACTTGGCTCAATGCCCCTCCCCCTAAGTTCTCAGAGGCCCCAGCACTCAGGACCCCACCAGAGGGAGCTCCGCCACAGAGGCGCTTGTGGGGCCCAGCTGGCCTAGGCACCAGTTCTGCAAAGGTGGAGCCCCCTCAGAAGTGGCTTGGCTTGGGGTGCAGAGAACAAAGCCATCCTTGGCTGGGCTGACAGGTGCTGAATGGCCTGCAGCTCATGGTCTCGGGGTAGGGCTGGAATGGTCCTCGCTCTGTCCCTCCCTCCAGGACACATCTGCCAGTCCTTTCTCAGGGTTCAGGTCCCCATCACTCTCTGAGCACCTGCCCCTGGGTCTCTGTGTCTCTCCCCTAGTCTCTGTCTCTCTCCTGTCTCTG
>NW_012104365.1:5155024-5158311 GCF_000951045.1 Mandrillus leucophaeus | reverse complement strand
TGTCTCTCCCCTGATCTCTGTCTCTCCCCTGGTCTCTGTCTTTCTCTGGTCTGTGTGTGTCTCTCACTTGGTCTCTGTCTCTCTCTTTGGTCTCTGTGTCTCTCCCCTGATCTCTATGTCTTCCCTCATCTCTCTGTCTCTCCCCGGTCTCTGTCTCTCCCCTGGTCTCTGTGTCTCCCCTGTCTCTGTGTCTCTCCTTCTGGCCTCTGTGATTCTCCTCATTTCTGAATGTCTCCCCCATAGGTCTATGTGTTGCCATCTCTTCTTTTCTTGGTTCCCTCTCATCTCTGCACCATCTTCCTCCCCACCTTCCTCTTGCTCATCTCCATCTCCTTGCATTTACCTCTCAGGAGTGACTCCAGTAAGAAAGGAGGGCCATCAAAGGGGCTTCTCAGGCTGCTGTCTGCTCTTAGGGACATGAGCATTCTCTTACCTCACTCTTGGGGGATGCCCCCTCCACCGCTAAGTCAAATGCCACAGGAGTGTTCCATGCTGGGAAGAAACTGGAGCCTCCACCCCAGGCCATTGCCCTAGGTCCCCCTACCTCCCTGTGTAACTGGGACCGGACATCTAGGGGCAGGGCAGGAGAGGACAAGCCCAAGGAAGGATGGGCTTAAGAAATGGGAGGGGTTCCTGGGGTGGAGCAGAACAGCGGCCCCGCAGGCAGAATGCACCCCTCCTGTCTGACCAGTGCAGACCCTGCAGGGAGCGGGCACGAGAGCCCTGGGATTTCCCCGGGTCACGGAGAGGTGTGGGTCTCTGTGCTGTCCTGGGTCTTGCTGCAGGGAAGGAGACACAGCCTGTTCCTTGTGCCCAGCCCTCTGCCTGGGGTCAGCCCTCTGCCTGGGGCAGTTATGGGAAAGCAGGCAGGGTGGACCTAACAAGGTGGTATCCTGGAGTGAGGGCTAAGGATGGCACACCTGTGGGGTGCAGAGAAAGGACCTGTTAGTACTGGTTTGTCTTCCTTGAGTCTCAGACACTCCAGAATGTCCTTGTTTTGACAATGAGGCCAGGCACTGGACTCAGAGCCTTCAGTGGCCATGGGATGTGGGTAGAGGCAGGTGAGCCTGTTTGAGTGCAATTGTGTTCAATTAGGGTATTGTTTAGGGCAAGTGATAGTGATTTTCCACTAATAGTGGAAATAGAAAGCTCTCTTTAAAACACAGTTACTTAAACGAAGGAGTGGATAGAAGGGAGATCTTCTGTCGGGAGAGCAGTAGGAGGGGCTTGGTCGCCACAGGGGCTTCCATGCTTCTGGAGGGCCTCATGGTTTCTGCACAAAAGGCTTATGTCAAGCATTGGATTTCATGCTCTAATTTGTGACTTTTGAAAATCTGCTATTTTCCTCCCATGCTCGCTTGGTGGGAGGTGTGCCTGGAGTTGGCATCAGATTGGGGTGGGCTGACCCTGGGGCTACCTGGGGCACTGTCCTTGTCACTGGGGGCTTCTCAGGCTGGACAAGGGAGTGTGGGCCCGCATTCTCGGGAGATGCAGCTGAATGTGTCTGCTGGGGAGGAGCAGAGGCAAAGGATGGACTGGTCCATTGGAGGTGTACTGTGGTCTCATCCCTTCGCCATCCCCAGGACCACTTTGTGCAGCTCTCTGTTTCCCACAGTCTTTCCAAGCCTTCTTTCTCCCTATATCTTCCCTTGGAAGTGGCTTAGACACAAATTCTCACTAGCATGTGAATGAGTGACTATGAAGATGTGCTGCATCCCAGCCAGTGCACGGTGATCCCCTCCTCCCCTTGGCTCTGGTGGCTGCCTGTGCTGCACCATGGGCTCTGAGCCTCTGACTTTGGCTGAGGGAGGGGAGGATGTGAGGGAAAGGAGGGGAGGGAGTGTCGGCCCCCATGCACCTTGCAGGGCTACTCCCCACGTCCCTCTGGTCTGGAGGGGAGGCAGCCTCAACCTCTCCAGCCCCAGGATGCCATTCTGTCCCTGGGTTTCCCCACAAACTGCCCATGCCACTTGTTAAACCCTCTTGCGATCCTCAGCTCAAGGGTGCCATCTGTTTCTTTGCCAGTTGTCTTTACCAGGAGGGAACGTGTCCATGGCAGGAATTCCTGCCCCTCAGACCAGGGCAAGAAACTCTGGGAGCCCAGAGAGACACCTCCACCCTGGCTCCCCCACCAGCAACAGTCTCTGTGCAGGTAGATGGAAGGGAAGGGCCTTCCAGTGGGGGACCAGTGAGGCTGTTGAGCAACCCAGGCAGGGGTGGGGCCAGAGGCAGGGATGGGGAGAGCTTAGGCCCTTCCTGAGCTCCACGCAACATGGGATGAAACAGGGCTGGGAGATCCAGGGACTGGGAGGTGCCTGGATTCTGAAGGTGACTGTGCAGAAGCTCAGAGCTGCCCCAGGAGACTGGGGCGGAGTTGAGTGACCTGGCTCTGAGCAGAACAGGGAAGGTGGCAGTGGTAAGAGTGATGCAATCGCCAAATTCACAGGGATATTGAGGGCCAGACCCTGACCCCAGAGCTTTACAGGAACCCCCACCCAATGCTGAGGGGAGGGTGCAGGGAGAGGAGAAGGACAGGAACCCTGAGTGTTGACGATGGAGGCTGCAGAGCCCAAGTGAGGGGCTCACCCTTCAGGCCCTGCAGGCTTTGGGAAGAGGAATCCCCACCCGGGAATGGTGGGGAAGCATTTACAGAGAACAGCCCAGAAGAGCAGCCTATCTCTCCAGCCCTGCAGGAGGAGAAACTTCTAGAGAATGGACCAGGCTTGCCCAGCTACCGAGGCCCCAATTCCTGATTTCTGGGGGCTTCCCCTAGCAGGGGATAGGATGCCTGAAATCCTGCCCACCTTCTGCCCAGATGTCCCTGTACTCCCTGAGGCCTGGGAAGGAGCCACACTGCCCTCCCCATCCTGTGCCTGGGATCCGTGGGCTCTGCCAGCAGGGGCAGGAGGTGCCACAAGGTGAGGGGTGCCTTTGCTCCTGGCTTTGCACTGCCCAACCTGGGAAACGCAGACCCTGCGTCTCACCACTGCCTGCAGGGCCCCTATGCCGAGCCTTGGGGACTCTGCTGTGTGCTGGCTGGCCGAGGGTCACCGGGGGGCTCGGGGTGCCACAGGACATCAGCCCCTGTGGGAACAGATCAAGGCAGCCAGCAGCCCCGCAATGCAGGTGTGGGTGAGGATGAGGTCCAAGCAGTCTGCTCTCATTCCCAGGTGGGGCTGAGGTGGGGGCTGAGGAGGGGCTGAGGAGGGACTGAGACGGGGCTGAGGAGGGGCTGAGGAGGGACTGAGGTGGGACTGAGGTGGGACTGAGGTGGAGGCTGAGGTGGG
>NW_012104365.1:5140797-5150590 GCF_000951045.1 Mandrillus leucophaeus | reverse complement strand
GGCTGAGGAGGGACTGAGGAGGGGTCGAGGTGTGGACTGAGATGGGGCTGAGTGCTGGTGGGAAGCATGAGTCATTCTGAATCTGGAATTAATTTGGTAATTGTTAGTGGAGGGAATGGAGAGCAATGTGTTGCAGGAGGGATTTGGCATGTCCAGTGGCCTTGGCAGGACAGGCTGGCCATTCCAGTGAGCCGGTGGCTGCCTGTCTGGATGTCTGGACATCAGTGTCTGCTCTGTGGAAACAGGAGCAATGAGGATGTGACTTAGTCAGACTAAGCTGTGGCTATAAAATGGGTTTCCTTGTCCATGTTTCACAGATGATGAGACTGGGGCTGCAGGAGCAGCGGATTCAAACCAAGCCCTGCAGGAAAGACTGGGAGGCTGTCCCCGAGGTCTCACTGGCCCTGTGCATGGTGAGTTGAGCCTCCAGAGGAGTGGCCGGGTGCCCTGTTGGACGTCCTGTAGTGAGTTTGTCTCTGGGAGAAGAACAGAACTGACCTGAAGGCCTTCCTCCTTTCCCCTCCTGATTCTCTTGTCCTCCTGGTCATCCAGGTGCCCGTGATTCTGTTCCTGTCCTCAGCGTCCCGGGCTCCGTTCTTTCCACCTAGCGTGTCGCTCCCTGAGCAGGGAGCTCCTGCCTGGGTCCTGTCCTCCTCTTGTTCCTCATCCAAAGTTTCATGGACACCAAGACAGGCAGCACCTCCACCACAAGCTGGGGAGCCCTCAGGTCCTGGTGTCACCACATAGCATCTTCTTGGAGACCTCCGCCTTCCTGGCTTCTCCCTCTTCTTCCTTCCAATGTCTTTGTCCTGCAGACACCGCTGGGTCTTGCTCTGGGTGAGGCGTTCTGGAGCTGAGGCCTTGAGGCCTGGCCTAGTGGTGCCCCTCGGCACGGCCCTTTCCTGACAACACAGCAGTGTCACAGGATTGAATCTAATGCCTCATGCTCTCTAACAGTGAAAGCGACAGTCAGCTGGGCCTGTAGCATGTTCAGAGGAGCTGGCGAGGAACCCCCTGGAGCCCTGGAAAGCTGGATCTAGTGCAGTCCCGCACAACTCTGGTGGAGGCCAGCTCTGCCGTTTGCTGCGTGCCCTGGGGTGCATGCTCTCTGAGGGTGCACGCTGTGCAGTGACGTGGTGGCAGCCCCCACCCTCCCATGTGGAGGGAACAACAGCAGTGAAGACCCAGGAGCCTTTGGCTTCCAGGAGGAGGCCCTGGTCTTTCTTCAGAGCAACTTTGAGGTGCGACCCAGGGTGCACTTTGGGGAATGTGGGCCGATGGGCGGCCCCAGCCTCTGGTGAAAGTACACATCCCTCATCCCAATATAAGTGCGGGCCACCTCCTTGTGCGGATGCCCAGGTATTCACTTCCCTGTCCATGGAGCATACACGAAGCACCTGCTGAGTGCAGGGGCACTACAGGTGTTAGGCAGAAGGGGCAACTGGAAGGCTTTGGGGCCAGGGAGGGACAGGAGGTGCTCACTCTCGTCCTTCCTTGAGTGGGGCTCTCTCAAGAGCTGGGGTCAAGGGCGATGTCTCCCTTGTCCGTTGTAGGCCTAATGGAGGATTCGGGGCAGTAGGACCCAGAGAAGTTGTCCCTGGCCATGAGCTTGGCCCTGAGCTCTGTGAGTGGCTCTGCCCTCCCTGCTTGTCCAGGTGCCTCCCGAGTCACAAGCTCAGGGCAGCCCAAGTCTTTCAGTTCAGTGCTGAACAGAGTCCCCTCCATGTGTGCCCGCCCTCTCTTCAGAAGGCTGCCTCTGCCGTGAGGGTGCAGTGTGGGCGCTTGCTCTTTGGAGGGTTGCGGTGATGGGTGGTGAGCATGTATGGGGGCCACAAGCTGAGTGTGGGGTTCGAGAGTGACCCAGGTCGGTCCTACCACCTGGAGCTTGCAGACAGGAGCCCCAGGTGACAGTGGGGTTCCTCCCAACTGGGGGGCAGTGGGAGGTGCTGGCTGAGTCTGTTTCCCATGAGGGCCGGGCCCAGGTGACTGCCGATGGTGAGAGGGGTGTGGCCACCCTCCCGAGAGCCCATGGTCAGTGGATCAGGGGTGAATGTCTCGGCCTCAAAGGCGCCTAAGGACCTTGCCTGGCTGCGGCTGAGAACCTTCTGCAGGCCAAGCAAATGGGAGTCGCTGCAGGGAGGTTAGGCGGCCTACGGGCCGTGGGGTCAGCTGCAACAGGGAACCTGGGGTCTGCTCCCAGGAGAGCCTTCCTGGACTGCCCTTACTTGGACGATTGGACCCAGGTGGCGGCTCTAACCCATCCTGCCCACCGTGCGGGCCTGAGGTGTGTGAACAGGATCCAGGCCCATGGCTGATAACTGTGTTCTTCCTGTGCGTTCCTTGCCACCAACCAACCCTCCCACCCCAGACCCCTCCACCTGAGTCCTCAGCCCTGAGGGCCCGTGTGTCTCTGCCCCCAGAGCCAGGCACAGGGCCGGCACCCAGAGTTTGTGGCCCTCTTTGGCTACTGATTCATCCGTCCAGAACTGGGTTCTGGTCAAGGGGACTTCCTGAGAAGCCAGTGGGGCTTAGCTTCCAGCTTCTTGGTCCCTTGTTGTACGGACCTCTGCAACATCCTGCACCCAAGTTTTGTGAGGCCCACCCTCCTCTGGGCCTGGGACTTGAGGCATCCCAGCCTCTTCCCACCACCATGTGGGGCATTAATCATAGGGTTGACATTCTCCTCACTGGACAAAACAGTCCACTTTTGAAGCTGTCAAAAGAGCAGAGCTGTGTATGATTCAGGGCAAAATGGAATTCTCAGAATTCACTGGGGAAAATAATGAAACGAAGGAGAAATATAATCCAGCAAAGACCCTGCTAGCCCCCTGGGGGTTCTGGCAGAGCTGGGGTCCCTGCCCCAGGCTTTGCGCCCCCTGGATCGATGATGTGACCCCAATTTTACAGCCACACCCCAGGAGGTATGTGGAGGAAGTGAGCAGTGCCTCCTTCATGCTTTCTGACTGCTCTGGCCAGAACCCCACTGCAGTAGATGAGAAACTGCTGCAGAGCCCAAGAAGGAGATCCTGTCGTCCCGGGCTGGCCCCCAGCTTTCTCCAGCCATCACCCCCAAAACTAGTTGTGCCTAGAAGCTCCCAGGGGTTGCGAGGTCATTGCCCAGATATGTGTCAGCCAGGCCTGTGGTCGCTAGTTGGTAACTGTCCAAGGGGGGCAACTGGACCATCTCCTGCAGGAGCTCTGCTGCACTGTGCCTGGTCCCAGACAGGAATTCAAGCCTCACCAGGGCACCAAGGGACCCACTGTGGGACCAGCGACGTGGCTGCCTGCACAGGCGGCAGAATATTTCAGCAGAAACAGCACCAAGCAGTGCCGGGACTCCTGGGCCAGGCCAGGATTAGGAAAGCAAATTGGACCTGTTAGAAAACTCCGAGGCCAGCAGGAAAGCAGGGAGCCTGCCCTGTGTCAGCCAAATGGTTAAAGGAGAAGAGTAGAATCCAGAGGAAATCAAGCCGTCAAGTCGTTAATTGACTTTGCCTCAATCAGTCTGATGCATATTCATGAGGCGCCCGCCCTCCCCAGGCCTGTGCAGCAGTGTGCTCCTCTCTGTCTGAGCTGCTGTGACATCGCGGCTCCCGCCTCCGCCTGCCTGCAGTCAGCCCTGATTGGCCCCGCCGCTCTCTTGAAAATACCATAGCAACCCCTGGCTGGTTGCCTAGCAATTCCTCCCTTTTCCCTTTTCCTCCCCTAAAGCCCAAGCCAGTCATCCACAGGCTTCTGGTGGAACACGTCTCTGTGCCATGGCAAGTGCCTGTGTGTGTGTGTGTGTGTGTGCACGCATGTGTGTGAGAGGACGGATCTGGAAGGGACCACTTCCTGCCAGCAGCGTCTCAAAGACTTGGGAGTGCACCTGCTGCCTGTCTTGGTACCAGCTCACCTGCTCAGGGGTAGGGGACATGGGGATATAGAACCCTGGCCCTGGCAGCACATCCCGTGCTGCTCACTTCGTCATCACCAACCAGGATCCCCAAACCTGAGTCACTGGGGAGCTGTGGCTGCCATCAGCATGGTGGGATGGAGTGTTGGCCTTCAGCCCTCCCGGGTTCCTTGATGCTGAAGCAAAATGACTTTGACGCTCAGGCCCCAGCCAGCGGGAAGGACAATGGGCTTCTGCCATTCCATGGACCAATGTGGGTCCAAAGGGTCCACCATTCTGCACAGGGCCAACCTCAGGGCAGCTGTCCAGGGCTGCAGATGCTCCCTCACAGGCCAGGTGGGGCTTTCAGCTGTGACAGAGTCCAGATGTCCACCCCTGGTGAAGCCACTAGGAGGCTGTGGGGGAGCCGAGGGCAGTGTCCAGGAGCCATTGGGACAGTCCCCAACTCTCCCCAGCACATCCCTTCCCTCCCACCGTCCCTCTGTGTGGGTCCTGGAGGGATTGCTCTGTCCAGGGCCCACTAGATGTTTCTGGTGAACACTGATGAATCACTGAGGAATCAGACTCTTGGCAGAAAGTGGGAGGAGCCGTTTCTGAGTGGGGTTGGTATGTGTTCTTCGCTGGTGTTAGTTCGGGTTGGGGGCATCTGAGCTGGGATCCTGTTTGCCCTGCCTAGGACATGCCGGACAAACACAAGGTTAAGGGTCTGCTGGCTCTGGGAGATGCCGGGTGCAAGTCCTGGTTCTAATTTCCAGGAAGACATGGTGGGAGGGTCATCATTTTCGTCTTGGGTGGAGGTGGGTGAGAAATCACAGCAAACACCCCAGAAGTAATGCAAAATTTCTTGTATTTCTGGACGTGGAAGAACTTAACTCTGCCTTGAAGTCAGTGGCACATCAGGATCAAGAAATCAAGTGAATTGGGCCCAAAGTCAGCCACTAACTCTTAATCAGCTCCTCGAGAAAGACAGAAAACGACTGTGTGTGCATGGGTATTTCTGCCTTACCTGGAGAGGGAGCATCTCAAGGCTCTCTCTCCTCTTGGAGAGTGTGTGCCGTGGGCATGTGTGTGCCTGAGCATATATAGGGTGCCCTCAGAGAGTGCGTTGGGTGATAACTGATGTGAGCACTCTTTTCTTTGATCAATGGAAGCAAAATCATTTATGGCCCACGCTGAGCTTCCCTCTCTGGTTTCCTGTTAAACACAGCAAATGTGCTTCTCCAATAAAAAGCTACACAGCAACTTAATCTCCGATCGATTGCGAGGAAAGGAAAATAAAACCCTGCTCCCTGGGGATGGGCAGCCTCGTAGGCAGTTGTTCCTGATATAGAATGTGGGCAATAAATGCATTAAATATAAATGGAGTGACGGAGAAGAGCGATAAACCCTGGTTCCTCCACGCTAATTGAAAACCACGTCAAGGGTTGATGAATGTAGACGTCCTCTGGGGCAGCGGGAGGCCCTGAATCTGTTCATGCTGGGTGCTCACCTTTCTCGGCAGGCAGAGGCTGTGCTGTCTGTCTGGGGCAGGGGGTGGGGTGGGCAGGTAGGGAGGGCATTTGCTGCAGGTCCCGGGAGACACCCGGCACCTGCCTGCCCGAGCTTGCCCAGCTTTCTGGGAGCTTCCCTGGATGATCTATCCAACTGTTGACCTGTCACCTCCCTGAGCCCCAGAGCATCCTGTAAAGCCGGTGCATGATTCACAAGTGTCCCAAATCTCCAGAGACCATGGAAAGGCTGGGATTCCCCTTGTTCAGGCCAGGAGGTGTTTGTGGACCCCATCGGGCCCCCTTGCCAGGGGCTCCACATGCCATGTGGAGCTTAGAGCATGGCCTGAAAAGGACTCATTCAGCCCTGAATCTGACTCCAAGGTTCTTTCATTCCATGTTTGACCGATATCTACTGGGACACAACGATGGTCAGGCCTCACGCTGGACGCTGGGTGCACGCAGGGCTGAGCAGTGGCCCTATCAGCACAGGCTCCCTGGTCAGCCAGGAGACCAGTCTGCAGCCCCACAGCACTAAGAGCTTCGGAGGGAGCCAGAAAACAACAGAAAATTCTTCCCTCATGTTCTGGAGATCAAGGGTCTGAAATCAAAGTGTGGATAGGGCCTGCTTCCTCCAGGAGCTCTGTTGGTGGGGGGTGTCCTTCCTGCCTCTTCCAACTTTCAATGGCCCCAAGCATCCCTTGGCTTGTGGCTGCCTCCCTCCAGCCTCAGCCCCCCTCTTCACGTGGTGTTCTCCTCCAAATTTGTGTCCGTCTCTGCTTCTCTGTCTCACTGGATTTGGGGCACACCCTCAAGCATGGTGACCTCATCTCAGTATCTTTCCCTTCATTATGTCTGCAAAGACCCTTATTCCAGATAAGCTCACAGTCTGAGGGTCTGATGGACAGGAAATTTGGGGTCCAATACGTGCCCAGTAGGGACTTGGTCAGCCGGCCTGCATGGCTGCTGGAGGTAGAGGCAGTGGTGGGATCCTGGTGCAGGCGAACCTTGCCAGGGGCTCCACGTGTACATGGGGTGATTCGAAGGCGGAGGTGGGGGAACCCAGGGCAGAGAATGGCAGCAAGGGGACTTGGAGGCCCAGGGAGGAGGCCGAGGCCCCTCTGGGGCTGGATATATGTGACTGTGGCCAACACTCTGTGGTGTTTGGGGGTTAACTGGGGAGTCAGGGGCTGGGACTTGTTCTTGGGTGCAAAGCTCGTGTTAGGAGCTACAGGACGTGGTCAGCGGCTGGCTGACCCCTCGGTCAGGAGGCTGGGCCCTGGTGCTTACTTCCTACTGTCCTGTGTGTGCCCGGCCAGGCCTCCTTGGTGCAGTGCCTCAGGACCCTGTGAAGGAAAGAGGCGGAAAAGCCCAAAACAGCACCACAAGTGTCACCGTGGAAGCCAGGTGTGTTTCTTGCAGGAACCTCAGGGGCAGAGCAGCAATGGAGGGGGCTTCTTGGGGCCTTGAACGGTGGGCACGTGGCCATGACCACCGGTCTGTCCTCCCAAAGGCTCGGCCGAGCCACCAAGTCTCAGTATTGGCAGCAGGGGAGGTGTCTGAGTTGGGGGCGGTGAGTGCCTAGCGTGAAGCCAGGATATCTGTCGCCACTCAGCCCCCTCCAGATGGGCCCAGGGGCTCCCAGCCATGCTGCAGTTCTGGCCTAGATCCCAAGGCCCCTCGGCAGGTGTCCTCAGCAAGCCTCTCCCAGCTTTGGTCTCTGCACCTCCAGGGTTGGAGCAGATCTCTCTCGTGGACTCTAAAGCCTCACTTTTCCCAAGCAGGTATGGGAGGGGCTGTGCACACAGCTGACAGGGGCCTGCTTTTCGGGGAGCGGTCCTGAGTGCTCAAGAAAGCACCCTGGCCTAGGGGTCCTCCCTCCATGGAGAGGAGCCTCCCCTCACTGCTCTGGGCTGTAATTCCCTTAGCCTGTGAGCATTGTCCAGTGCCGTCCAGCAGGACACGCCCCTGCCAGAGCTTGGACATCAGAAAAGGGCCAGGCCCTCTGACCTCAGCATCCTGCCTGGGAGCTGGCAACTCAGCCCAGCCACCCAACCTGGGGCCCCCAACAGTGGAGCTGCTCAGGGTGGATGTCCCCTCTGTCACTTGGGAATGTACCCTGTGACGGCAGAAGCTGCACGGTGCCCTCTGGGACCAGAGTGGGATGTTTGCCCGCTCCTGGCTCCCTCAGCCTATAGACCCCACCAGTTGAGCCCATTGCCGACAGGAGACTTGCCCAGGGCCAGCTCTGGGGCCTTGGCTGCCCAGCTTTTAACAAGAGGTGTGGCCCAGCTCCTACTGGGCGTTTCTGAAATGCGTGGCCATCGAGCTGTTTCCACAGGCCAGCGCTGTGGGACTCAGAGATTGCCTTCCTGGGCACATGGGGTCCCCCAATCTGATGAGCCCCTGAGGGGGTCCTCACTGCCCTCTCCACTCTGTAGGGAAATAGACAGCCTGGGCTGGACAGGAAACATGGTGCTGTTCTGCCTGAAAAGAAGGTGACCCAGTCTGTGCAGGGCCAGGCCCAGAGGTGAGGAACGGAGCAGGCTGGGGCTGGGAGCACAGTGGGAGGTGGCCCACAGACGCCTGGCCCAGGGCCTTGTCCTTGTTCCCCAGCTCCTGAGTTGAGCCTCACCCACAGGCCCCTGGGAGGAAGCAGGGTGGTGGGCTTGATCATCTCGCTTTCTGTGCTTTCGTGCTTTTCTTGGGTAACTAACAGCTTTATTGAGATATAACCCATATACTCCACTTCACTCTTTCAAAGTGCACAATTCAATAATTCTTGGCATAGTCACTTTAAAAAATTTTTTTTTGAGACAGAGTTTCGCTCTGTCGCCAGGCTGGAGTGCAGTAGCGTAATCTCAGCTCACTGCAACCTCCGCCTCCCAGGTTCAAGCAATTCTTCTGCCTCAGCCTCCCCAGTAGCTGGGACTACAGGCGCCCGCCACCACGCCCAGCTAATTTTTTTGTGTTTTTAGTAGAGACGGGGTTTCACCATGTTAGCCAGGATGGTCTCGATTTCCTGACCTCGTGATCTGCCCACCTCAGCCTCCCAAAGTGCTGGGATTACAGGCATGAGCCACTGTTCCTGGCCTAATTTTTGTGTTTTTAATAGAGACAGGGTTTCACCATGTTGGCCAGGCTGGTCTTGAACTCCTGACCTTGTGATCCACCCACCTTGGCCTCCCACAGTGCTGGGATTACAGGCGTGAGCCACTGCGCCTGGCCAGCATAGTCACATTTTTAGCATATTCACAGGGCTGTGCAGCCATCACCCCCGATCCACCTTAGAACATTTTGATCCCCCAAAGGAAGGTCTGTGCTGCTTTACCTCGCCCGTCCCCACATCTGTCCCGGCGACCATTCCTCTATTTTCTGTCACTTCAGCAGGATTTACCTGTTCTGGACGTGTCATATACACAGAACCACACAGTACACGCTGTCGTGTGTGTCTGTTCACTGAGCACGATGTTTGCAAGGCTCCCTGAGGTCGGAGCACAGACCTTTTGTGGCCCAATCACATTCCTTTGTCTGGATGGGCCCGTTTTCCGATCTGTTCATCAGGTGATAGACATCTGGGTTGTCTCCACGTTTCGGCTCGTCACGAATGAAACTGCTGTGAACACGGGTGCACATGTTTACGTATGGCTGCATGTTTTCATTTTTCCTTGCTACGCGCCTAGGAGCAGAATTTCTGAGTCGCGGAATAACTGTGTTTACCCCAAGAGAATGCCCCCCAGGGCTGGGTGAGCACCACCTGGGCACATGGGGCCCCACAGCTGAGCCCTGGGCGGGACCTCACAGCCCACCCCAGAGGTTTGAGAAACTGCCAGACTATTTCCCAAAGTACCCATGGCATTCCACGTTCCCACCAGCGGCGTGCTGGAGTTCATCCTGCTTTTCTTACTCTCTGGAGACTAAAGTCATCCATCCACCCACGTAGTCCTCCATCCACTACCCACTCACCCACCATCAATCCACCACCAAGCCACCATCTATCCACCCACCTAGCTACCATCCATCCACCATCCACAGCCCACCCACCATCCATCCACCATCTATCCACCCACCATCCATCCACCCACCTAGCTACCATCCATGCACTGTCCACAACCCACCCACCATCCATCCACCATCTAGTCACCCATCCCCCATCCACCATCTACTCATCCACCCACTCATCATCCATCCACTCTCCATCTCCATCCACAATCTACCCACCACCATCCATCCTCCCATCTACCACCCAGCCACCCACCATCCATCCACCATCCATCCATCCATCCATCCACCATCCATTCATCCATCCACCATCCATTCATCCATCCACCATCCATCCACCATCCATCCATCCATCCGTCCACCATCCATCCACCATCCATCCATCCATCCATCCATCCATCCATCCATC
>NW_012104365.1:5137285-5139949 GCF_000951045.1 Mandrillus leucophaeus | reverse complement strand
TGATCTTGGCTCACTGCAAGCTCTGCCTTCTGGGTTCAAGCGATTCTTCTGCCTCAGCCTCCAGAGTAGCTGGGATTATAGGCATATGCCACCACGCCCAGCTAATTTTTGTATTTTTAGTAGAGACGGGGTTTCACCATGTTGGCTAGGCTGGTCTCGATCTCCTGACCTCATGATCCTCCTGCCTTGGCCTTCCAAAGTTCTGGGATTACAGGTGTGAGACACCACACCTGGCCTGTTTTGCTTTCTAAAGGAGGAGTGTGATGGGGCCATGTCTGCACTGGCGCCATCATGGGTGTGGGGGAGCTTCAGGCCCTGATGACCCTGTGGCTCACGGGCCACATGCTGCTTCCCACACGGCTCTGCCCATCCGCAAGGCCTCCACCTCTAGGACCGACCTCCTCCAGGAGCCTAACAGGGCAGCAGGACTTCTCAAACTTTTCATATGTAAATGTGTGTTTGAGTTGCCTGGAGGTCTTGTGAAAATATGGACTTGGATATAGGAGGTCTGAGGTGAGGCGTAAGATTCTATTTCTAAGGAGCTCCTGGGAGAGGCTCTGACACTGCACCATTCTGGAGAAGCCGAGGGACCAGGGGCCCACACTGTGCTCTTCCAGCCCTCGCTGCTCTAACGTGCATCTCACCCCGTCAGTTTCCCTGATGTTGACACAGGGAGGTGTTATTTCTCTAGCCAGACAAACTTGCCCAAGGCAGGAGCCTCCCCTTGCACACCTTGAAACCTGGTGTCATTGTGGGACCCTCCTTCACAGGATGCCCAGCAGGCTCTGCAGGAAGTGCTGGGGGGCTGATGGAGGACTCCTTAGCCTTACCAGCTAGCGCCCCAAGTGAGTCATCTGTGGTTACCCTATAGCCACCAACGGGCCAGAAACTTTGAATCCCCGGGGGAAACTGGACCCAGGAAAGAGGTGCAGCCACAGCCCACAGGCCTTTGCTGCCAGGAAGGATGGCTTTGGCGGTGGGGGGCATAATCCCACCTGAATCCAGAGCTCCATGACCCAGTGCGCTCCATGTGGCCTGTGCGCTGTGGGCCGCCAGCCAGCCTGGCACAGTGAGGCCCCTGCCAGCAGCTGGCTGCCAGCAGCTGGCAGCCAGCAGGGCTGGCAAGGGCTGGGCACACAGCAATAATCCCGGCCTGCTGTCCCCAGGGAATTAGTGCCCACTAATACCTCCTGCTCCCTGGGCCGGCACTCTGCCTGACCTCGCCACCACAAATAGCAGCACACACGAGCCAGAAGCTTTATCTTTAAAAATTAATCCAGCTCAGCACAGAATTAAGGAGGGCATCCCTTTAGACAAAGGTGCCCAAGGTCGGGGGAGACAGGGCTGGCTGGAGCCGCAGAGCGTTGGTTCTCCTGTAAATAGGGCGGGGAGATTTTCTGGAAGGGAAGACATGTCACCTTCTCCCGCAGGCTCCCGGCCACTGCAGAGGCCATGGGCAGGTGCAGGCCCAGGGAGCTGGCTTCCGGGAGAGATTTTATTGAATGAGGGAGCAGAGTTTGGCCTGGAAAAGGCCCCGAGTGGTGGCGGGGTGAGAAGAGAGGAGCAGGCCCACTGGGGATCAGGCTTGGGGTCAACCAGGGCCACTAACTTCACCTGAAGTCGATGGGACTCCACAACGGCCCTCCCAGCCCTCACTCTGCCCTGTGCTGTACTGTGCCCAGGGGCTGCAGTGGGGCGAGGGGAAGGTGCTGCTTGTTGGTGGGAGATAGGTGGGGCTCGTGGACCTCAGGACCCAGTGGGCTCCCAGAACAGAACTTCCTGCTCTGAGACCTGCAGGGTCCACAGACCTGGCCTCTGTATCCAGCCTGGCTTCCACCCAGGGCAGCCATGGAGCTGAAGCTGTCCTGAGCCTGTTCCTGCTGCCCCTGGACGGAGACTCTGGGGCAGGGTTAACCTGCACCCCCGTCCCCTGCTGCCTCTTGGACATCTCAGCCAGGCCTGGATGGAGCTACCTCCAGGGGGCCCCTCTGCCCTTTAGCAGCCGCAGAAGAGACATCGCTGGCACCACGGGCGGGACCTGTGAGATCCCCGAGTGGGGAAGGAAAGGCCGGAAGAAGGTGTGTGGGAGAACCGGCCCTCCTCACTGCTCCCCTCCTCCCTCCCCTCCCACTCCTGTATTCCAGCTGCCCTGCCGGCCTCCAGCCTGGGACATCCCCTTCCTTCCTACACAACCCCAAGGCTGTTTGGGGTCCCGGGTGGGGAGGAAGGTTCCAGAGAGCCAGCAGCTCTATCCATAGGAAACCAGCTCCGCTGAGCAGGGCACTTGTTTCCATTTCTGAGACAATGGGGGTTTCCTCCAGCCTCTACTGCGAACGGGAAGAAGGGCCGTGTCTTGCTCATCTGCCGTTTCAAGAGCAACTTCTGCCTTGTACATGTGTTTTGGAAACCACCTTGTGTCCTCATTTAAAAGCAGAGAGCAGAACTTTGTAGCTGAGACAGGCCCTTGGATGTGGGCTAGGACCAGGCAGCCTGCAAATGGATAGTGCGGGGAGGAGGGAGGAGGGAGGAGGGAGGAGGGAGGAAAGTAGGAGAGAGGGAGGAGGAAGGAGGAAGGAGGAGGAAGGGAGAAGGGAGGAGGAGGAAGGGATGAGAAGAGGGAGAAGGGGAGAAGGAGTGGGGAGGAGAGAGGGAAAGGGGGAGGAG
>NW_012104365.1:5117986-5136819 GCF_000951045.1 Mandrillus leucophaeus | reverse complement strand
CACACCCCACCTGCCTCTCACTGACTCTTTCAGGCGCTGGAGGGCTGGTGTGATGACATTCCTGTACTCGGGTAGCTGAAGCCAGTCCATCTCCCTGTCTTCTTTCCTTTCCCTCCTTCCTGTTTCTCTCCTGCCCCACCTTCCCCACCTTGCTGGTGGCCCAGAAGCACGGTGGTCCCTGGGAGGCAGCGGGAGGGCACCTGAGGCTGGGGTGTGTGACTCACCCTCCCTCCTGCCCTCCTGCCTGGGGGTTGTGGAGGAGCCTCTGAGAGCAATCTCTGCCTGGGGGAGGACATACGCTCCAGTCCCGAGGAGAGCTTCAAAGTCATTGAGGGTTGTGGCTCCAACAGTGATTTTTACAGATGCTCAAGATGTCCTCGCTCATTTTCTTTGATTATGCTTTGATTTAGAAATCCAGGCTCATTAGATGCTGTAGAAAGAAACCTTCCCGTAATTTAGCACCTCTTTCTATGAGCACATTAGTAAGAGATGCACCTTTACACGGCGCAGGTGTGGGACCCTTGGAGGGTCTGGCTCCCTGAACAGCACCCTGGCCTTGATTACTATGTTAATTTGGAAAACAGGTCATTGGAAATTAAATTGCTTAAAATAGGTCACCAATTATAACTCTGCATTCTATTAAAATGAGAGCATCTGAAATCTTTATTAGTTTATTGTAATTAAAGGCAAAATATTCAGAGTTGAATTATTGCCGGTTCTGTTTTGCATCTCGGCACCACACGTCCTCTGGCGGCCTCGTGAAACGCCGTCTAGAAAGACCCTGTCCCTGCGGCACCTCGACTCAGAGTCTGTGAGAATCGTTTTGTGACTGAAGTCCCAGCAGGACAGAAAACAAACGAATAATAAGCACAGTTTTTAGTCATTATTAATCAAAACGAGAGAAAGTTTTATCCATCAGCAAAACGGCACCACTACACTGACCCCTCCTCCAGCAGCACCCACCCCTGGAGGCTTTGTTTATGTCTCCGGGCTCCAGGACAGGGCCAGGAGAGCCAGCGGGTGAAGACCCGGAGTCCTCAGCCTTGATTCCTCTCTGAGTAAGCTGCTGCAGCTTCGTTTTGGAGGGGCGGTGACTGAGGCACAGAGAGGCGAAAGAACAGGTCCAGGGTCACACAGCACACGTGTGGGGAGCTGGGGTTTGAGTCCAGCCACCTGGCTCCAGAGTGTGTGCCGTGGCCCCTCACTGTCATCCACAGAGAATTTGCAAGGGTTGTTTCTCCGAGTCCTGCTCACGTCCCAGACAGGACAGCTCAGGGTGTGGGTCCGGCTCCGCCACCTCAGCCACATGGGGCAGGCTGGCTTCCATTCTCCCAAGAGGAGGAAGAGCTCACCCAGAAACCTGCTTTCCTGGGACACAGCCGAGGCCCTGGACACGTTAAGTAAAACACAGGCCTCCTCCGTGGAGAGGCTGCTTCTGGGGAGGCCAAAGCTCAGGACGTGAGGGGCATTGAGCAAGCTTTGTCCTCCACGTCCTTCCGGGCTCTGGGTCACGTCAGCCACACTGGGCACAGGCAGGACTCTCGGGAGCAGAGGACCGAGGCCATTTCCTCCCTGCCTTCGCCCTCTGGGCCCGGATGGGTCTTCTCCCAGGCAGTGGAGGAGATAGGTGGGCAGAGCGGGTCCAGCCTGCAGTGGCAAGCAGGGAGGTGGTGCAGCCCCCTCGGGTGGCCCCTCACCACCCTACCCTGGGCCCGGCTCTCCTCTCTCAACCTGAGCTCTCCCCTTGAAGCACAGTCCCTCGCTCTTCCCTGACGCCTTCATCAGAGTGGAATGCCTGAGATTTGTCCGAGTGTTTCCAGGCGGCTCAGGT
Source organism: Mandrillus leucophaeus (assembly GCF_000951045.1). Lineage (NCBI taxonomy): Eukaryota > Metazoa > Chordata > Mammalia > Primates > Cercopithecidae > Mandrillus > Mandrillus leucophaeus. Next base: position 5,134,988 of record NW_012104365.1, on the reverse strand, counting down.
GTGCCGAAGGGGGAGCACCCCAAGGAGCAGCAAAGCCGGGCTCGTCTAACACTTGCCGGGGGAAGGGACCCTCAGTGGTCCCCTGTGGACGACAGTGAGGGGTAAGGCACCCACTCTGGAGCTGGGTTCAAACTGCAGCTCCCCACACACCTGCTGTGTGACCTTGGCCAGTTCTTGACCCTCTCTGTGCCTGAGTCTTCCTGTGCTTCCTGCGAGGTGGTCCTGGTTGTGTTTTTCCAGCTGCATCACAATCCACAGCCCAGACACTCAGCTCTGGGGCTCACTCATCTTCTTAGCGGACCACACTGAGAATCCCCGTCGGCCTGCAGGAAAACAGAGAGAGGCTGTGCTGCCTCCACCTGGGCCTCCCGGGAGGAACCTGCTGTGTGCCCCAGGAGTCAGTACCCGAAGGTATGCCTGCTCTCTGGCCTCCGCGCCTGCCAGCCTGGGAACCTGGACGCCGCCACCTGACCCGGCCTCCCTGGCTGTGTCTGTTTTGGAAAAGGAGTTTCTGGAGCACAGCCCTGGCCGGTTGAGCTTCCTCCGCAGCGCCCAGCGTACGCTTAGTCATTTATCCTTCAGCCAACCCAGCTGGCCTTTGAAGCCGGTTGCTGGTGTTATTGCGAGAAATCATTTTGCACTTTATTTTGAACAAAAGGACACGTTGCCGAATGGGCTTCTTGCTGGCGGGATTGCACTATTTTTATTGCAATTGAGCTCCGTCGTGTGATCCTGAGTGAAAAGCACACTCTAAAAATAAGTAAGTGCTCCTTTTAAAACTCGCCCTTAGGTCGCGTCGCTTGGGGGTGATGTGCTTTCGTTTGGAACTCGGGCGGGGATGTGCTCTGCGATGCCAGCACCATCCCCGGGCCCTACCCGGCTCTCTCTGGCTCTCCAGGCGGCTGCAGCTGTTCCGGTGGCACGGGTGGTTCAGAGGCCTCCTCGGGAGGGTGCTCTCCAAGGGGCCTTGGAGGCCCAGCAAACTGCTTTCCTCCCAGCTGTTTTTCATGCTGGGATTTTCTCAAGAAACAGGGCCCTGGGTCGTGGCTCTCAGGGAAGCCTGGGTGGACGGCATGGGGCTGGACTTTGAAATCCTTCTCCAGACAGCACCTGGAGGGGCCTGACTGGCAGCACAGAAGGAATCCTTTTTTAAGGTCCCTACCTGGAGACCCCTCTGCCCAGCGCACCCCCTGCTCCCTGCATCCACCTGGCCCAAAGCCCTAGGGGAGGTTTGGGCACAGCCCGTGGGTGGGAGCTGCAGGCCTGAGGGGAGGTTTAGGCACAACCCGTGGCCCGTGGCTGGGAGCTGCAGGCCTGAGGGGAGGTTTAGGCACAGCCCATGGGTGGGAGCTGCAGGCCTGGGGTGATGTTCGCTGCACCACCATTGCTGTCCCCAGAGCACTTGCCATGGGCCAGGTGACAGGGAAGTCACTGCATGAATCATTCCGAGGGCACCTCCCAGCCAGCCCGGGGACTGCGGCACACACACGGCCACATCCCAGGATGGTCACAGACACATCTGTGGGCGCCTCCAAGTGCTGGGTGCCAGGGTGTGGGTTTGGGCACAGGGATGAGGAGGTGGGTGGGCCTCATGTGGCTGCAGGAGAGGAAGTGGGACTGACGTCCATGACACCTGCCTCCCCCACCCCTAAGGCTGCAGGCTGCCCCCGACTCCAGCCAACCCAGGAGAAGATGCTTCATGTCCTGACCTTGGCACGGCCCACTCTGCCAGGGGGATGTCAACCTTGCGACCAGGAACCCATTTTCCCAAAGCATCAACACCCGCCACAGGGAAACCCTCCTCTGCTCTGGCTCTGATCAGACCCGGGAAGAAACCTCTGCCAGCCACGCCCCTCCCGTCAGGCCAGGCCAGTGTCTGAGGCTGGAGAGGGGCACCTTGTCCGAGGCTGGAGACGGGGGTCGCTCTGAGACCCAGCCTGGCTGGACTCTGACCGCTCCAAGCACCTTCAAGCTCACCTGGCCTGTGATCGGCTGGGCATGGTCTGGGCTGGGGTGCACGTGGGCACGGATGAGGGGTGGGGGCTGGAGCCAGATGCAGTCCCATCTCAGGCCGTGGGATCCTGCTCTGGTTCCACTGGGAGACCTGGTGCTTCGCGGGCAAATCCCCTCTGAGATGCTGCGCCCACCCGTTCCCCTGGCGTGTTCTGCTGACCGGCACTCCCAGCGCCTGCCGAGTCGGGTGGATCTCGGTCTCCTCCTACCAGCATGGCGGCTGCCTCCTCGGCAAGTGCCTCCTCCTAGGACAGCCCTTCCCTGCCCTTCCCCGCCTGGGGCTCTGCGTCTCCCCGGGCACTTGTCCGAGCGGCTGTTTTTGCATGTGTTTCATCACCTGGTGGGGAGGGGTCTGCCAGCCACCGCCCTCCCAGACACGCAGCCAGAGTCACCACGTGGCTCCTGCTGCACCACATGCAGCTCAGTGCCCAGCACGCTGGGGGCTCCTGGTGTCCTTGGCTAGTGGCCGCATCACTGTCACTCCATCTCACATGGCTTCTGCCTGTGTCTCCATATCTCCCGCTCCTTATAAGAACAGTTACTGAATTTGAGGCCCCCCCAATCCAGTGTCACCGCATCTTAACCGATAACATCTGCAAGGACTCTGCTTCCAACCAGAGCTCCCCTAGCTTTCCTGGAGGTCGGGACTTCAACATTTTGGGCATACGATTCAGCCCAGGACAGACAAAAGGAGCTGCGGCTTCTCCCCAAGTCCCTCGTGCCCCCCTTACACACCTCCTTCTCCAGCCTCGAGGGAGCCTCTTTTTCTCATCTTTTCTTGCAAAAATACACCAAACCAAAAATAGCTGCCTTCCTCTGAATCTCTCATGCTTAAGTCTATTTTTAGTTGAGCCTTGTTTGTTCCAGGCCTCTGTCTGGAGGGGACATTCCGGCTGTGGGGGACTCGAGGCAGCCTCTGTCCCAGCAGTCACGGGCTCATCTGGTTTCTGTGTGCACTGAGTCGAAGGGACAGGCACGTGCTGGGAAAAGCTGTGTGCATGCAGGCCTGGGCCCAGCTTCAGACCCAGAAACCTCAGGGTGGGTCGGCTGTCAGGTCCCTCAGGTCAATTCTGTGCTGTGTCTCCATGATGTCAAAATGCCCAGACAAGCTGGTGTGGTGGCTCACGCCTGTAGATCCAGTGCTTTGTAAGCCCTAGGCAGGAGGATTGCTGGTGGCCGGGAGGGAGTTCAAGACCAGCCTGGGCAACATAGTGAGACCCTGTCTTTACAAAAAACAAAATACAAATTAGCTGGGTGTGGTGGCACATGCCTGTAGTCCCAGCTACTCAGGAGGCTGAAGTGGGAGGATCATTTGAGACCAGGAGGTGGAGGCTGCAGTAAGCCGTGATTGTGCCACTGTACTCCAGCCTAGGCAACAGAGCGAGACCATCTCAAAAACAAACAAACCAACCCAGGTGGAAAGTGAATCATTCTGTTAAATCCCAAGTCACTGGAGAGCTGCCAGATCAATACACAAGTTAAACATTCCTGTCTGTTGCTTGGGACCATGCAGACCAGGTTCCTCTTGTGCCAACAGAACATGAATGTAATGCCAGCACAGGGCTGTTGGGAAAACAGATACTGGGACTGGTGGCCTCAGTGCCAGGCTGTGAGTTCCCGGGAAGACCCAGAATCAGGAAGCAGCCTTGTCCTGAGCTGCTTGGGACCTGGAGATTGAAGATGCGGCCCATGGGAGGTGGGGGCTTGGGAGGGTGAGCTCTGGACTCACTGGGGGCTCCTGCCTGTTATCTCACAGCTCTGTGACCTGGAGCCACCTTCAGTCTCCTCATCTGACAAATGGGGCCAGCAGTGGCCCAGCCCATCTGTGTGAGGTCAGGTGGGGCCGTGTGTGCATTCAGCTCCGTGCTCGGCATGTAGCAGGTGCCTGGGTGATGCCAGCCACTGTTCCATCAGAGACTCCAGGATTGCCAAGCGTGTGCTCGGGACCCCTGATGTCAGAATCAGCAGCACAGGATCCAGGGGGTTTCAGATGGTTCAGACAGTCCCAGCAGCCCGAATGCTCATCAGCAGAGGCATGGATGGGCACCAGAGGTCTGTTCACACCATGGGATATTATTTACATTAAAAATGAGTGGTGTTCAGACACACGCTACAACACAAATGAGGCTTGAAAAGATGATATAACATGAAAGAAACCACACACAAAAGACCGACGAGTCCATTGATAGGAGATGCACGGAGCAGGCAAATCCACAAAGACACAGAGTGAATTCTCTGCTGCCAGGGCCTGGGAGGGGATGAGGGGATGCTGCCTGGGAGGGGCAAGGAGGTGCTGCCTGGGAGGGACGAGGGGGTGCTGCCTGGGAGGGGTGAGGGGGTGCTGCCTGGGAGGGGTGAGGAGGTGCTGTCTGGGGGGGACGAGGGGGTGCTGCCTGGGAGGGGCAAAGAGGTGCTGCCTGGGAGGGATGAGGGGGTGCTGCTGGGCGTGGGGATGGGGATGATGAAAATGTTCTTAAATTGGCTGTGAGGATAGTTTCGCAACTCTTAGTATACCACACACCATTGAATGATACCCTTTTATTAAGTGAGTGAATTGCATGGTATGTAACTTATATCTCAGTACAGCAGTTACACATTAAACATACCCATATTGAAATACAAAAAATTAAGAAAAAAGGCAGAAAATAAAAATAGAACTTGCAATGATACAGATGTTGACATTTGCAGACAGGAACTTTGGAATGCATTATAAATATTTTTGAGGCTATAATGAGTGAACAGATGGGAATTCACTGTGTGACTTAACAGCAGAAGAAAATATCAGAAAATTTGAGGACAGATCAATTGAAATTATCCGACTGGAAGAATAGAGAAAAATAATAGAGCCTTAGTGACTTGTGGGGATAAAATATGTTATATGTTAATATATGGAACTAACATATAAAGTGACCTAATATGTATGTAATAATATCCCAAAAAGAGGAGAGAGAGAGAGAAAGGTAGAAAAAGTTTGAAAAACTAATAGCCAAATGTTTCCCAAATTTGGTGAAAAATATTAATGCACAGCTGTGAGAAACAGGACAAATACAAAGAAAACCAAACAGGCACTTCATGGTAAACTGCCAAAACTGAAGATCAGGAGAAAATCTTAAAAGCAGTCAGAGAAAAAGGACACTTATGCACAGGGAAACATAGCTGATTTTCGTTTTAAACAATGGATTCCTGAAGACAATGGAATAATACCTTAAAAGTGCTTAGTTTGGAAAAAAGCTTGTCAAGCAACATATTCAATAAAAGTTATCCTTCATAAATGAGGGTTAAATAAAGACATTTTGAGTTCTTTTAAAGTCAAGAAAATCTGTTGCCAGGAGACATAAACTACCAGAAATATTAAATAAAGTTCTCCAGGTTGCAGTGAAATGAAACCAGATGTAATTAATATCTATAGGAGGGAATTAAAAGCATTGAAAAAGGTAAACATTTGAGTCCATAAGTATTTTCAAATTTATAACATATGCAGAAGTAAGTGTATTTGTCAACAATAGCACCAAAAACGAGGGGTGAGTAATTGAATTATATTGTTATAAACTTGTTTAAATTGTATGTAAAGTGATTCAGTATTAATTGTAAGTGGTCTGTTGTAAGTTAAGAACGCATGTTTTAACTCCTACAGCAACCACTAAAAACAGTTCTATTTATAATAAGTCAATAGAGGAGATAAAATAAAACACTAAAAAGCATTTTATTTACCCAGAATAAGATAGAAGTAGAACATAGGGTCAAAAACCATGTGAAACAAAAAGAAAACAAATGCAAGATGGTAGACTTAAACTGAACTGTGTCCGAATCGTATCATGTAGATGGATTATACCCTCGAGTTCAGAAGCATAAATGATCACACTGGACCAAAGAAGCAAGACCCAATGGTATGCTGCGTCCAAGAGACACACTTGAAACCCGATGGTATGCTGCGTCCAAGAGACACACTTGAAACCCGATGGTATGCTGCGTCCAAGAGACACACTTGAAAGACCCAGGGAGGTAGAAAGTACAAGGACGGACAGGTGTGTGACACAAACAGTGAGCACAAGAAAGCCAGGGCAGCTGCATCCATACCAGACAAGGTGGGGTTTAAGACAAGTAACATCAACAGAGATAAGGAAGTACATTTCACAACGAAAAAAGGCTCATTTCCTCAGGACATCAGTCATAAATATGTAGCACATAATAACATAATTTAAATATGTGAAAATACGCAAAATTGACATAAAGAGAGAAATAGACAAACTCACAGCCATAGTTGGATATTTTAACACCCTTCTCTCAGTCTTTGATAGAACAAGTCAACAAAACATTAGTAATAAGATATGAATAATACTACCAATGCACTTGACCTAACTGGCATTAATAGAACCCTACATCAAACACTGCAGAATATCCACTTTTTTTTTTTCAAATATTTGGAGAATTCACTAAGACAGATCATATGTTGGACTTTAACATAAGCCTCAATACATTTCAAAAGATTGGAATCTTTAAGAGTATATTCTATTATTACAAAAAAATTAACTAAGAAATTTATTTGATATTCGGGAAAGCCTTCAATATTTGGAAATTAAGCAATGCATTTCTAAATATCCCACGGGGTCAAGAGAAGACCATAACAGAAGCCAAAAAATATTTCTAGTGAAATGAAATAAAAATATAACATCAGAATTTGTGGGATACAGCTAAAGCAGTGCTTCCAAGAAAGCTTTAAATGTTTATATTAGAAAAGCAGAAAGGTCCAAATGTCTAAAATCAATTATTTAAGTTTCCATCTAAGAAGATAGGAAAATAAGAGCAAGTTAAAGTCAACTCTACTTAAAACAAGTAGAAGGAAGAGAAAAATAATGGTAAGAAAAGAAAGCAATGAGGCAGAAAATAGGCAAACAATAGAGAAAATCAACACAACCAAAAGTTAGCTCTTTGAAAAGATAAATAAAGTTGATAAACCCTTAGCAAGAGTGATCAAGAACAAAAGATAAAACACACATTTTCTACATCAGGAATAGTATTCTAAAGATTAGATGGGTAATAAGGGAGTATTATGAACAACTTTTTGCCAATAGATTAGATAACGTAGATAAAACAGAAAAATCCCTTGAAAAACACAACTAACAAAAACTGACATGAGAAGAAAGAGAATAGACCCACATCTGTTAAATAAACTGATTCCTAACAACCAGACCTTAGCACAAAGAAGCCTCCAGGCACAGCTGGCTTCACCGGAGAGTTCTGTCAGACACTTAAGGAAGAGATATTATAAATCTCACACAAACTCAGAAAACAGAACATGAGGAAAAACAGTTTGTTTTATGAGGCCAGCCAATGGTTCACTGGTAAATATTTAACAACTAGCTTTCTGGGGAAAAAGTAGGATTTGCAGTGTTTGCCAATTTCTGTGATGTACATACTTAGACCATGGCTGACGTCAAGTTACCAACGTGACTTCAGTGTGCAGAGGTGGGGAGAGATGTACACAGTTGGCCCTTGTGGGCCATGGTGAGTTGGCTCCTGCGTACCAAGGCCAGCATCACCCTGATACCAGAGTTGATGATGAAGACATTCCAAGTAAACGACATTACAGACCAAATATTCCTTATGAACAAAGACACAGAAACCCTTAACAAAATACAGGTGCTCCTCGACTTACGATAGGGCTATGTCCAGCTAAGCCTTCGACTTATGGGATTTTTGACTTATGGTGGGTTCATCCAGATGTAACCTGTCATAAGCTGAGCGCTTATGGGTGTCACTTTCACACCATGGTAAAGCAAAAGTATTTTAAGTCAGAGACCATCTTTACAGTCCCCTGATGTGCACAGGCGGGGGAATGGTTTCAGGAGCCCCTGCGGATACCAAAACCCAAGGATGCTCAAGTCGCTCATATAAAATGGCATAGTATTTGCACATAATATGTACTTGCATAGCATACCCATATCCACCCATATACTTTAAATCATCCCTAGATTATTTATATACCTAATAGAATGTAAATGTTGTGTAAATAGTTCTTAGACTGTATTATTTTCCTTTGTATTATTTTTTTACGGTTGTATCTTCATTTTTTATTTATCTTACTTTTGAGTACTTTCCATCTCAGGTTGGCTAAATCTGTGAATGACAAACCTGTAGATATGGAGGGCCAAATGTATTAACAAGTCAAATCCAGCAATATAACAAAAGTATTATGCATTATGACTGAGGAATATTTATCTCTAGAATGCAAGATTGGTTCAATATGCAAAAATCAGTGATTTTATTTTTACCATATTAACATAAAGGAGAAACCTATATGAGCATCTAAATAGATGCAGACCCAAAATTTCAATTCAACGGGCACTCGGACCTTCCTCAGTGTCACAAAGGGCATGGACAGAAATCCTGCAGCTTCCCCTCTAATATTATGAACTAGGCCAAGACATATTTTTGACCTTGACATAGGCAAAGATTCCCTAGAAAAGTTACAAAAAGCATTAACCAAAAATTAACCAAAACTGGTAAATTGGTAAATTGTCCTTCAATCAGAATTTTAAAAGACCATCAAAGCCACCTTTAGGACAAGGAGAAGACAAGTCACAGACTGTAGAAGCATCTGTAGTCACACAAAGGGTCTTCAAAACCTTTAAGGAAAATGTATATTGTGAAAAGCTATGCAGAGATTTCAAAAATTGTTTGTGCAAAAATAAGCTCATACTAATTTGTTATAACATTCTGAACAGGATCTGATGTGAGGCACTAAGAAGGATAAGACATTAGTTTGGGCTGGGCACAGTGGCTCATGCCTGTAATCCCAGCACTTTGGGAGGCCGAGGCAGGTGGATCGCCTGAGGTCAGGAGTTTGAGACCAGCCTGGCCAACATGGTATAACTCAGTCTCTACTAAAGGTACAAAAATTAGCTGGGTGTGGTGGTGCATGCCTGTAGTCCTAGCTACTCAGGAGGCTGAGGCAGGAGAAGCGCTTGAACCTGGGAGGCAGAGGTTGCAGTGAGCCAAGATTGCGCCACTGCTCTCCAGCCTGGGCAACAAGAGTGAAACTCCGTCTCAGGAAAAAAAAAAAAAAAAGAAAAGAAAAGACATCAGTTTGAAAAGAGCTGTTACTGGAGCAACATGAATTCTGCTAAAATTGAAGCAAGAAAGAAGAAACACCAAATTTGTGAAGAAGCTTTGTGAAAGAATGTGAAATCATTGATACTTTACAAAAAGTTTACGGGGACAATGTCCCAATGAGATCAGCAGTTTACAAGTGGATAACCTGTTTCAAGAAGAGATAAGACAATATTGAAGATGAAGCCTTCAGTGGCAGACCATCCATATCAGTTTTTGAGGAAAAAATTAATCTTGTTCATGCCCTCATTGAAGAGGACCAGCGATTAATAGCAGAAAAAATAGCCAACACCATAGACGTCTCAGTTGGTTCAGTTGACACAATTCTGACTGAAAAATTAAAGTTGGGCAAATTTTCCATTCGATGGGTACCAAAACTGTTGTGCCCAGATCAGCTGGAGACAGGAGCAGAGCTTTCTGTGGAAATCTTAAACAAGTGGGATCAAGATCCTGAAGCATTTCCTTGGAGAATTGTAACAGGAGACATGGCTTTCCCAGTACCATCCTGAAGACAAAGCCCAATCAAAGCAATGGCTACGGAGACGCAGAGGTGCTCAAGTCATGGCAAAAGCTGACTGGTCAAGAGCCAAGGTTATGGCAAGTTTGTGGGATGCTGGAGGTATCTGGCACCCCCCTTACAGTTTTGATTTGCCTCCTTCTGACTTTTTTCTTCTTAATCTTAAAAACTAGTTTTAAAGAACACTCATTTTTCTTCAGTCAGTAATGTAAAAAAGACTGCATTGATATGGTTAAATTCCCAGGACCCTCAGTACTTTAGGGATGGACTAAATGGCTGGTTTCATCACTTACAAAAGCGTCTTGACCTTGGGGGAGCTTATGTTGAGAAATAAAGTTTACATTTTTATTTTTATCTTTTAATTTTATTTTTCTGTGAACTTTTTGAAGTCCCTTCAAATGCCTGGCAGATAACTTATATGCAGAATATAGAAGTAGCTTCTGTAAGACATAACAAAGAGACCAACATGAAAAGCTGTTTGCAATTAGTCACCAGGGAAATGCAAATTAGAATGACAGCAAGGGGCCATTGCACACCTGTGAGAATGACCCGGGTGGACACACCTGTGAGAATGACCCAGGTGGATACGCCTGTGAGGAGAACGGCCCATGCGGACACGCCTGTGAGAATGACCCAGGCAGACATGCCTGTGAGAAGAACGACCCAGGTGGACACGCCTGTGAGAATGACCCAGGCAGACAGACCTGTGAGAACAACCCGGGCGGACACGCCTGTGAGAAGAACGACCCAGGTGGACAGGCCTGTGAGAACGACCCGGGCGGACATGCCTGTGAGAAGAACGACCCAGGCGGACAGGCCTGTGAGAATGACCCGGGCGGACAGGCCTGTGAGAATGACCCGGGCGGACATGCCTGTGAGAATGACCCAGGCGGACAGGCCTGTGAGAATGACCCAGGCAGACAGGCCTGTGAGAACGACCCGGGCGGACAGGCCTGTGAGAATGACCCAGGCGGACATGCCTGGCCCCCCTGCCTGCCATCAAGTGGAAAACCTAATCTGTTGCTGTTGAGAGGGTAAAGTGGTGTGATCACTTTGAAAAATAGTTGGTTGTTGTTCTCATAAAATAAAACAAACACCTCCCTTAGGATCCAGCGATTCCATTCCTAGGTGTTCACCCAGGAGCAGTGAAAACGTACCCACAAAAGACTTGTACGTGGATATTCACAGCAGCTTTATTTGTGGTTTCCTCGGTCGGGAAAGAAGCTCCATGTTCTCTGATGGTGAATGGAAACGCCACCGTTGTGCCACGTCCATCCAGTGGGGTACCACTCAGCAAGAACAAGGCGGGAACCACGGCTCACCCAAGACCAGGCGTGACTCTCAGACGTCAAGCTGAGTGAGAGAAGCCGGACCCAAAGGAGTGCACGCCACCTAATCACCTTTACGTGAGGTTCTAGAAGGCAAAGCTACTCCCTGACCAAAAAAAATCAGAAAGTTGTTGCCTGGTTTGTTGGGGGTTAGGTGGCGGCTGGGCAAGGGGCATGAGGGAACTTTCCGGGGTGATGCAGTGTTGCGTATTTTGAGTGGGGTGTTGTCACATGGCTGTAAACGTTTGTCAAAGGGCATAGGATTGTGCCCTCCAAGTCTGTGTATTCATTGGAAGTAAATTAATCTATGCAGATGGAACATTTTATTATTTGATTACACGGTTTTGAGGGATCCTTCAGGTTAAGTCTAAGAACCGTGGAAAACGGGCCCCCGGGAAAGATGTGAAACGAAACTGCCAAGAACCACCATGGGTCTCACGCTGGGGGCCTCAGGCTCCGGTCCGTCCGGTCCGTCTGTGACAGAGTCCAGCATCCGCAGGCTGGGAAGCCCAAGTGCATCATGCCCCACCGGTGGCCGGCCTTGGCAGGTGGTCACCCTCTGGGCGTGACATTCACTAAAGGCACTGAATGTATTTGTACCTCAGTTTCTCATCAATAAAGGGGAGGGTGGCCCTGACCACACGGGGAGATTTGCCCTGATGAGCGGCCTCTGCAAACCAGGCGCTGGCCGTCGACTGTCATTCTCCAGCCACCAAAGCTTGAGGGAAAGAGGAGGGTGGTGAGTTCAGTCCAGGGTGTGAAGCCACCGCACCCTCTGCAACCCCAGCTGGACATGGGCCTCACTAGGAGGCTGCAGTGCCGGGATCCCGTGGCACTGGCATGGTGTGTGCGGAGGGTTCCTGCCCTGGCACATCTCCCCTCTCAGCCCCCAGGCAGGCCTCATGTTGTCCTTTAACGATGCCCGTGACAATAAGTCACGCTTGGCTGTCAGCACTCGTGGGGTGCCTGAGGGCGGCTGCTTGAAATCTTCCTCTTCCAGGGGGCCTCCTGGGTATCGAGCTCCTCGGCACCCCCTGTGCGGTCCTGGGCTCCGTTCCCACCTCCCACCCAGCTCAGGCACCTGTCTGCCCAGGTGGGCGGCTCGCTCATCCTTTCCCCAGGTGAGCCCAGCGGGGTGGTACCACCTGGGCCGTGTGGAGGCTTCCTGGTGGGGGCTGGAGAACCCAGGAGCGCAGGGCTTTGTGGGGCTGGGGGCAAGTCCCAGTCTGGTGCATCGTGGGTGCTTGAAAAATACTGGAATAAATGATGGAATGAAGGAGCTGCTGACAGGGCCAGAATGATGGACACCAGGTGAGCGTTCGGAGAAGACAGGCACATGCCAGGCTGAGAGAGGGGCACCAGCACACGGGAGCAGCCGGCGGGACCTCAGGGGCGACTCAGAGGGATCAGCCTTCAGGCCACAGCCCGGGCTGCGGTCCGGTGGGCTCCATGCTGCGTGTGTGCTTGCGAAGTTAATTACAACCACACACAGACTCACTGCAAATTGTTCCCAGTTAGAACTGCAAATTCACTGCAACAAGGAGTGCTAATTACATTCCACTTGTTACCACTGCCTCTTGTTAATATTCCAACAGCTGCTTCAGCAAGATAATGATGGCTCCAGCCGAAATGATTGAACAGATAGACTTAAAAATCAGTACCAGCCGGGCGCGGTGGCTCACCCCTGAAACCCCAGCACTTTGGGAGGCCAAGGTGGGTGGATCACCTGAGGTCAGGAGTTCAAGTCCAGCCTGGCCAACATGGTGAAACCCCATCTCTACTAAAAAATACAAAAATTAGCTGGGCATGGTGGCGGGTGCTTGTAGTCCCAGTACTCGGGAGGCTGAGGCAGGGGAATCGCTTGAACCCGGGAGGCGAAGGTTGCAGTGAGCTAATGTCATGCCACTGCACTCCAGCCTGGGCAATAGAGTGAGACTCCATATTAAAAATCAGCACCAACATAGTTCCTGCAATGTTTTCCTCCACACACAAGGTGAAGCCCTGGCATAGGGGAGCATCTGCACTCCCTGAAAGAGGGCGGCAGACACGTGCACGCAGCTGTGAGTGCATTTGACACCCTCCACGATGACTTCGTGAATGCTCAGGTCAGCGTGCAGCTCCCAGCCTCGATTCCGTCCTCACAAACAGCTGCCCCGCCCCCGGCCATAGCCGCGTTCTATTTTGGGCTAATCGTGTTGCATTGCAGGAGAGGACTTCAGAGGTACGAGCGCTGCTCTGGCCTTCTTTCCTTGCTTCTCCTCTGCCAAGGCGATCGAAGTTGCTTGCTGTCTTGTGGTGCCGTTATGACGATGAGGCTTTTCTCATAACTTTGTGAGATAAAATGATACAGGAATCACAGTCACCACAACAGTGTGCCCAGACCCCAAGCAACACAAGGGCCTCTCGTGCGTACCCGCAAATGGGCTCGGTCCAACTCTCCTGAGGCAAAGCAACACCTGCTGCCATTTTAAAAATAGAGTAGTTTTTAAGAGCCAGAGTCTCGCTCTGTCGCCAGGCTGGAGTATAGGCACTCTCGGAGCTCACTGCAGCTGTTGCAATGACTGCAGATGTACAGGAAGCTGCAAAGACAGACACAGCAGTACAGAGGCAGCCCATGCGTCCTTCCCCCAGATCCCTCCACTAGAGGATGGCCTCGCCACCAGGACGTGCCCCTGACAACGTGTCTGCTCTCTGCCATTTATCACACGCGTGACCTCCATAGTCAAGATATAGGCCCCTCTGCAGCTGCAAAGCTCTTCCTCCTGCCATCCTTCTTGGTCACAGCCTCCAGCCCCTTCCCCACTCCAACATCCTCCAAATTTGTCATTTTGAGAATGCCGCAGAAATGGAATCACACAGGGTGTGACCTCTGGAGACGGGCTTCTTTCCCTCGCGTGGCAGTAGACGGTGGTCTTTCCCCGAAGACCCGCCGGAGATGTTCTGTGCATCACTGCTTCTTTCTCTGCAGCTGAGTGGGATCCCTGGGTGTGCTGCACCCCCACGTGTATAGCCATTCATCTGCTGTTGGACATGTGGTTGTTTCTGGTTCTTGGTGGTTACGAGTGCTAATTACATTCCACTTGTTACCACTGCCTCTTGTTAATATTCCAACAGCTGCTTCAGCAAGATAATGATGGCTCCAGCCGAAATGATTGAACAGATAGACTTAAAAATCAGTACCAGCCGGGCGCGGTGGCTCACCCCTGAAACCCCAGCACTTTGGGAGGCCAAGGTGGGTGGATCACCTGAGGTCACGAGTTCAAGTCCAGCCTGGCCAACATGGTGAAACCCCATCTCTACTAAAAAATACAAAAATTAGCTGGGCATGGTGGCGGGTGCTTGTAGTCCCAGTACTCGGGAGGCTGAGGCAGGGGAATCGCTTGAACCCGGGAGGCGAAGGTTGCAGTGAGCTAATGTCATGCCACTGCACTCCAGCCTGGGCAATAGAGTGAGACTCCATATTAAAAATCAGCACCAACATAGTTCCTGCAATGTTTTCCTCCACACACAAGGTGAAGCCCTGGCATAGGGGAGCATCTGCACTCCCTGAAAGAGGGCGGCAGACACGTGCACGCAGCTGTGAGTGCATTTGACACCCTCCACGATGACTTCGTGAATGCTCAGGTCAGCGTGCAGCTCCCAGCCTCGATTCCGTCCTCACAAACAGCTGCCCCGCCCCCGGCCATAGCCGCGTTCTATTTTGGGCTAATCGTGTTGCATTGCAGGAGAGGACTTCAGAGGTACGAGTGCTGCTCTGGCCTTCTTTCCTTGCTTCTCCTCTGCCAAGGCGATCGAAGTTGCTTGCTGTCTTGTGGTGCCGTTATGACGATGAGGCTTTTCTCATAACTTTGTGAGATAAAATGATACAGGAATCACAGTCACCACAACAGTGTGCCCAGACCCCAAGCAACACAAGGGCCTCTCGTGCGTACCCGCAAATGGGCTCGGTCCAACTCTCCTGAGGCAAAGCAACACCTGCTGCCATTTTAAAAATAAAGTAGTTTTTAAAAGCCAGAGTCTCGCTCTGTCGCCAGGCTGGAGTATAGGCACTCTCGGAGCTCACTGCAGCTGTTGCAATGACTGCAGATGTACAGGAAGCTGCAAAGACAGACACAGCAGTACAGAGGCAGCCCATGCGTCCTTCCCCCAGATCCCTCCACTAGAGGATGACCTCGCCACCAGGACGTGCCCCTGACAACGTGTCTGCTCTCTGCCATTTATCACACGCGTGACCTCCATAGTCAAGATATAGGCCCCTCTGCAGCTGCAAAGCTCTTCCTCCTGCCATCCTTCTTGGTCACAGCCTCCAGCCCCTTCCCCACTCCAACATCCTCCAAATTTGTCATTTTGAGAATGCCGCAGAAATGGAATCACACAGGGTGTGACCTCTGGAGACGGACTTCTTTCCCTCGCGTGGCAGTAGACGGTGGTCTTTCCCCGAAGACCCGCCGGAGATGTTCTGTGCATCACTGCTTCTTTCTCTGCAGCTGAGTGGGATCCCTGGGTGTGCTGCACCCCCACGTGTATAGCCATTCATCTGTTGTTGGACATGTGGTTGTTTCTGGTTCTTGGTGGTTACAAATAAAGTTGCTCTGAACAATCGTGATGGGTTTTGTGTGGATGAAACTCTTCCTTTCTCTGGGATGCATGCCCAGAATGCAATTGCGGGTTGCAGGTGAGCACGTGGTTGGTTTTGCAAAACACTGCCGCACCATCTCCGCCGTGGCTGCCCCACTGTAGATTCCCGCCAACAGTGTATGAGTATCTCGTTTCCTCATGACCTCGTCAGCACTTAATGTTGCCATTATTTTTTATTTCCGCCATGCTGATGGGTGCGTAGTGACATTTCATCGTGAATGTGCAGGTCCCGGTGGCAGAGGATATTCGATGTCTTTGCCTGTGTTTATTTCCCTCTGTACAGCCTCTCTGGTGAAATGCCTCTTCTGCCCATTTTCTTACTGAATTATTTGTTTTTACTGTTGAGTTTTGAGAGTTTCAGGAATATATTCTGTGAGTCTTTTGTTGGGCATGTGGTTTGTAAATGTTTTCTCTCAGGCTGTAGCTTGTTTTCTCATCCTCTTTTCTTCAATTTTAACTAATTTATTTAACTATTTTTAGTTATTTCCACTGAAACTGATGAAGCTGTGCAAACTTCAGGTAAATACAGTGACTTCCGGCCTGACGATCCCTACCACAAGTTTTCTTCTATAACCTGGCATCCGTGTGCCGAACCTGGCTTCAAGCAGCTGACAGCATGCTGGGCTCAATGCAATCACTGTCTTCTCAGACAGATCTGTTTGAAGATATAGTTCGGGGTATTGTACGGCAATGTTGCCGTTCAAATGTGAAAATGCCCTTCCCTTTTCCATGCTCTTGTTTCTGTTTGGTACAAAGGAAGTGGGAGCTTGGGCTGGGTTACCTGCAGGGGCTGGAGGAGCTGTCCATATTAAATCTGCCCTGGCGCTCACGGAAAACATGCCGCAAGGGAACTCTGGTCACCTGTCAGCAGCACCGTCAAAGGCCGACAGCCATTTGCATTTTCACAGGTGCCAGGGCCACCTCTCCAAGAGCTTATCCGGGGGGAGGAGACCAAGTGTGCTGGTCTTTGTCTCTGTGTGGTGAGGGTTGGGTGGACAGTTGCCTCTGAGGGCGTCCCAGCTTCACTCTCTGAGTCCGCAGCCAGGCAAAGCCACCTTCGGTGTGAGCGTGGTAGTTGGGCCAGCGTGGCAGTGTCCCTTCTGTGGCCCTGCGTGTCCGCTGGCTTGGGAACTTGCACCCATGCTGTAAATCGACTCATATACACATGCCAAGGGAGATTTCAGAAGAGCAGTGTGTTTTATCATGGAGAGCTGTTTTTTTCCTTCTTTAAACAATTTATTTTTAATAACAAAAGTCTGTGGAAAGAGAAATTCAGAACCTACGCATTGCTGGTGGGGATACGAAATGGTGCAGCTGCTTTGGAAAACAGTTTGAAAGTTTCTCAAAATGGTTAAACATGGAATTACCATGTGATCTAACTATTCCAATTCTAGGT
>NW_012104365.1:5116436-5117771 GCF_000951045.1 Mandrillus leucophaeus | reverse complement strand
AACAGGCAAATCTGGGGAGACGGGAAACAGGTTTGCAGTTGCCAGGGGTTGGGGGTGTGGCGGGGGCAGTGGGGAGGGACTGCTAATGGGGGCAGTGTTTCTTTTTGAGGTGATGAAAATGTTCTAAAATTGACTGTGGTGATGGTTGCACAATTCTGTGAATGAACACGCTCAGAACAATCGAGTTTAGAGGGGTGAATGGTATGCCATGTGAGTTAAAGCTCAATAACACTGTTTTACGTATTGAACCTGTGTCCAAGCTGACTAGGGATGCCCGGGGGCTCCCCTCCCTCTCTACCCATACTCTTTCCTGCCCTAATTTCTGTTCTATTCTCATCACATTTAAGCGATTTCTCAGGCCGCCAGCGAGGCCAAATGTTTTGACCAGGAAAATGATTAGAACACTCACTTCTTACAATTTTCCAAAGAACCAGTTGTTGGAATAAAAAATTCTGTAGTTTTTCTCCCTAGTTCATCAGCTTTGACTTTTCCCCATCTTCCCTTTGTTACTTTTCTTGAATGACTTGGGCAGCTGTCTTACTGCCATTCATCTTAATATTTATCTGGAATATGAAGTTCAAGGCCACGTGCCTTTCCCTGAGCTCAACCTGGCCAAACCCCACCCACTCTTATAGTCAGGGGGTACTTATTTCTTGATCACGTGACTTAAAATAAATTGGGGAGTTTTTATTTCTATTTTTATTAATTTTGATCAGAGTGAGATTTGTACTATTTATCTCTTTTGAGTTTCTTTAAGATTTCTTTTGGATTGTCTGACAGATGGCTGATTTCTGGGATACCACCAGGCCTCCTGGGGCTAGTGTCTGGCGAGGCCCCTGATTCTCCTCCGTGTCATTGCTCATGCCCAGCCTGACCCACTCCTCACCTCCAGGGACATCCAGGCCTCACATGTGTCCCAAGGGAGACATGAGACAGGGCTTGGACCCTTCCTCGCTGGGGCTGGCTGCCCAGGATCTGGCTGCGGTTTCCAGGGCTCCTGCCCGCCACCTGGGAACATCAATCTGGACACAACATAGTCAGCCACTAAGGAACCAAACTTGCCCTTGAATCCCAAACCAACAAGTTCGATCAATTAGGCTAATCCAGCGTCACCAATCTTGAACTCAGAAAACGATTTTACCAAAGTCAGCAGCCTTTTAATTCACTGCCTATTAATTAAAGTGCATCTTTTTGATTCATGTTTTTAAAAAGTCTTGATTAGCGGTGGCTCACGCCTATAATCCCAGCACTTTGGGAAGCCGAGGTGGGTGGATCACTAGGTCAGGAGTTTGAGACTTACCTGGACAACATGGTGAAACCTTGTCTCTACTAAAA
>NW_012104365.1:5108727-5115873 GCF_000951045.1 Mandrillus leucophaeus | reverse complement strand
CTCTGGGCCCCACCCCCGCCTCCTTGCCTGTGGGATTTACAAGAGGCCATTTCTCCCTGTCGCACCCAGGGGTGCACTTGCCTGCCCAGTGGCCACGCATCCTGGCATGCACGTCAAGGTGAAGGCTGACCATGAGGCACGGAAGGAAGCAGCCGAGGGGACAAACCTGGTGGGCTGTGGTCAAGTGCCCAGGGCTGGCACAGGAGCTTCTGGGTTTCCAGGGCCCGTCCTCCAGGCTGCCGTCCACTGGGGCAGGGGCACAGGCCCAGTCTTTGCTTGGTTTATCAGTACAACCTTTACTAAGGTGGTTTCTTAAAAGTTAAAGCAGGGACATGAACCTGCTGCATGACCCCCAAGCAATCGTGGCCGCCAGTTGGTGGGAGATTCTTGGCTATCTTTGCCCACTGGGCTCTGGGGAGGCCGACAGCCTTGTTACCTGGTAGCTTCCTCAGGTCGTTGGGGGCCGAGCCCAGCCCCAGGGCCGTTCTGCAGGGGGCTCTGCTGAGACTCATCACCGGGTGGGCATCATTCTGGAACAAGCGCCCTGCCAACCTCTGAGTAGGAACCTTGGAGACCCTGGAGTCTGTCCACATCCTGGGTCCTGGTGCCTGAGCGTCCCCTCGATGGCCAAGGCTGTGTCCTCCTCTTGGCACTGGCCCCGGTGGATTGGGATGAGAGGAGCCCTTGCTTTGGCGCCGCCGTGACCTGAGGACACGGCCACGGGGGCTCAGCTGCAGTGACATCTAGGTTAGCTCCTTTATTGGTGGCTGATGTCCCCTGAGGGTCTGCTCTGTTCAGGTGAAGAGCCGGGATCTGGGGGAATTTCCACAAGGCTCCGTACCTGGCTGTGAGTGGCTGCACAGCTGCTTGCAGTAAAGCCTAGGTGCTGGGCAGGACGGTGAGCTGTGAGCTCCTGTACTAAGGGACAGGTGCCTGGAGAGAGGTGGGAGGCAGGAAAGGAGGTCCCCAGGAGTGAAGGCTGCCCCCAGTATCTGCAGAGCCAGCACTGGGCGTGAACATGACAGGGAGCTGGCTGGAGGACAGTAGTCCTGGGCACAAAGGCCTCCTCAGCCATGTGGAACTATGAGTCAATTAAGCTTCTTTTCTTTATAAATTACTCAGTCTTGGGTATGTCTTTATAGCAGTGTGAAAACAGACTACTGCAATATCCTTTTTAATAAAGAGAATAAACTGGGCTCAACCCCCAGGTGTGTCTTTAAATGCTGGCTGCTACTCGCTGCTGGAAGGGACTAGCTAGTGACTTCCATGGTGGGGCTTCCGTGCACCCCATGTGACATGGGGCAGCGTCTCCAGCAGCCAGCACTGCACCCACCCTGTGCTCCTCCGTCCACCACTGAGTACCAGGCTATGTGGGAGGCAGCCCTGCACATGGCCGGGTTAACTGGATTTGCTTTTTGGTTCTAATCAGAGAATCCGTTTCCACAGCACTGAACTTACCTCTTCATTGCTGACAGGAAACACCTTCTTCAGCAGAAAGCCCTGCTTGGCCGAGGGGAGGAAGGACTCGCTGCGCCTCCTTCCTGAGCTGCATCCACCCTGGGGCCACACCGAGGCAGAAGGACCCTATGCCCATCTGAACAGAGCGTGCCTCTGGGCCGCGCCGGAGCACAGGGTGCTTTGAGGCGGCCCCTGCCCTTTGCTGTGTAGGTGGCCCGGCCCAGGGGCAGCCTGGGGACCCGACACGCCTCCTGTCAGGTGGGCATTGTGATCGATTCCACACTTGCCAGCCCGACGATGATGGCGGATGACACCGTGGAGTTCAGCCGCGGTGTGTGTCTCCATGTACGTCTGTGTTATTTTTCCAAAATAGGGGCGCCAACGGTAAGGGTGTGGGGAGACCCCTGGGCTGGGGCGTGCGACCTCCCACCTTCGCTAGCCATGTGGTTCTTTCACCTCTGATTTTTATGATTTGCACATGGTCTTTTTTTGGCCCTTTGGGGGTCAAGACGGTAACAGCAGCAGCCGGAACCTTCCCCTGGAGCCCTGGGTCTCGTGCTTGTGGACGGTCGGCTCCGGCCTATGTGTCCCCGAGAGGATCTGTGAGTTCTTGGGTGACGATTTCCTTCTCTCGGGGAGGGGGTGTGAGGGGGGAGCCCTCACTTTGCATTTCAATGGGTTTTTTATTAATCCACCTGCACATACAGAAAAAATCCCTTTCTGTGCTGAGCAGGGCATAATTTAGGCATGGTTCAGAAATAACGGGGGAGCCAGCGTTATTGTTGTTCTCCGTATACAGATGTTTATTCTGCTCCCGCACTTCCACTTCTGTCTAGGCAGTGACGACGTAAATAGGACGTGTCTCCTCGCCATCTCCGAAAGCCTTTGTGTTCTGGGACAGCAGCCTATTATGATGTCACACAGTGGGACAGTAATAACCACCCCCCCACCCAAGAGTCTTAACACAAGACAATGAAAGAAGCCGTATTGTGTGGTGGCGGGTGACGCGGGGGCTGGGGAGGAGAGGAGGGGCGGAGGGCGAGCGGGGGAGGGGAGGGAGCGGCCCCTGCTGACCACGCAGGCAGAGCACACGGGACGCGCGGGCGTTGGGTGTGGACAGTGCTCTGAACCTGTCCCTGGCTTTGGTTGGAAAGGTGAGTGGGTGAGTGAGGAGGAGTCTCACGCACCCTCCTCTTGGCATTGGGACACAGAGCTCTAGAGTGAGCCCTCCGGGGTAGGAGAGGCAGCCCCTGGCGGTGAGGCTCCTGCACTCCAGCCCCGAGGAATCTGCCCCAAGTCGGGAGCAAATGGTCAGGTGTGGCCCCAATGGCAGCAGGGACCTTGAGGGGATAGTACCCATCGCGGTGACACCATGCAGTGCCTGGAGGGAGAAAGTCTCATTCTCTTCATGGGTGCAGAAAAGAGCTCCATAAAATTAAACTTCCACTTAGGACACTTAGAAACACCTTCTTCAGCAGAAAGCCCTGCTTGGCCGAGGGGAGGAAGGACTCGACGCGCCTCCTTCCTGAGCTGCATCCACCCTGGGGCCACACCGAGGCAGAAGGACCCTATGCCCATCTGAACAGAGCGTGCCTCTGGGCCGCGCCGGAGCACAGGGTGCTTTGAGGCGGCCCCTGCCCTTTGCTGTGTAGGTGGCCCGGCCCAGGGGCAGCCTGGGGACCCGACACGCCTCCTGTCAGGTGGGCATTGTGATCGATTCCACACTTGCCAGCCCGACGATGATGGCGGATGACACCGTGGAGTTCAGCCGCAGTGTGTGTCTCCATGTACGTCTGTGTTATTTTTCCAAAATAGGGGCGCCAACGGTAAGGGTGTGGGGAGACCCGAGCCCAGCCCCAGGGCCGTTCTGCAGGGGGCTCTGCTGAGACTCATCACCGGGTGGGCATCATTCTGGAACAAGCGCCCTGCCAACCTCTGAGTAGGAACCTTGGAGACCCTGGAGTCTGTCCACATCCTGGGTCCTGGTGCCTGAGCGTCCCCTCGATGGCCAAGGCTGTGTCCTCCTCTTGGCACTGGCCCCGGTGGATTGGGATGAGAGGAGCCCTTGCTTTGGCGCCGCCGTGACCTGAGGACACGGCCACGGGGGCTCAGCTGCAGTGACATCTAGGTTAGCTCCTTTATTGGTGGCTGATGTCCCCTGAGGGTCTGCTCTGTTCAGGTGAAGAGCCGGGATCTGGGGGAATTTCCACAAGGCTCCGTACCTGGCTGTGAGTGGCTGCACAGCTGCTTGCAGTAAAGCCTAGGTGCTGGGCAGGACGGTGAGCTGTGAGCTCCTGTACTAAGGGACAGGTGCCTGGAGAGAGGTGGGAGGCAGGAAAGGAGGTCCCCAGGAGTGAAGGCTGCCCCCAGTATCTGCAGAGCCAGCACTGGGCGTGAACATGACAGGGAGCTGGCTGGAGGACAGTAGTCCTGGGCACAAAGGCCTCCTCAGCCATGTGGAACTATGAGTCAATTAAGCTTCTTTTCTTTATAAATTACTCAGTCTTGGGTATGTCTTTATAGCAGTGTGAAAACAGACTACTGCAATATCCTTTTTAATAAAGAGAATAAACTGGGCTCAACCCCCAGGTGTGTCTTTAAATGCTGGCTGCTACTCGCTGCTGGAAGGGACTAGCTAGTGACTTCCATGGTGGGGCTTCCGTGCACCCCATGTGACATGGGGCAGCGTCTCCAGCAGCCAGCACTGCACCCACCCTGTGCTCCTCCGTCCACCACTGAGTACCAGGCTATGTGGGAGGCAGCCCTGCACATGGCCGGGTTAACTGGATTTGCTTTTTGGTTCTAATCAGAGAATCCGTTTCCACAGCACTGAACTTACCTCTTCATTGCTGACAGGAAACACCTTCTTCAGCAGAAAGCCCTGCTTGGCCGAGGGGAGGAAGGACTCGCTGCGCCTCCTTCCTGAGCTGCATCCACCCTGGGGCCACACCGAGGCAGAAGGACCCTATGCCCATCTGAACAGAGCGTGCCTCTGGGCCGCGCCGGAGCACAGGGTGCTTTGAGGCGGCCCCTGCCCTTTGCTGTGTAGGTGGCCCGGCCCAGGGGCAGCCTGGGGACCCGACACGCCTCCTGTCAGGTGGGCATTGTGATCGATTCCACACTTGCCAGCCCGACGATGATGGCGGATGACACCGTGGAGTTCAGCCGCGGTGTGTGTCTCCATGTACGTCTGTGTTATTTTTCCAAAATAGGGGCGCCAACGGTAAGGGTGTGGGGAGACCCCTGGGCTGGGGCGTGCGACCTCCCACCTTCGCTAGCCATGTGGTTCTTTCACCTCTGATTTTTATGATTTGCACATGGTCTTTTTTTGGCCCTTTGGGGGTCAAGACGGTAACAGCAGCAGCCGGAACCTTCCCCTGGAGCCCTGGGTCTCGTGCTTGTGGACGGTCGGCTCCGGCCTATGTGTCCCCGAGAGGATCTGTGAGTTCTTGGGTGACGATTTCCTTCTCTCGGGGAGGGGGTGTGAGGGGGGAGCCCTCACTTTGCATTTCAATGGGTTTTTTATTAATCCACCTGCACATACAGAAAAAATCCCTTTCTGTGCTGAGCAGGGCATAATTTAGGCATGGTTCAGAAATAACGGGGGAGCCAGCGTTATTGTTGTTCTCCGTATACAGATGTTTATTCTGCTCCCGCACTTCCACTTCTGTCTAGGCAGTGACGACGTAAATAGGACGTGTCTCCTCGCCATCTCCGAAAGCCTTTGTGTTCTGGGACAGCAGCCTATTATGATGTCACACAGTGGGACAGTAATAACCACCCCCCCACCCAAGAGTCTTAACACAAGACAATGAAAGGAGCCGTATTGTGTGGTGGCGGGTGACGCGGGGGCTGGGGAGGAGAGGAGGGGCGGAGGGTGAGCAGGGGAGGGGAGGGAGCGGCCCCTGCTGACCACGCAGGCAGAGCACACGGGACGCGCGGGCGTTGGGTGTGGACAGTGCTCTGAACCTGTCCCTGGCTTTGGTTGGAAAGGTGAGTGGGTGAGTGAGGAGGAGTCTCACGCACCCTCCTCTTGGCATTGGGACACAGAGCTCTAGAGTGAGCCCTCCGGGGTAGGAGAGGCAGCCCCTGGCGGTGAGGCTCCTGCACTCCAGCCCCGAGGAATCTGCCCCAAGTCGGGAGCAAATGGTCAGGTGTGGCCCCAATGGCAGCAGGGACCTTGAGGGGATAGTACCCATCGCGGTGACACCATGCAGTGCCTGGAGGGAGAAAGTCTCATTCTCTTCATGGGTGCAGAAAAGAGCTCCATAAAATTAAACTTCCACTTAGGACACTTAGAAAGCCTCCCAGCACATCTGGAAGATGAAGGAGTCTTCACATGACGGGAGGCAACGAGGAGGCACCCCACATCCCAGGAGCAGGGCAGGGTTAGGGAGGGTGAGAAAGTGGGGGCGTGGGGGTGGGATGCGGAATAACGCTGCCCCAGTGGGGGTGGCTGTGCTCAGGGGTCCCCAGTAACCTGCACTGTGGGCGTTGGCGAGAGAGTGGATGACACTTCTAGGTTTAAGACAGTGTAAGAAAATCAGGGCATTAACCACAAAAAGGGAGAAAATAAATGTAGGAAACGTCATTTCTAATAACACCAAACTATGAACTACACCAGAGTAAATAGCAAAGAAACGGGATGCATTTGTGGAAAACCCACAAACCTCAGCAAGACACCGAAGACCCGAGACTTTGCTTATGTGGATTGGACAGATTGCTGTTAGGAAGGGACATGGCTTCTGTGGATTGAACAGATTGCTGTTAGGAAGGGACGTGGCTTCCGTGGATTGGAAAGATTGCTGTTAGGAAGGGACGTGGCTTCCGTGGATTGGAAAGATTGCTGTTAGGAACGGACGTGGCTTCCGTGGATTGGACAGGTTGCTGTCAGGAAGGTGGCCATTTTCTCTGGGTTTATCTGCAGATTCACATCAGTGCCAATAAAGTCCAGTGGGGGAGGGTGAGAGAGAAGGACTGATTTTAGAAGCCAATTCTAAAATGTATGGAGAAGCGAAGTTTGTCCGTCCATCCAGTGGAAAATGATTCAGCCTCAAAGAAGCAGCGGAGACTGTTGCCGTGGACAGCAAGGATGAACCTCGAGGACATTATGCCAAGTGAAATGAGCATCACAAAAGGACAAGTACCAACGGACAAGTACCAATTCCACTAGAACTGGAATTCCAATGGTGAGAGATACCAGAGTAGTCAAATTCACAGAGAAGACAGACAGGCATCTCCCAGGCCTGAGGGGAGGGGATGGGGAGTCGGTGTTGAGTGGGGACAGAACTGTAGTCTGGGAAGGTGGAAAAGTTCTGGAGACGGATGGTGGTGATGGCTGCACAGCCATGGGAATGTCCTTGATGCTCCTGAATGGTGTGCTTAACAGTGGCAAGCATGGTCAGTTATGAATGGTCATACACGTTATGTTACGTATATTTTATCACAATAAAAAAACTGAGGAAAAAAATAAAGTCAGGAACAATGATAGGAAAGAAATGGATGGCGTTCCTGTCTGGAGGGAGGGAGGGACGCAGAGGGCCCCTAGAGGGCTGACAACATTTGGCTTCTGATTCAGTCACTTAGAGACACGCACTTTTGCACTTTCTCCTGTGATATGACATTCCATGATAAAAATGGTAAAACATTAAAACAAGCCAACAGGCACCCACCGCTGCCCGCCGCTGG
>NW_012104365.1:5097220-5107752 GCF_000951045.1 Mandrillus leucophaeus | reverse complement strand
GCTTGGCGTTGTCCATTCCGTGGGTTTGGACAATGTGTGAGGTCAGGTATCCACCATTGCTATTTCATACAGAAGAGTTCCACTGCCCTAAAAATTCTCTGTTCCCCAAACCTCAGCCACCCCTGGTCTCTCCACTGTCTCCAGGGATTCACCTTTTCTAGAATGTCCTACGGCTGGACTCATACATTCCCCTCAGCCTTTCTACACTGCCTTCTGTCACTTACTGATACGCACGTGTTTCTCCACGCCTTCCCGTAGCTCGATAGTCATTCCTTTTTAGTGCTGAGTCATATTCCATTGTTCCTGGGCCTTTTCCCCACAGAGGGTTGGCAGGAATGGGCCAGCCCTATCTGCTGCTGCCGGGCCCCCGTTCACAGCACCACACGCCACCAAGCTCACCGCCCATTCCGGGCTCCGTGGTTTCCAGGTCACATGCAAGTTCTCGCCCAGTGGGGCCCATGTCAGTGGAGTATTTGGAGCAGAAACATTCTCCTGCATCTCTACTGGCTGAGGGTCCTTGGGTGGTCAGCTACCTGCGTCTGCTTCACCTGTCTATGGGGCAGGGGTCCCGTGGGGAGGAAGTGTCCTTGGGTGCTGAGGCTGCAGGAACCTTAAGGAAGGTTTCTGACCTGCTTTATTTTTGTGGATGCCCCCAGCTTCAACCAAAGGTCACCTACAAACCCAGGGACTTGTCCCTCCTCTTGAGAGCCTGGGGCAGCAGGCGAAGGGATTCAGGCTCGCAGGGCTCTCAGAGGTCAGTGTGCAGCCTGCCTGCTGTGAGCCCTCCTGCCACTCTGTAGATACGGCAAACCCAGTGGCTCCTCCCCAGAGAAGCTATGATGACTTCTTTCTCTGTAAGTTTCTAATCTCTGTGTACCCATCTCTTCCTCATTAGAGAGACTCAGCCCATGTTCATTAAATGCAAAACTAACTTCCCACCAGCAAAGAGGCCTGGGTGCAGAGGATAATGATTGCATTTGCTTCATTTCAGAGAATTGCATCTCTTATCCTGGGGCAACGCGTCTTTATAGATGTCTCTGTGTATAAACATCTGAGGCTCTTTTTAGGAGGCTGATGGAGTGGAGGGAACCCTTCTCCTTGGCCACCTCCGGCTGTCCCTGGACCGAGGCAAGGCCTCAGGGGAGGTCCGAGGGCCAGGCTGAGAGAGACAGTCCCAGGCCCAGAGCCCACCGGACCCATCACCTCGGCCCAGCCAGGCCCCCACAACTGTGTGGTCTTAGAGCATTCAGCTTCCCCAAGCCCCACTTCCTGCCTGCAAGGAGGAGATGATCACAGGACCAGCTCCCAGGGTGCGAGGAGGACCAGATGCAGACGGAGCCTGCCCGCTCCCTGTCTGGCAGAGCAGAAGGGCAGAGGGGGTGCTGCCTCCCTCCTGCTGGGAGCCCCATGCCAACGCCCACCTGCCCACTCTTTCCTGCACGAAACACACCCAGGTCCGTCGGTGCTGGTGCCATTTCCAGGTTCGGTTTGTTTAAAGAGCCATGGAGAACCAGACACCCACGGTCCTGAGGGAGGCTCGGCGAGACGGCCTCAGTGTGGGATGTGCCTCCCGGTGTCTCCCCAAATGCCTCGCTCTCAGTGGCCTCCCTGGCCTCTCTCCATTCTCCACACTGCAGCCTGTGGCCTGCGTTCATCCTGACAGCCCTCAGCGGCCTCCGCTGGCCTCTTCCCTAGGCTTTCTCTGTCCCCCATGCTGCAGCCTGTGGCCTATGTTCATCCGGACAGCTCTCACTTTTGCTCTTCTCACTCCTTGGGCTTTGTCCTGTTTTACTGAGTTGTGTAATTTCCATAGCTTCACAACTGTGTTGGGCATCCCCAGCCTGTTTGAGGCCTCCTCTCCCTTCAGGGGACAGTCCTCCCGTCAGGGCTGCTCAGGGACATGTGGGTAACACAGGCTCCAGAGGTGGGCTTCCTTGGGCTCTGGAGTCTGGCCACTCTGTGTGGCTCACCTCCGTTCCCTCCTCTGCCTCCTGCCCCCCAGTGCCCGGTGGTGCCCACCAAGTGTGTAGAGAGGGCCTCAGGGCAGGACGGCTGTGCAGTGGCCTGAGCCAGGAGGGGGACCAAGGCCCTAGCCCTATCCATCTCTGCCCTGCTGCTCTGTTCTTGCAGCAGTGGCTCCCGGGATGGGAGTTAATAACTGGCTGTGACTAGTGGATGTTCTGGGTGACTCAGGGAGGGCTCACCCAGTCTCCTTTTCTGGCAGAGAAGGGGTTTAAGTTTATTGCATTGACGTAGGCCTGCCAGCCCTTGATTTGGTGCGAGAGGGTTGAGAGGCTGCTAATCTGGCCCGTGATTCATCTCCAGGCTCCCAAGCCGAAACCAGAATATTTGTGACCTGATGTTGGGCTGGGGACAGTCACCTGCCACAAGTTAAGCGTGGAATTACGAGCTAAACATACCTGGGAGGGAGGAGGAGCCAGGAGGTCCTGTCTTCATCCACTCGACTTGGGGCAGACACGTTGGAGAATAGGACACCCGCCCCCGCGAGGTCTGCATGAAGGATGCCCTGTGCAGGTGTGAAATGTGGTTACATGAACAAAGAATTTCATGGATCGGGCACGGTGGCTCACACCTGGAATCTCAAAGTGTTGGGCAGATCACCTGAGGTCAGGAGCTTGAGACCAGCCTGGCCAACATGGTGAAACCCGTCTCCACTAAAACAAAAATTAGCCGGGTGTGGTGGCGCATGCTTGTAGTCTCAGCTCCTTGGGAGGCTGAGGCAGGAAAATCACTCGAACTCAGGAGGCAGTGGTTGCAGTGAGCCGAGATGGAGTCACTGCACTCCAGCCTGGGCTTCAGAGTGAGACACCTTCTCAAAAACAGAACAATACAATAACAACAACAACAAAACAAACAAAAAACAAAAGCACATACAAAAAAAAGAATTTCTTGTTTTTCTGGAATTCAAATTTCACTGGGCACCTGTTTTTTCGTTTGCTAAACCTGGAGACCCTAACATCAAGGAGCCCGGGGGTTGATGAGATGTTGGAAAAGGCCGGCTAAGCCCGTGCCTCCATCTACCTGGGATTAATTCCAAGCCCGGAGAGGTTGGGGTCCGGCCTCAGGCCACGGTGGTCTATGCTTCGGTTTTCTCTGCCTCGGTGTGACCATTGGGAAACCAGGAGCTTGAGAGCCCGTGCAGGGCTGCCACGATGGCCCTGGGACTCTGCGGCTGAACTTCAGTTCACGTGTGTGGTCGGGATCACCCTCCCAACACCACGTGTGGGCTTTTCTGCCCTGGTGGGCGCCTTGGGACCCATGAGACTCCCTGGCACCTGTCTCTGACTCTGGCCAGTCTCTGCAGCCGGCGTCATCTCGGCCTTGCCTTCCACACTCCACTTATTGCCGTGACCCTCGAGGTCTCTGGGCTGGTCCGTGGGTCACGGGTGTCTGGAAAGGCTCCAGACAACATGAGCTTGAGGACAGCATCCACTGTGTCCACTGCAGGCTGAGGGACAAGGGCCACCATGGTGCAGAAACCACGACCTCACTAAGGCACCACCTTCTGCAGGCAGGTTTGGCTGTCCCAGAGCATGTGTCCTCCCTCTCAAGTCCACCAGGAGGAGCACCTCCCAGGCCTGCTGTCCCCAGACCGTGGGGTGCCTTAAGGGCGTCCCCACCCTTCCAGGACTGTCAGGTGGTGTGGGCGGGGGCTGGAGGACAAAGAGGGAAGGGGCCAGGATTGCTCTGTGAGGCCCCATGGGAGGCTGGACCGAGTGGGCCGGGAACAGCGGCTTCCCCTACACCTGCGTGTGGGGGGTGTGTGCACATGTGGGAGCGGGCAGGTGGGGTCTCCTGTCCTCCACTGCAATGACGCTAACCTAAGGGCTTGCAGTGAACACCCTGCAATGGGATGACTGAGGCCTGGGCTGATACAAGGCACTGGGGGCTGCTACCCAGGACGCAGCCCCATCCTGTAGTGGGGAAGTGTCTGTACCCCCTGCCTCAAGGGACACCTGCAGGACTCGTACTGCAAGGGGCTGGCTGCAGAAGGCAGAGACTGACACGCTGCTCCCCATGGAGAAGCCCAACCTGGGAAGGAGGCGTAGGGCCAGCAGCTCCTGGGCCCGGAGTCACTGTCAGGATGGTGCAGGGACGTTGGGTGACGTGGACATGAGCAGTAGGGACAGTGAGGAGTCTGAGTGGAGACCTCAGACCTGACCGTGTGCTTGGGTCCTGCAAGAGAATATCTCATTCTGAGTTCAGGAGGAGGTGTTTCAGGGTAGTGGGACACTGTTTCTGCAAATTACTCTCAAATGGTTCAGGAAAATGACAGAACAAGAATGAGAAACACACGCACCTGGGGGAAATGGGGCGAGAGAGGAAGGTAGGAAGCAAACATGGAGAAACGGCAGCCACGTGCAATGGGGCTCCGCCTACAGCTTTCCTAGGTCAGCACGGTATGTTTGCTTGTTTTAGAATAAAAAGTTGGCTGGGGCCAAGCGCAGTGACTCATGCCTGTAATCCCAGCACTTTGGGAGGCCCAGGCAGGCAGATCACCTGAGGTCAGGAGTTCGAGACCAGCCTGGCCAACATACTGAAACCCTGTCTCTACTAAAAATACAAAAATTAGCTGAGTGTGGTGACAGGCGCCTATAATCCCAACTACTTGGTAGGCTGAGGCACGAGAATTGCTTGAACCTGGGAGGTGGAGGTTGCTGTGAGCTAAGATCGTGCCGTTGCACTCTGGCCTTGGGGACAAGAGTGAGACTTTGTCTCAAAAAAAAAAAAAAGTTGGCTGGGCACGGTGGCTCATGCCTAGAATTCCAGCACTTTGAGAGGCCAAGGCAGGAGGATCACTTGAGCCCAGGAGTTTGAGAGCAGCCTGGGCAACATAGCAAAACTCCATCTGTACAAAAAATACAAAAATTATCTGGGTGTGGTGGTGCACACCTGTAGTCCCAGCTACTTGGGAGGCCTTGAGCCCGGGAGGCTGCAGTGAGCCAAGGCCATGCCACTGCACTCCAGCCTGGGTGACAGAACAAGACCCTGTCTCAAAAAAAAAATAGTTAATTAAAATATAATCCCAAACGAATGGTGCTGGGAAAAACTGCACATCCACATAAAAAAGAATGAAGCTGGACCCTTACCTCACACCATATGCAAAAATTAGCTTGAAATGGATCAAAAATTGACTTGAAACCCTGGAGCCACAGCAGCACCAGCCCCCACCGCACTGAGCAGGCTCAGGGTGGATCCAGGCTGAGTTGAGTCCTGGCTGCTCTGTGGGCACCGTTATGTTTCCAACTAAATCCAACCTTCATCCCATCTCCTTCCATAACTGGACGTTGAGCTACCCTCTGGAAGATCATATCCACCCTTTAGAAAATAACAAGTGGAAAGCACAGCAAAGATACAGGTGTGGCCCCATACAGATGCCCTCTCCTATGTGACCACCATTCACACGTTTATTCATATATGTGTTATTTGCATATAAGCACAGATGCCCCCTGAAAACACACACAGGGTCACATGGTGTGGTAGGCAGAATAATGATCCCACAAAGTGGCCATGTCCGAACCCTGGAACCCATGAACATGGCCACAGGGACCCTGCAGGCAGGCTTAAGTCAGGGGCCCTGAGGTGGAAAGATGACCCTGGGTTACCAGGGACTGAGGGTGCAGTGTCATCACGGGGTCCTCACAGTGGGAAGAGGGAGGCAGGAGATTCAGAGGAGAAGCAAATGTTGCATGATGTGAGGACGGGGCCATGAGCCAAGGGCTGTGGCAGCTTCCAGAAGCCGGAAAACGATGGCATCAGCCCTGCTTGCATGGACATCAGCCCAGGGAGATGGCACTGGACTTCTGACCGCTGGGCCGTCCGATGACATGGAGGTTTCCACTTCTGTTTGTGGTGAGTTGTTGCGGGCAACAGGACCTCGATGCACAAATATTTGTGCCGTGGCTGACTTTGGCCTTTGCCTCCAGATGCGTCTCGGGAGCTGTGGCTCTGGTGGGTGGTGGGGTGTGGCCAGGGGGCCAGTTACGCGTCCAGCCCTGGGTGGTGCCTGTTCTCCCTGAGGGTCACCAGTGCTGTGGCGCTGCCTGGCCGCAAGCTCGCTGCCCCTCCCTGACTGGCCTGTGGGTTCCTCCCTGGGGGCCAGGGTCAGAAGCTTTGGCCCTGCCTGCCGCGTCGCTCTGCTGATGATCACGCGCATCGGGCTTCATAGTTTCATTCAGGTTTTGCTAGTTTGAAAGTCAAGCTTTGTTTTCGTCTGCATTTCTTTGATGGTGACACTGGAGAGTTTCAAGTCATTTACTGGCTTTTGGGATTTCTTCTGTGAGTGGTCCGCCCAAGCCCACTCTTCAGTCTGCCATTTGGTTGCTCTCCCACAGATCTGTGACATTTCATCACCTTTCTGTATCATGTGTGTCACAAACGAGTTTCCGGCAACGCTTCCGTCTCTTCCGTGTCGTACATGAGTTTGTTTGAGCTGCATCCGTTGTACACTTGGGGCAGTTTGGTGCCTTTTTTTTTTTTTTTTTCTCTTTTTGCTTTTATGCGGAATGACAACGGGCTGGGGTGCAGGACGGGCCCTGAGGAGCTGCAGGCTGTGGCTTTGCAGTAGCGAGTCTTGTGGACTCACCTGGCTCTGTAAGTGACCCCGAGGGGAGCAACTGGGAACCCTCCAGCCTGGGTGCCCTGGGGATCCCCCTCGTTTGAGGGCGGGTGACGGTGGGGGCGCCCTGCTGGGGTGTGCAGTCGTCATGGTTCCTGCCTCCCAACACACACACATACGTGCTTGCACGCGAGCATACATACATGCACCTGGGCGCCGCATCCACAGGTGCAAACTCAAATGCGCACAAGCACACACAAGGATGCGTGTGCACACTCCACACACATACACAAGTGAGGGCAGACACGAGCGTGTGCATGAGTGCCACACCCCGGGCTCTGTGCGTGTGGGCTCCAGCGCAGCCAGCGAGGATCTGGCAGAATGCTGCCAGCCCCACACATCCCCTCTCCTTGCACTTAATTCCCAATTCCAGGAGTTTCCTGCTCCCTGCTTTCCTGAGCACCTGGCAGCTGAGTACCCTCAGCCTCACCCTGACCTGGCTCTTCCCCAGGGCTGGATGCCCAAGGCCCAGCTTCCCTGCCCCGCTTCACCCAGTGTGCATGTAGGGTGGCCAGGCAGGCCAGAGGGATAAGAGCACATGTCAGGGGCCCCACCCTACGGTGGGCAAGGGGAGATGGAGGGCAGGGGGCTGGGCTGGTGGCAGAGCCTGGGCCTGGGAGGCAAGGACTTCAGGGAGGAGGAGGGAGAATGACCCAGGAGTGGAATCGCCTTGACAGGAGGGTGGGAGCAGCCCCAGCCCCTTGAAGGGGGCCTCAGGGCAGGGCCAGGCTTTAGTTGGGTGAGACATTGAAGGGGCCGTTCTGGGCAAGGAGAGGGGCCAGGACCCGAAGGGCACAGGAGAGAGTGCCGGGTGAGGGAGGTCAGGAAAGGGGGCACAGGGACTCATGTTGGGGTGACTGTGCAGGGGATGAGGGGGACACGGGCGCTTCCTGGGCTTCCTGGGCATTGAGCGATCAGACCGAGGGTCTTGAGGTGCGGAGCCTGGCACCCACGAGCTTCTGGGCCCCTTCCCACCCTGGTGAGAGGAGAGGATGCCCGTGGAGGTGCATGGGATACACAATGGTCATTCGTACCCTGTGGGCAGCAGGGGCAAGCTGAGCAGTGACCGGGAGCACAGGGTGGGGGCAGCCTGCGTCCAGGTCCAACTCCATCCTGCTCTACTCTGCAGCCAGGGAAAGGCCACTCAACTGCTCTGAGCAGATCCTTGGCCCAGCACGGGCAGGAGCCATCCAACCTCACGAGCCGTTGCTAAGATGAACACGTCAGTGCTGGGGGATGGGCCCAGCAATGTACAGGCACCTGATGTCGGTCAGCGGCTGGCCGCTGTGTCGGAAGGCCGTGGATGGTGGCAACTGGGAGCCTGGGAGGACCTGACCTGCTGGACGGCATGCCCGGGACCCCTGCACATCCAGCAGCTCGCTCTGGGGAAGGTTTCTAGCGGAGAGCGTCTACAGTGGCAGCCCCTCCCCCAGCACCCAAAGAGGTCAGTCTGCGTGGCGGCCTCCTTGGCAATCCTCTCACTGGTGTGCACTGGGCTGGCACCAGGAGTCAGCTGGGATGAAAGCACCTTTTGCCCAAGGCTGGCTTGGGTATGTGGAGGGGGCCAGTGCCAGCAACAGTCCCACTCAGCGGAGGAGACCGGCGAGGCAGCAGGGTGTCCCAGGTCCTGGCCTCTGCTCGGGCTCTCTTCTTCGTCCTTGGTGCTGTCTTCCACCCTCATGGTGGCCGGGAGGTGCAGGAGGGAACTGGGAGCTGTGGTGTCCCTGGTGTGGCTGTCTGTCCTCCAGCAGCTGGCCCAGCACTGGCCCTTATCGGGCCGTGGAGGAGGCTTTGTGGGCTGGAGGCAGGGAGGGCTGCGTTCTGTGTCGTGGAGGCGTCCATCGCTCTGCTGTCTGTGGGTGGTCAGGCTCCGAGCTCAAGCTCTTCATCAGCCCCGGGACTCTCGGTGTCTTTTCCCTCCATCCCTGCATTGCGGGAGAGGGACCCAATGCCAGATCCCAGCGAAGACCCCCTGGGCTGCTCGGGCCTCGGTGGCCTCCTTCCTAGGCCACGGCGTCACGCCTGCTCTTCTGAAACTGCCCGGCTGGGGCCCCCTGCCCTTGCCAGCCCAGCAAAGCCCCTGTGTTGGCACAGTCGTGGGTCCCACCAGCCGGGAGGCAACGGTGGGGACCCGTGGCCCCTGCTCCACGCCCAGCGAGTTGCTGCTTCGCAGCCGTGGGGCCTCGTTAGCTGCACATCAAGGACTTCCTGGCCGCACGGTCGTCACTAACGAGGCTGGCTGAAGGGTGGCCTGTCTCATTAGCTCTGGCAGGCTAAGTCTGCCAGGGAGGAGGCGTCACGAAGATTGCTTTTTTTAATTACTCTGTTAATTGATATAAAACAGAAAGGACGCAGATTAGTTGCATGCAATTAGCAAATTAATTCTCGGCAATTACAGACTTAATAATGGAGCGGCTTTGCGGTTGCATGTTGGGCTCGGTGGCTTATTGATCGTGTTTTTCAGAGGGAGAGATTTATGGACAAGGCAGGAGGGGGTGGGGAGGGCGCCCTGAGTCTCCCGTCCTACAGAGAGAAACACGTGTGCTTCGGGAGATGGAAATCCGACCCTGTGCAGTGCTGCCTCACCCCCACCAGAATGGCCCAAACTGGAAAGACTGGCTGGGCAGTGCTGGGGGGCCGCAGGCAACAGATGCTCACACTGTTTGGGACCCGCATGGTGCGGCCACTTCAGGATTGCTTGACACTTTCTAATACAGTCAAATACACCCACATATGGCCCAGAAATTCCAGCCCCAGATGTTGCATGAGAGAAATGAAAGCATTTGTTGGCTCCAAGGCCAGTACCTGGAGGCTCGCAGCGGTGTCACTCACAGTCGTGTATAACAGGAAGCAGCCTGAGCATCCACGAGCACAGGAGCATGTGAGGCTCGCCGTGCGGCAGACACTGCCCAGCAATGCAGCGAGTGACCTGCGGCGGACGCTGCCCAGCAATGCAGGGGGACACGGCGGGCGTGCACTCTCCTGTGTGAGCGTGTGTGAGTGTGTGTGGGTGAGAGAGCTGCACGTGAGGGGCACCTGCTATGTGCTCCTACTCACCCGGGGTGGGGGTCAGAGGCGCGGGCACCTTTGGGGGTGCTGTGGAGTGGAGGGGAGTGTGGGCCACCTGGGGGCTGGAAGTGGTCTCTGTCTGGATCTGGGGGTCACATGGGGCTTCTACTACTGCTACCCCGACATGGCTCTGAAGAGCAGAGCCCCAGGGCTGCGGCAGCCCTGCAGGGGCCCGGAGCCACTTGGAGACATACATTTCACAGTCAGTGTGCATGTGTGCCTGCGTGTGTGCCTGCGTGTGTGCCTGCGTGTGTGCCTGCGTGTGTGTGCGTCTCAGTGCTTTGGGAGGCTGAGGCGGGAGGATCTCTGGAGCCCAGGAGGCTGAGGCGGGAGGATCTCTGGAGCCCAGGAGGCTGAGGCGGGAGGATCTCTGGAGCCCAGGAGGCTGAGGCTTCAGTGAGCCATGATAGCACCCCGCACTCCAGCCTGGGTGACAGAGGGAGACTGTGTCTTTAAAAAATAGAAAATTGTGAAGATTCGGCCGTGCAGTGAGGGCAGCACTCCCTCCGATGTGGGCTGTGCAGGGCGTGGACCCGCATCAGGGCACTGGAGCCCAAGTCTCTCTGAGGCAGCTTCCGGGGCACAGACCACCCGGTGGGGCCTTGTCATTTGCAGCCTTGCTGTACCCAACACCCACCCTTGCTCTAGGCCGGCCAGAACCCTCTGCCCTGCACCCTAAGCCTGTCCGACTCCACCGGCTACGTCCACATCCTTCTCATCCCCTACCTCCTAAATCCCACTCACTCTCCAGGCGTAATTCCAAACTATCTCCCTGATCCCAGCAGCTCTGAATCCTCTGCTCCCCCCCACCCCCCACCCCTGT
>NW_012104365.1:5094703-5096495 GCF_000951045.1 Mandrillus leucophaeus | reverse complement strand
CCCCCAGCAGCCAGACTGAGCTTCAAGCAAAAATCTGACTGGAACCTGCTGTGTCTCTCCAGGCGTCGGCTTAGGTGTCCCCTCTTCCGAGAAGCTCTCCCTGAGTTCTGAGCGGGGTGTGGTCCGTCATCTCACCCGGAGGGCAGCCCTCAGTGGCCTGTCTGCAGCCAGTGTGCAAGTTTCTCTCCAGGGCTTCAGTGAGCACCCCAGTCTCACCCCACAGCCCCCAGTGTGCAAGCTTCCATCCAGGGCTTCAGTCAAATTTCCCACCAGGTGCCTCCACCACCCGCTCCCGTCTCCCCAGAACATAGATGAACGGAGGTAACAGGGCCTCCTGCAAGGCTACTCCCATCTTCACACCAGTGGGGCAGTGGTGAGGAGCCAACAGCGTGGTGGGACCATGAGGGATTCTACTGTGTGAGGATGCCCAGGGCCCACCAGGGTCCATCAGAACCCGCCAGTGTCTACTGGGGTCTATGAGATCATACCAGGGCCCACAGAGTCCGCGAGGGCCCACCACACTCCACAAGAATCCACTGGGGCCCAGAAGAGTCCGTCAGGGCCCATGATGGTTCACCAGAGCCCACCAGGGTGCGCGTGAGCCCACCACAGGCCCACCTACACCCCGGGGATCAGCCCCTCTGGTGGAATATGGGTGCCTGGTGGGGATGGCACAAGAGCTGGGTTGCCCTGGCCGTCTGACCCCACAGCCTCCTCTCCTTAAGCAAAAGGTTTGGGTCTATTGGCCCCCATCGCCTCTCACTTCACCCACCCGGGCAAATTCTCAGGTCTCTGCCGTGGACTGGTTTTGTCCAGGTCCAGAGCTATAAAGTTCTGAAGCTGCTGTCCTTCCCCGTTGGCACAGGGATTTGGGGTTGGGACCCTTACCCCGAATCCACGGTGGGGGTGCTGTGGATGGCTTTTAGAGGTTTCCTTGTGAGACATGCCTGCCTTCGTGAGCAACTTGGGAAGGAAGGGAGCCATTCTGTACCTGATACAAGCTGAGACTCTGACATTAACATTCTCAAAATCCAAAGTGTCTACATTTTGGAGGCTCCTGTTGGTGGCAGCTGTATTGCTGGAAAGAGACACCACACGGGATGCTGTGGTTGTGAGTCACTGACCAGTGGTAACGGGTTCAGGTGCCACACGGGATGCCAAGGTTGTGAGTCACTGACCAGTGGTAACGGGTTCAGGTGCCACACAGAGTTCTGAGGTTATGAGTCACTGACCAGTGGTGACGGGTTCAGGTGGGTGTCAAGTTGGCATGGAGGTCCCTGGAAGGCCACCGTGGTATGAAGTCAGAGGGCCGTGGGCCTGCCCTCACCGCCAAACAGCCTCTAGCAGTGCGAGGGCTTCTAAAGTCCAGTCTCATGTGGCGTTTCGAGGGTTAAGCCAACAGGTGTGTGGCGGGCATTCCCTCCTGGGCTCTGCCGCAGCTGCCGGGATGCGTCTCCCAGGAGGGCAGTGGGTGGAGGCCATCCCGGGTCTGAGCAGGACCCTTTACGAGTCTGTAAAGAACACGTGAGGAATGGGGACAGGTGGCATGCTGGCATCATCGGGCGGCGTGCTGGCATCGGGCCACACCTGGGAGTGCTTGTTCTCAGGCCTCTCGAGCTGACCTGGGATGCAGGGATGGAGGGTGTTGTCTCTGGAATGTGCTCTTCTCTGCACCCAGCCTGCCCCAACCAACCCAGCAAACTAGACAGCAGCAGTCCAGGTGCCCACCCCCTGCCCAGGGCCTCCCCAGGTGCCCACCCCCTGCCCAGGGCCTCCCCAGGTGCCCAGCCCC
>NW_012104365.1:5074350-5094438 GCF_000951045.1 Mandrillus leucophaeus | reverse complement strand
CCTCCAGAAGGGACGGAGTGGCCCTGGTCCTGTGCCCACAGCTCTTCCCAGCTCCCTCCGGCTGTGCTTGGTTCAGGAGTCTGCTCCTCTGCCTTGTGAGAGCCGAGAGGTGGAGGGACGCCTGGATCACACAATGCACGCAGTGGGGCCTGGCACAGTCTCACCTCTGGCGTGGTCTCTCCAATGAAGGGAGGGGGAACCTATGCGGGTAACTATTGGGTTCTTGAGCTTCCCATTTCTCCAGAAGGTGGACAACATCTGGCTGCCTCTTTCCGTCACCTTCACCCCAATTTCTCCAGGAATTATAGGCTCCAGGGACAAACCCATCCAGTGTGAGCTCTGGAGGCAGAGCGACGTGGGCAGGGACAGAGGAGCGACAGGGGCAGGGACGGCTCTGACACCTTTGGGATCTCCCCATTTCTGCCACATCAAGTCCTTGCTCTTTGCCTAAGTCACCAGCTCTCCAAGATGAGACCAGAGGAGCAGGAGTATGTCCCGGGCTGGCTCTGGCTGGGGTGCCCCTCATGCCAATGTCCAGAGCCCCCCAGAAAGGAGAGCTCCGAGGTCACCCTGCAGAGAAACCTCCACAGGAGGTGTGACACCCTAGGCCAGAGCCTCTGCCCAGGCCCCTGGCTTTGCCCTGGCACCTCCCAGGTTGCTAAGCCCTCGAGGGAGCTTTCTTCCTGGAAAACGCCCTGGGGGTGCCCTGAGAATTTCATATCCCCGGAATGTGGCTGTATGTGGAGGCAGGGCGTTTGGGGGCTGATGAAGGTGAACGAGGTCACTGGGGTGGGCCTTCATCTGGTGTCCTCATAGGAAGAGGAGGTCAGATCACAGGCACCCACAGAGGCACAGCTCTGAAAGGACACGGGAAGGAGGGAGGCTCCGGGAGGCCCTGCCACACCCCAACCTCAGACTTGCAGCCTCGGGAGCTTCCTGTTTCAGTGCCCGGCCTGTGGGGTTTTGTTAGGGCAGCGGGGGCTGACGTAGCCCCTCAAGAGGGGAAACTGAGCTCCTTGGAGTCACACCCAGGAGCGCTTGTTCTCAAGCCCCTTGAGCTGGCCTGGGATGCAGGGATGGAGGTTGTTGTCTCCGGAATGTGCTCTTCTCTGCCAGGACCCAACCCATGCTCATCAGCTGTGCCCAGTGCCACGACACAGACACGGTGTCCTCAGACTTGGTGGGCTGCCCCGAGGTGCCAAGCTAGAGAAAGGGGCTGGGCTGGCCCTACCCTGAGCTCCACAGCTCAGAGCGTGCCGAGGGCACTGGGCTTTGTGGGGAGGGGGCGTGAGTGCGGGAGCAGCTAAGCCCCTCACTTGGAGACACACATGTGCAAGTAGGGACATTTAATTTTCATTTCTGCCATTCAAGTGGGTCCGTTTTCATGTCTTATGTCCCCACTCAATGTTTTCAACACATGGATTATGTTTGTAACTTTTCCTGTCTCCTGATTACCTCACATCCACATCAGTTCTGCATTGGTTTCAATTGATTGACCCTCCTTCTCTTTATGGCTTGTTTTTCCTGCTTTCTTTGCTGTCTGGTAATTTTTTTCCTTTTTTTTTTTTTTTTTTTTTTTTTTTGAGAGGGAGTCTCACCCAGGCTGGAATGCAGTGGCGTGATGTTGGCTCACTGCAACCTCTGCCTCCAGGTTCAAGTGATTCTCCTGCCTCAGCCTCCTGAGTAGATAGGACTATAGGCACCTGCCACCGCGCTCAGCTGATTTCTGTATATGTAGTAGAGATGGGGTTTCCCCATGTTGGCCAGGCTGGTCTCAAACTCCTGACCTCAGGTGATCTGCCCACCTCGGCCTCCCAAAGTGCTGGGATTATAGGCATGAGCCACCATGCTGGCCTGCATGTCTGCTAATTTTTGGTTGGATGTCACACATTATGAATTTTTCTTTCTCCAGGACTAATAATATTTGTGATCTATAAATGTTCTTGAGCTTTGTTGTGGGAAGCAGTTAAGTTACTTGGAGGCAGATTGATGTTTAGGGCCTTGCTTTTAAAATTAGGAAGGAACTGAACATGCTGTGTAGGGCTAACTATTCTCCACCCTGAAGCAGGACCTTTCTGAGCACGTTCCCTGACACCCCCTGACTTACAAGCCCTCCATTGTAGCTGTGGAAACAGGCACCATTCCCAGCCCTGGATGGCACTGGGCTGCGCTCTGTCTGACCCCTTTGATGGCTCCTTCACAGGCTAGGTGAATTCCGCATATGCATGCTCTGAGCAGCCCTTGACGGAGCATACCCGGGGAACCCTGTGTGAGTTTCTGGGGTCCCCCATGCAGCTCTCTCCTCCTCAGGGCTCTGTTCTGTGAACTCTTAACTGCTTGAATATTCCTGGACTTTCAGCTCCAGCCCCTCAGCTCTGGTATTCCGTGGGTGCTGCGCCCAGAAGTGAGCCGTAAGCTGGGGCCACGGCAGGGCTCGCCTTCCGTCTCACAGGAATCGCGTCTGCATCGCCCAATGCACAGTGTTGCCAACTGTTCTTTCATGCATTTTGCCCATTTCCGATGGTTTCAGATGAGAGGAGAAATCCGGTCCCTGCTGTCCCGCCTTGGCTGGAAAGCGGAAGAAAGTCTGTCATCGGGGGTGGACGGGGTGTGTGGTGTGGAAGTGGAAGGTCTATCATCGGGGGTGGACGGGGTGTGTGGTGTGGAAGTGGAAGGTCTATCATCGGGGGTGGACGGGGTGTGTGGTGTGGAAGTGGAAGGTCTATCATCGGGGGTGGACGGGGTGTGTGGTGTGGAAGTGGAAGGTCTATCATTGGGGGTGGACGGGGTGTGTGGTGTGGAAGTGGAAGGTCTATCATCGGGGGTGGACGGGGTGTGTGGTGTGGAAGTGGAAGGTCTGTCATTGGGGGTGGATGGGGTGTGTGGTGCGGAAGTGGAAGGTCTATCATCGGGGGTGGACGGGGTGTGTGGTGTGGAAGTGGAAGGTCTATCATCGGGGGTGGACGGGGTGTGTGGTGTGGAAGTGGAAGGTCTATCATCGGGAATGGACGGGGTGTGTGGTGCGGAAGTGGAAGGTCTATCTTCGGGGGTGGACAGGGTGCACGGTGTACCCACCCCGCGCTTTCTTCCAGGTGAGGAGAGCATAGTCAGGGCCAGCTTCTACTGCCACGTCCACGCAGGGCTGACCCAGTAGGGCAGGAGGGATGCAGGCAAGCCAGTGAGGACGACCTGGGTGCCCTACAGTGCCGTTTGCAGGAGGGGAGGAACATTCCACGCCCACTGCCTGACAGGTCTGGGGTCTCCATGAGAGTCGCCTCCCAGGCCCCAGAACGGGCCAGCGGTACACCTCACCAGCTCCAGCTCTGCGGAGCACAGCCCCAAGGATGTGCCTTCTGGGAGCCTCAGCCTGTGACCTTCTTGGGAAGTAAGGTCATCGCAGATGTAAGTGGTTAAGATGCGGTTATGC
This sequence comes from Mandrillus leucophaeus, assembly GCF_000951045.1. Lineage (NCBI taxonomy): Eukaryota > Metazoa > Chordata > Mammalia > Primates > Cercopithecidae > Mandrillus > Mandrillus leucophaeus. Next base: position 5,091,011 of record NW_012104365.1, on the reverse strand, counting down.
TAAAGAAGGGTGGGTCCATCATCCAGTATGACCGGTGTTTTCGTAAGAAGAGAAGAGACACTGATGATCGAGGGGAGATGGCTGTGTGAAGACACTGCAGTTATGTGACGCAGCCACATATGCCAGAGATCCCAGAAGTCAGAAGAAGCAAGTGAAGACCCGCCACCCGGAGGCTGCAGAGGAAGCATGGTCCAGCCCCACCCTGGTTTCAGAGCCTCGCCTCCAGCATTGTGCAAGGACACATTCCTGCTGTTTTTAGTGACCAGTCTGTGATGCTTCATGACAGCAGCCACTGGAGACCCATGCAGGTGCCAGAGGTGCAGGCTGTGGATTCTGTCCACACTGCGTTCATCCCCTCAGTCCTGTCTGTGGTGGCTGGTTGTCCGGACAGGCTCTGGATTCTGTCCACACTGCGTTCACCCCCTCGGTCCTGTCTGCGTGGTGTGGTTGTCCGGGTAGGCTGTAGATTTGGTCCACACTTCGTTCACCCCCTCATTCTCATCTTTATGATGAGGTTGTCCAGGCAGGCTGTGGATTCAGTCCACGCCACATTCACCCCCTCAGTCCTGTCTGCCTGGTGGCTGGTTGTCCGGGCAGGTCAGGTGCTGGGGGATGTCTCGTGCCTCCTAACAACAGGCAGCCTTTTGGCTGGAATGACACTGATTGGCCTCAGGGCCATCTCCCCATGAGAACTACCAGCCATCTCTAGCCCTTTGTAAAGTCGACGTCTATGTGCAGACATGCTGTTGTCTGTTGGCCAAAGGTGAGCCTGCTTACCCAGCTAGTTTACGCCAGCCTGTGTGATGGGAACATGAAGAAGAGACCCATCACTTCCCTCCAATAAAACCTGTGCTGGCAAAGTGCCCAGCTCTGTGGACACCCAGACAATTCGCAGGTTTCTTTACTTTTCTCTTTTCACTTTGGATGGAATTCTGCTGGCATCCATGCAAGCTGGAATACAGGAAGGAAAGGAGGAAGCCGTGATCTCTTCACTCGGTCGGCGATGAGGGATTAGCTTCTGCGATGCACCAGCGCCAGAGGCTCTGCCTCCTACGGTCTTGTTTGGAGACATAGCAGATGACTTCTTGGCACAAACAGAGGTCTCTGACTGGGGAGGTATCAAAGATGCCAGAGGGCGAACCAGTGACAGACAGCAAGTGACATACAAGGACCCTCAAAGAGGTCTCGGCTCAGACAGGATGCCCTCGTTCCAGGCTGAACTAAACCTCATCCTCCTGTGGGAAACTGAGCCCCAGAGGCGTGAGGAAGCTCCACCCCAGATCACACGGCAAGGCAGCGGGTGTTGAGGCCGGAGCCTGCACTCGTTCCGTGTCTCGGGGGGGTGTTTTGTGGGATAAAGCGCTCTGGCCCCTATGATGGCATTACTCCGCAATCCTGGAATCCCCAAGAAAACAGACGAAACCCAGCTTCTGGCTGGAAGGATGGGCCGTGGCGCTGTCCGAGGTGCTGAATGGCCTCTCCGCACCCCGCCCTCCGCCTGCCAGAGCCTCGGTGGTCACCGGGACTTAACCTGCAACTGCCCAGCTCTGTGGCTCCCCCCGCGCAGTTGTCTGGCTCCCTGCAGCTGTGCTCACCTGGGCCATTGATTCCACTGCAACAAACTCCAGGGAACTTTGAAAATTATTTTTTTCCACTGGAATGTGTGTGTGCTATAGTTTCACTGTACTTAATGACATCAGAGACGTCTGGATAACCGGCTGAAAGTTGGGGTGCTGCTGTACTTTGTGCCTGGCTCTGGGCTCCATGGGGGATATAAATAAAAACAGCACAAGGCCTGGGTCCACCCCTGGAGCACAGTCTAGGGAGAGAGACTTCCCATGCTGTCGCCGGAATGGGCGTATGATCACATCTGACTTAAGAGCCACAAATAGGAAATGTGTTGTGTTATGATGGCATAAAACTGGGGCATTGGCCTAGTGTGGGTACCAGGGAAGGTCTCCATGAGCGGGGGGCATTTGAGCCAAAGATGGAAGATTGGTTGGAGGTACTTGCTGAGGCTTTTCCATGAGATGGTCCTTTGTCCAGCACTAATTCAAGTGATCAGTGACAGCAGGAGCGGGGGAGGCAGCCCTCACCTGAGAAGGGTGTCTCTGTAGTCCTCCCACCTCTTTCACGGTTTCCAGCCTGGCCCGCCCCTGGCTGCTGCCTCTGGGCTCTGCTTCTAAGCAGCGCCTCTGGCAGCTCTGTGAAGGCTGGACCTGGGGTGGAGAAGGCTTTTGCTTTGTCCCAGCGAGGATGTCTCATGCATCCAGCCTCAATGGAACCCTTCCCGTGCCAGGTGGGGGGCACCTCCCTACCGACTGCCCTAGCTCTGCTCATCCAAAGTACACCTAGGTGGGCCGCGGCACGGCACCGTCCCCAGCTCACGGCACCCGCTCATCGCATCTCCTCCCCCTCAGGCTGCCTCCCCATCTGTCACCTCCTTGGGTGGTGGTGGGGCAGGAGCCTTCACTGCCATGTGACAGATGAGAAAACTGAGTCTTAGGGAGGCCCCAGAGCTGGTTTGAGCGGGGAGACCAAACCAGGTTTCCCTACCCTTAAGCTCCCAACCACACTCTCCCTCCTGGTCAGTAACCACAGACACAGACTGTTTGCACATGTGCGTACCCGTACGTGTGGTGTGTGGTGCGTGTGTGTATCCGTTTGCCCTTGTGTGGTGTGTGTGGTGTGTGTATGTGTGTGTTGTGTGTGTCCGTGTGTGTCTGTGTGTGTCCGTGTGTGTCCTTGTGTGTGCATGTGTGTCTGTGTGTATCTATGTGTGTGGTGTGTGGTGCGTGTGTGTGTCCATGTGTGTGGTGTGTGGTGCATGTGTGTCTCTGTGTGCTCGTGTGTGTCTGTGTATGCATGTGTGACTGTGTGTGTCCGTGTGTGTGTGTGCGCCCATGTGTGTGTGCATGTGTGTGTGTATCCATGTGTGGTGTGTGGTGCGTGTGTGTCTGTGTGCACATGTGTGTGTCTGTGTGTGCATGTGTGACTGTGTGTGTCCGTGTATGTGTGTCCGCGTGTGCATGTGTGTGTATCCGTGTGTGGTGTGTGGTGCGTGTGTGTCTGTGTGCACATACGCAGGTTTGCATGCATGCAAATTTCCATGTCTGTTTCTGTGGGTGAGTGGGCGTGTGTGTGTTTGTGGTGCACGAGCATCTGTGTGTGGAAGGGCAGGGGGCTCTTTCCATCGGATGCTGTCAATGATGCTGAATGAGATGTTGTTTCCTGGAATTGACACTCACAGCTTTACCCTGGACTCTCAGGCAGCTGTTTGGGAGTCTCGCTTGCAGAATTCACTAGAATGTGCAAAACCAAAACAGATTATTTGCTTCTCACTGCCGTCTACACCAATGCATTCAGAAAAGTCACACTTACGCAAACACTAGAGCCGTCGCCTCCCCGCTCCTCGGAGCTCTATGACAAGCATCCTGGGGTGTTACCACAAAGGTCAGGCGTGCCAGACAGAAGAGACCAGCATCTGCAAGAGGCTGGGATCTGGAAGTGTCTCGTGGCCATCAACTGCCAGCACTCCCCAGAAACTCAGCAAGTATTTGCCAAGAAAGGAGGGGCCTCTGTCCTCTTTTGGTGACCACGTTTACAAATGAGAAAGTGCTTTGAAAACCACGAATATTGGAAACGTCACTAGTGGTTCAAATCTAAGGAGTGGGTGTCATCAGCTCCAGCCACTTCCCTCAGGCTTCACCACCTCACCCGGCTCAGCAGATGCACAGCTGCCCAGAGCCCCTGCCTGATGCCTGGAGCAGCCTTAACGCATGATGCGCTGGGGGCATCAGGGCAAAAACCTGTGGCTCCCTCACCCCTCCGGCGGGAAAGCTGAGGTGCGTGGTCTGTCCTGGCTCCCCGAACATCCCCGCGGCCACAGCCGATCCTGCTGCAACCTTTATCGGCCACACGCCCTTCCTTCCCCACACCCTCCCGGCTTTCCTAAGATCATCCCCTACACAAACAGCTTGCTCTCCAGTGCGTCTCTGGGGGACCAAACCAACATGCAGGTCTCAGGTGTCAATTCTGAGCATAGTGACGGCCTGACTCCCTGGCGGGAGCAGAATCCAAGCACCTGGAAACCCCAGCACCCGGCCGTCCCCACGCGGCTCCCTGAAGACAGAGCTCCCTGCAGCAGCCAGTGTGTGGGCTCAGGGTTACCCAGCCTGTTTCGTTCCCAGTGCTCATTCGTAACGACGAACTCCCGGCCTCTCTGAGTGCTGCTGCCTTGTGAGCCAGACGTTTATTCAGAAGCAATTTTGTGTTCCCAAGTATCATTATTCCCACTTAAAGGCCCTGGATGCCCTAAACAAACATTTCTCAAAGATGATCATGACACCTCACTTTACCTGCTGTAAAAGAAAGACCAAGAAAAGAAAAATTCCACTGGAAATAGATGTGGAAGTGCACCCTGAAACTGCCAACTCGTTGATTACATTAAATTCCCAAATCTACATTGCATGCAATTACTTTTTTTTTTAAATAGACTCTTAAAGAGTAGTTTTACTTTCTTTTTTCTTTTTCTTTTCTTTTTCTTTTTCTATTTATTTATTTATTTATTTATTTATTTATTTATTTATTTATTTTTGAGACAGAGTTTCACTCTGCACCCAGGCTGGAGTGCAGTGGCACAATCTTGGCTCACTGCAATATCCACCTCCTGGGGTCAAGCGATTCTTGTGCCTCAGCCTCCTGAGTAGCTGGGATTACAGGTGCACACCACCATGCCTGGATAATTTTTGTATTTTTGGTAAAGACAGGGTTTCACCATGTTGGCCCAGCTGATCTCAAACTCCTGACCTCATGTGATCCACCTGCTTTGGCCTCCCAAAGTGCTGGGATTACAGGCATGAGCTCCCATGCTCGGCTAATTTTGCTTTCAAAGCATCTGTGAAACATGGGTGGCAGGCATCTGGGTTGCGCAAAACGAGACAAAGAGAGTGGTTCTGGGGAAGGGCCCCTGCCAAGGTCACCGAGGGCCATTTGTATGCAGAGGGAGGCAGAGATTTGGGCAATTGCGAGGAGAGTCTGTGAGGTCTCCTCACAAGCCCCCAGTCTGATAGGAACTCTGGTACAGCCCTGGCCTGTCTGAGTTCTGCAGGAAGCAAGGCTGGCAGGGACGTCCTGGGCCCCATCACTCTGCCTGATTCTAGCCGTACTGGGGGCCCTTACGCCGAGCTGGATTCACCTGGACTCACAGCACCTGAGGCACAGCGTCACCTTGAGCCTGGCTCCCTGGGGAAGGGCCATTCAGATGAGGCCTCCTTCCCTGCATGGCCCGAAGAGGAGGGGCTGAACAGGACAGGAGTTGGAGTCTGAATTCTGGTGCCACCGGTGACATCAGACACCCTGCCTGACCCTCAGCCTCAGTCCCTCCATCTGGCAAATGGGTCAGCAGGCCACATCCCAGGGCCCGAGGACCCACTGTGGAGTGCCCATGAGAAGTGAGTAAAGTCCAAGTGGGAGGCCCTTGTTACTCTTGGCCACAAATGCCTCTCAGGCCTCTCCTTCTGTGGCCCTACCCCTACTGGCCTTCCCTTCAAGTTACCTTCCTGCTGTCCATGCCCTGCACCACCCTTGCATCAGGGACTCCATGTGCCTCAGTTCTCTCCTCCATTAGGCTCCATGAGGCTCCACAGCTTCCTTCCTCCTGGGTTCTTCCGTGGCATCCCAGGCTGCCCTGGGCCTTCTTCATGTGACCCCATGCACTCTCCTGTGCCTCCTTATTTTGGGACCCCTCCCTCTTCTCCACCTGCCCTTCAAACCCCTGTCACGTGGCCTGGAGCACTGAAGACTCAAAGTTGGGCTCAGCTCAGAGATCTCACTTGCTACTTTTGAGGTCACTCCTTGACCACCCCCCAACACCAGACATACCCAGAGTCCCACAGGCCCACCTGGGAGGCTCCACAGCCTCCCATCAAGTTATAGGGAGACTGTGATCCACTAAAGCTTGAGAAACTCCCAGGCAGGAGCCATAAAATCTCCCAAGCAGGCGTGAACTCGTGGCAAAGACACTGTTTCTGTCCAGTTTTGTTCACAGCCAAGGCAGTGTTGGGAAAAGCTGGCACAGAGAGAGCCCTTCTTTGGGCTGTGGGGGCCGCAGAGGTGGCCGTGGGGCACCAGTGAGAGCACTCCCTGGCAAGGTCCAGAGTGGCCAGGCAACGCCCAGGCCTGACCCACCGTTCCCACCTGTGTCTGTGTTTAGGTCCTAAGACGAACTTTGCATCAAAAGCTCCTGGATCAACAGCTGCTTCGCCTGCTGTTCTCCTCCACCACGGGGTCTGTGCAGATGCGAAGATTACATACTTACTGCACGCATGCTGTTTCCGTCAGTGCTGTGTGTGTGCATGTGAGACACATGCGGGTGGGAACAAATTTTTAAATTAGGATAGAAAAAATAGAATATTGTACATCTATTGACACAGTATAGATTTTAAAACCTGTAAATCACATGGAGCACTTTATGTTAGTAAATTGGAAAATATTGATAAAATAAATAATTTTACAGAAAAACTATGGTAAAATTAACTCAAAAATGCAAAAGAAGTGAACAAATCAATTACCACTGAACAAATCAAAATGGTAACTGAACCTCTTTCCCTCTCTCTCTCTCTCACACACACACACACACACCCCTCTGGATCCAGGTTTTATAGGCAAGTTTCACCAAACTTTCTATGAATGGTAAATATCTGTCTTTAAAAGTTTTCCATGTAAGGAAACTACCCAGTGTGTAAGACTGGTATAATACTGATATCAAAACAGGACAAGGACTAAAGAAACACTAGCAAATCAAGTCCATCAGTGTATAAAACAGTATGTCATGAGGAGGAATGCAAAGCTGGCTCAATCTCAGAAACACTTTGTTTTAAACCACATGAACCACTGGAAGGAGAACAGCTTTGTAAATCACCTCAACAGAGGCAAGAAAATGCAATCCAGAAATTGCAGCATTACTCAGATCAATTCTCAGCAAGCTAGGGATGCAAGGCAAAAACAAAAAACAAAAAAACAAAACAAAACAAAAATACAGCAAACATCATAACATAATAATAGAACTTTGGAAATATTATCACACAAGTCAAAAAGGCCCATTATTACACTTATATTTAGTTTGTATTAGAGGTCCTAGCCAATATCACAAGACAAAACAAAAAAACGAGGACTAGGAATTGAGGGAGAGACAAATAGTCCTTCCTTGTATAGAATGTAATTGCACAGAAGCTCAGGGAAATATGCAGTTAAACTATGAGAACTAATCAGCAAAGTATAGGATTCATGTACAAAAGTCAATATCATGCCTATAAAAAATAATACCTAAAGAATAAATAACAGTAATTCTCTTTGCAATGGGGAAGAAATGTATGAAGAGTCACCCATCAAAGACATGTGTGATCTTTGTGAAGGCCACTGAGGATGGCCTGCTCATGTGGAAATGTGTGCCGTGGATGTAGGAAGACACGCAGCATGCAGGTGCCAACATTCCTCTGATTTGCCTCTGAAGTCATCACGTTCCCATCAAAACCCCAAAGGACACTCAAAAGGGGGTGAATTGGAGACTTCTGGTTCCACCGAACTAGAGCTGCCCAATCCTCCTGGATCTTCCCACTAAAACCCAAAAGTCCTGTACATAACATAACCAAGGAGCCTAGAAGGCCACTGCCTGGGAGCCTCCAGACTCAGGATGACGTGGCTCTGAGTGCTCTGGATTTTCTCATTGCCTCCCACACATCATAGACAGGACACTGCAGTGGCCTCCAACCTGCAGTCATCACCGACGGAGTAAAAAGCTCCAGGAAAAGCCTGGAGCTTTCCTCCCAGACAAAGCATGAGGAGGGGGTGGTCGAACAACAGAGCCCCTTTTTGGCATTGTCAGTCCCACTCTAGCCAGACACTAATGTGGTTTCAGAGGGGCCACCCCACCTCACCCCCACCCTGCAAAGGCAGGTGGCAGTTCTCTGATGTCCTCACTCAGTGGTGTTGACAGGCTGAGCAGAGAGTGGATCATTTATCCCCTGCCTAGTGGAAACGGATTGTGCCCCAATCCCTTATGGGATGGGGTCAGCAGGGCCTAGTGGGGAACTGAGCCTCCACACCGTCCCAGGAGCATATAAGAAAGGTTATACACCATGACCAAGTTTCATTTATCCCAGGAATGCAAGGATGGTTCCATGTATGAAACTCAACCAGCAAAATAGGCCACATTAATAAAACAAAGTTGAGAAATCCATATGGTCATCTCAACTGAGGCAGAAAAAGCATTTGAAAACTCCAGAACCCTTACATGACAAAACACTTGGAAAACTAGGAATGCAAGGGCATCTCCTCAATATGATTGATCTGGTTTGAATATATGTCCCTGCCCGAATCTCCTGTTGAACTGCGATCCCCAGTGTTAGAGGTGGGGCCTGGTAAGAGGTGTTTGAGTCATGAGGGTGGATCTCTCATGCCTTGGTGCTGTCCTCGAGATGGTGAGTGAGTTTCTTGTGAGACCTAGTTGTTTAAAAGTGCGGCACCTCCCCACCCCCTCTTGCTCCTGCTCTTATCATGTGACCTACCTGCTCCTCCTTCATCTTCTGCCATGATTAGAAGCTTCCTGAGGCCTCCCCAGAAGCTGAGCAGATGCCAGCACCACACTTCCTGTACAGCCTGCAAGACCATGAACCAATTAAACTCTTTTCTTTATAAATTACCTAGTCTCAGGTATTTCTTTACGGCAATGCAAGAATGACCTAATACAATGATAAAGGACATTTATGGAAAACCCACATCTAACGTTATATCCAGTGGTGAAAGACTGAAAGTTTTCCTCTAAGACCAGGAACAAGGCAAGGATGCCCACTTTCACCCTAATGTTCAACATCATACTGCAAGTTCTAACCAGAAAAATGAGGCAAGGAAAAGAAATGAAAGGCATTTAAATTGGGGAAGAAAGAAGAAAAAACATCTCTATTTGCAGATGGCATTATCCTAAATACAGACATCTCCAAAAAATTTACAAAAAAACCCTTTAGAGTAAATGAATGAATTCAACAAATTTGTAGAGCACAAGATGAGCACACACAAATCAGTTGTGTTTCTATGTACTTTCCATGAACAACCTGAAAAGAAAGTAGGAAGCAATTTCATTTACAATCTCATCCAAAAGAATAAAATACCCAGGAATGGAGAGGAAAGACATTTCATGTTCATGGATTGGGAGCCTTCATATTAAGATGGCAATATCATCCATAACAATCTACAGAGTCAACGCGACCTCTACCAAAATTCCAAAGACCTTTTGCAGAAAATGAAAACCCAATCCTCTAATTTATATGAAATTTCAAGGAGATTCAAGTAGCCAAAACAATCTTGAAAGAGAAGAAAAAAAAATGGAGGACTGATATTTCCTAATTTCAAAACTTAGCACAAAGCCACAGTAGTCAAAATAGTATGATATGGGCCGGGCACGGTGGCTCACACCTGTAATCCCAGCACTTTGGGAGGCCGAGATGGGCGGATCATGAGGTCAGGAGATCGAGACCATCCTGGCTAACATGGTGAAACCCCGTCTCTACTAAAAAATACGAAAAACTAGCCGGGCGAGGTGGTGGGCGCCTGTAGTCCCAGCTACTCGGGAGGCTGAGGCAGGAGAATGGCGTGAACCCGGGAGGCGGAGCTTGCAGTGAGCCGAGATTGCGCCACTGGGCGACAGAGAGAGACTGCATCTCAAAAAAAAAAAAAAAAGTATGATATGGTCATCAAGATAGACATATAGACAAACAGCACAGAATCTATTTCATAGATAAGCCTATATATCTATAGCCAACTGATTTTCAACAAATGTGCCAAGGCAATTCAAAAGAGAAATAATAATCTCCTCAATAAATGGTGCTGAGACAACTACATATTCACAAGCAAAAAAAAAAAAAAAAAGTTAGATTATCTACCCCACACAATATACAAAAATTAACTCAAAATTTGTCAAAGATCTTAATGTAAGAAGCCCAGGGAAAGAACTGCAAAACAAGACTATAAGATTTTGCATTATTAGCTAATTTTATGGCCCTTGCCACCTCACTCACACATTATGAATAAGGAATTATGCAGAAATGAGTGGATTTGCTTGGCTAGAGGTCCCTGCAATCCAGGGAAAGAGACGCGTCTATTTCTTGCCCTCCGGGTCCCACCGTTGGGGGCGGGGGTGACTCTCCCTGGCAGGTGGCTCCTGCCCAAGGGCCCTTTTGAAGCTGAGCCTCAGTCCAGCCTGAGGGGACTGGAGCAGGGAGCAGCCCCTCCAGCTGCAGGGAGGCTCCCTTCGTGGGCAGTGGTCTCCATGTCCCAGGGTCAGGGGTGCCATCAGGGGTCATCTGGGAAATGGGGTTCTCACCAGAAGCCTCCTTCCCTCCTCACCTCTCTGCCCCACCCTCTGTCGAGTAAAACACTTTCCTCAGGGTCCACAGTTGATCACAATTAATGAGCCACCAGCTGCTCTGCTCCCCCGGAGAGGCTCAGTCTGAGAAACAGGGAAGTAGGGGCTCCAGGGAGATGCAGTTCCCATGCCCACCCTCCTGACATGACCCTTCTGGACCAGAGAATCGAGGAGGGTCCATGGGGTAACCCTTCCCCACCTGGAGTGGAGGGAGCCTCATCGTCTGACCCCAGCACCTGGCACTGAAGCTGGGCCACCTCTGCCCTTCCAGCCACCGGAGAGCTTCTCTGAAAGCACAAAGCAAACCCTGCCCATCCCCTGCTGGAAACCTTGCCGGGCATCACCAGGGATGTCTCACATAGCATCCTGTCCCCATCACCCCGGCCCCTGTGTCTCCATCTCCCCAGCTGTCCCCAGTCCAGCCTCACCACTGCCTTCTGGGTCTGAGGTCACTCCTGCTGGATGGCTTCATCTGACATGGTCCCTGGAGTTCTCGGCCTGCACAGGTCCCAGCTCGGGTACCCCTGCCTTCAGAGGTAGCTGCTACACATGCAGCCCCTCCCAGCCTGGGCTACCCATTGTCTGTTTTGCCTTCTTTGGCCCCTCCCTGCTCTAGAGCCATCCTCCTGGAGTGGGAGCCACAAGAACAGGGCCGGGGTCACCACAGTTCCCTCACCGTGTCCTCGGCCAGAGTGGGAGTCCATTCTGTGCTCTCAGACTCACTGGAGGAATCGAGGTCGATTGGTATCAGAACCAGTGGCTGCCTCCACAAACCACAAAATGAGCCCTTAAAACAGTACAGTGTGTCGTCCTCCCGTCCTGGAGGTCAGAGCGGGTCTCACTGGACTAACATCTTGCTGTCTGCTCCTTCCAGAGCCAGCTTCCTGCTTCCTGCTGCCCCATCCTCTGGAGCCACCCGCATCCCTCGGCTTGTGGCCCCTCCTCCATCCTCACACTGCAGCTCGCTGACCTCTGCTCCCACGGCCTCACTCCCTGCCTCCCTCTATAAGGAGGATGGAACATAAATAAAATATGTAAATACAGATTACATATAATTAGGTTTATTTTACATGTAAAGAGATTATGGCATAGAATATAATTACACAGGGATGACCTCCTGGCTCAAGATCCTTAACTCAGTCCCACCTGCAGGGTCCCTGTGCCACATGGGGACAGAGTCACAGAGTCCTTAACTCAGTCCATCTGCAGGGTCCCTGTGCCACATGGGGACAGAGTTACGGGGTCCTTAACTCTGTCCATCTGCAGGGTCCCTGTGCCACGTGGGGACAGGGTCACGGGGTCCTTAACTCAGTCCATTTGCAGGGTCCCTGTGCCACATGGGGACAGGGTCACGGGGTCCTTAACTCAGTCCATTTGCAGGGATCCTGCCTTAACTCAGTCCATTTGCAGGGATCCTGTGCCACGTGGGGACAGGGTCACGGGGTCCTTAACTCAGTCCCACCTGCAGGGTCCCTGTGCCACATGGGGACAGGGTCACGAGGTCCTGGGATTGGGGCGTGGACACATTTGGGGGACTGCCAACCACAGGTTCCTTGGGTAAGAAAGAGGGGAGCCTCTTGAGGCTTGAGACATGGGGCAGAGATAGCCTCAGCCCTGGAGAACTCAGGGGACACAGGCGTCCTCTGCGGACCTCGATTAGGATAAGAAGGGGCGGGGTGCCCTGGGGCCACTGTCCAGAGGCCTGTAAGGAGCTCATTCCTTCAACACCAGCACCAAGGCCCCTCCCCACATGGTGCCACCCACGCCTGGCCCAGCATCCACAGATACACCAACTTCTGGGCATGGCTCCAAAACTGCCAGCAAGCGCAGGCCGTCGTCCCCTCCCATCGGGAGAGCAAAAGCAACGCGTAAAATATGCTTCTGATTCGTAAAATATGCTTCTTGTTCAGCCTCCTTGGTCTCTAAGAAAAGCTCGGGCTGCATGAGACGTTCCTTAGGAAGAAAGACGGAGAGCCCACGGGGCCAGGGCCCTCTGGGACCGGGTCTTCCTGTGGTCTTCCCTCCTCCAGGGGCCCCGGAAGCTGGCTCCAGCGAGCCCTCAACCTCCCACAGTCCCCGTGCTGGGTCACTTGCGCCGCCCCTACTGGGCCAACTGCCCCCACCCTCAGTCCAACCTTGTGGTCACCAAGCCCCGAAGCCCAGGGAGGTCCGAGCTGCATGGCAGGTGCCTCCTGCAGATTCGGAGAGGGGCTATGCGTGTCTCCTGCCACGTCCCTGGCTGACTGTACCCACCCCCATGCCCCAGAGCACAGAGGTCCTCCCTGTGCCCAGGTCCCGGTTCAGGCCTCCCAGGGGGGTGCAGGAATGAGTTTCCGGAGGGTGTTGGCCAGACTCGGCTTCCTGCACCTTCTGCTGTGCTCCTCCTGTAACACTGAGTTGGGGCGGGAGCACAGTGGCGTTCTGCGGGAGGGCGGGGAGTGGGTCAGATCCAGGGTTACGTTGTCGGGGAGGGGGTTGCCAGGCTGGCCCAGTGCCGAGTTGGGTGTCAGGGGGTGGAACAGGCTGACCCTGTGGGCGTTGAGGCACCGGGCAAGGCACAGGGTCTGTGATTGGCAGGAATCCCCAAGTGTTCAATGGGGTCTGACCCGGCCGGGCCGGGTCCACACTTTATTTGGGTCTAGTGGCCACCAGGCTGAGAAGCCTCAGTCCACAGATGTGGGGCCTGAGCTCCCATGCAACATCAGAGGCACATGGCCCACAGTTGCTGGGCGGCCAAGGCTGGCGGGATGGCGGCCACCACATTGAGAGCCGTGGGTCAGGCCGAGACAGGCACAGGTCTGGCAAACCTCTGAGCGCTGCAGGAGACTCAGCACTTCCCAGGAATTTCTATTTTTCAATTTTGCATACTCCAGGGACCAGCCCAGAGAGACCAGACTGGGAGGTGGCCTCTGTGTGGGCATAGGCCAGGGATCAACAGTTGCCTCCTGTTCACACCAGGCCCCTCTTCTGAGTCCTGGGAGGGAGGAACAGAGTGCAGCAGCAATGATCCGTCCACACGGAGAGTGGGCGGGAAGTGGGCCCAACCCCGGGGCCAAGACTGTTGGAAGAAGCCCACTGACATTGGCCGGGAGGAGTGTGTGGCCCCAGGCTCAGGTCCCCGGCATGGCCCAGCGTCCAGTGGGCCTCAGCTGCAGAAGTACCATCTGCTCCCAGCAGGGTCTGTCCACACTCCTGGAACCCAGGGGAGGTGGGGGCACCACCGTGGGGCTTCCTGAGGGCAGCACTGCCCTCCCTGCCTCAGCCGCTTTCTCCTGGGGCAGCTTGTGGGCGTGTCCCTCTGCCATGGCCTTTCCTGGTGACACCACAGCAAGGCCAGGCAGGGCAGCAGGGCGGCAAAGTCAGAGTCCTCTTTTTCAGGCAGGGTTGCTCCTCTGTCTGCCCTTCACAGGTCAGATTGCATGGGCCGTGAGTGGCATGTGTGGGGGCTCCTAGATGGGCAGGGGTGGGAGGAGAGCTGGGGAGGAGGGCAGCCCAGGGAGCCATTGGCCCCCATTGTCCCAGGAAGCCTGGGGTCTGGATCCTGAGAGCCGCGGGGAGCCTCAGAGCAGGGGTCAGCAATGCCTCCGGCAAAGGGCCAGAAAGAATCCAGCTCCGTATGCAGCCTCCTGGTATATGCCTGGACACACGAGCAGCCACGGACAATATGAGAAAGAGTGAGCACGGCTGTGTCAATAAAACTTTATTCATGGATAGCAAAGTTGACTTCCATAGCATTCTCATATGTCACAAATATTAATCTTTTGATTTTTTTCCAACCATTTTCAGCTTCTGGGCCCCAGAAACACAGCAGCTGGCCCGACCATGGCAGACATCATTAATCAATCCTGCACACCCCCAGCTCAGCCCTGTCCCTGATCCCAGGGGGCTGCTCCACAGGCCGGCAGGAGCCCCCCCAGGTCGGACTGGAGGCCCCGGGGACAACCTGGGTGCTCAAGGCTCGCTCTGTGTGTTGCCACCTCCGTTTGCACCCAGACCCTCCTGCAACGTGGCTCAGCAAACCTCTTAAATGGGTCATTGGATGCTAAATTTGAACTTTCACAGGGCGGGGTTTCTTCAAACGGGACACACCAGAGTCCAGGCCAGGCCGGGACCCTGCTGCCAGTGCCTGTCCAGATCAGGGATTCCAAATACCCAGTGGGGCCCCTCGTCCCGCACTGAAGCCAATTCCTGCTGCCCCCAGGAGTGTGAGGCGCCCGGGGGGGGTCTTCCTGAGAGCGGGCAGGTGTGAGGAGACTGACTCCAGAAGTGGGACCACAGGAACCCAAAAAGCTACAGCTGAGTGGCCAGGTCCACCATCCACGCCCTCAGTGTCTTCTACAGACCAAGGGTCCCGGACCTGGTGGGCAGGGCACGTGACTGGGCAGCTCTTCTCTCCCTGGAATGCCCATCTTCTGTCTTGAGGCAGAAAATTCTGTTTTAGGGGTTTTCCAGGCCGGGCTCCTCAGAGGTGCAGGGAGACGTTCAGAGCTGAGACTCTGGAGGGAGCAGAGGGGCAGGGGGCATCCCAGCCTCATCCACAAAGGCCCCTGCGCAGTGAGCCTCCCTCTCCCTCTGCTCCTCTGCTCCCCACTCCCTCCTCCCCAGTGCTAGAAACAGGCTCCTCCGCACCTTGCCCTGGCTGCAGAACGCAGCTTAATTACATGGTCTGCGGGTTGGGGCCCTGAGAGAGGCTGGGGCTGGTTCGTGGCCAAGACGCCCCCACAGCCAGTTCTGCTCTGCTCGCCCCAGGCAGCTCAGCCTCTCTCAGGAGGGGCAGCTCTGATCCGCCACTGTCCACGGCGTGGAGCACTGTGAATCACAGCGAATTCATTAGGCATTTCACTGGGGGCCAGGGTACCCAACTTGACATCAATTACACCGAAATTAAGTGGCAGTGTCCACTGCGTGGGGCCCGAGCTGTGGGGCCACTTCTGTCTCCCAGAGCCCAACCGCAGGTCCATGCGCCCAGGCAGGATCTCACCGCAGGGGCGACGTGGGGAGGTCAGTCCCGCTTCCCAGAGAGCGGCCCGCGGCTCCCGGCTCAGGTTCCCGGCTCAGGTTCCCAGGCTGCAGCGTGAGGGGCGTGGAGCAAGGACGGCCTGGTTGGTGTCGGGTCAGCGGGGAGAGCCCTCGCCCTGAAAGCCCAGGCCAGCCCCTGCCCACGGCCCTTGTGCCCACTGTGCCACGGAGGCAGCAGCCGCGTCGCCTGGGGGCTTGTTAGAAACGCAGGACCAGACCTGCCCAGCATCTGCACCCTCACGCTGTCCCCAGGGGCTCCCGGGCACAGGAGTCGGAAGCCCTGCTCTGGGGAACCGGGTCTCCTAGCAAGAGCCGGGGCCCATCTGAGCTCTGAGGGCGGCCACCTCGGCCCGCGTGACGGGGGCTCCCCAGGGCGCCCGGGCTCCTGTTCATTTCTTCTCAGCTGTCCTTGAGGCGGCAAATCCCCGGGCTCTGCCGAGGGCCTCCCGGCCTCCTGACATGGGTGAACTCGGGGCAGGCCTCAGTGACTGTCTTGCCTGGTTGCTCAGCGCTGCTGATCTTGGCAAATCGAGGGTCTTCCTGTGGTGTGGACCAGAGGGAGCAGCTGGGAGGAGAGACCCTGAGGCACAACCCCACGGCGTGGCATATTCTGGGTGATCCTGCAATTAAAATCCCCGTGCTGCAGCATCGCCGAAAATGGGATTCGCATAATTTGAAATTTGAGGAAAATCTCTAAATACTTTAATTTTGATAGAAACTATTTCCACTGCTGACATGTGTCTACACCTATAATTTCAGCTGATAAATTGCTGTAATTTCTCCTCCATTTCATGTTCTTTCGAACATTAATTGTCAGTTGCAGGGTAAGACTGTAGAAAAGACAGGGGGAGAACAGGGCCCCAGCTGGGTGTCGCCAGCGTCTTAGCGGCTGATTACGCAGCTCACAGACGCA
The DNA here is from genome assembly GCF_000951045.1 of Mandrillus leucophaeus. Classification (NCBI taxonomy): domain Eukaryota; kingdom Metazoa; phylum Chordata; class Mammalia; order Primates; family Cercopithecidae; genus Mandrillus; species Mandrillus leucophaeus. Next base: position 5,074,659 of record NW_012104365.1, on the reverse strand, counting down.
GCCGAGAGGTGAGGCAGGGGGTGCGCCCTCGGCCCCTGAGGCCTGCGGAGCAGCAGCCCAGACTCACAAGACGGAGATCACTGGGCAGGCACACACACTAAGTCACACACGGGCACACCCATGCTCTAACCCATGTTCACACCCGCTCACATATACACACACACACGGACACATACACACAGCTGTCACCTACCACACACATTCACACACATACATTCACACGGGAGTATGTGCACATGTGTGCAACAGAGAGAGAAAGAGAGAGGGGAGAGAGAGAGAGGGGAGAGAGAGAGGGGGCAGAGAGAGAGG
>NW_012104365.1:5069532-5073527 GCF_000951045.1 Mandrillus leucophaeus | reverse complement strand
GAGAGAGAGAGAGAGGGAAAGAGACAGGGAGAGAGAGAGGGAGAGAAGAAGAGAGAGAGGGAGAGAGAGGGAGAGAGAGACAGGGAGAGAGGGAGAGGGAGAGGGGGGAGAGAAATAGAGAGACGGAGAGAGAGAGAGGGAAAGAGAGAGAGGGGGAGGGGGAGGGGGTAGAGAGAGAGAGAGACAGCGAGCCTCTCAGAAAAGGTCAAACATCCTCCTGACACACCTGGTTGCCCCATGTAGGGACAGAGGTGGGGATACCTGACGGCTTTGCCTTCTACTCCTCCAGTGCCTGCCCATCAGTACAGCAGGGCTGCCCTGCCCGCCTGCGACCACCTTTCCCTGCGGCCTGTGTGCTTTGTCCCCGAGTCTCCAGGACAGCCTGCTAGTGGCGTGGTGGCTCCCTGGGTGGGAGGAGCAGAACCCCTCAGGCCCCCTCGGCGCTGCCCCCAAACCTCCCCAGGGGCCCCCACGGGCTTCAGTGCCCTGGAAGAGGCTGTCTAGGCTCCCTGTGCTGCTGCTCCTAGCGCCCCAGCCCCAGGCCACCTCCCTGCCCCTCTGTCAGAAGCTGGGCTGGCCTCGGAGGGTCCTCCCACAGCTGACCGCTCCAGGGCAGAGGCCTTCTCATCTCTGTTCTCTCTGTTCTCACTGTGCAGGCAGGAGTAGGAAGGGAGGCAACAGGAGGGAGTGGGGAGAAGGAGGGGGCGCGGACCCTGTGAACAGACCCTCCTTCCCTGGTGCCCCATCTCCCTCCCCGTCCCTGAGTGGACACCCTGGACCAAGCTAAGCCCACAAGGGCGCCCACCCTGAGTGCTTATCCCCACCAGCTCCATGTGGCCCCCTCAGGCACTTTCCACAGTTGGCTCAGGTGCAGCAGCGGTCCCGAGAACAGAAGTGGCCAGGAGACCCTGGCCCTGCCCCTGGGGCCCCAGAAACAGCTACTGCTCTTGAATCCCCATCCCCGAGTGCTCAATTTCTCTGGCCCTCTGGGTCCTTTCGAGGTTCCTGGCATTTACAGAGGAGAAAGACAAAGGAGGGGAGGCTGCAGGGCTGTGGGGATGGTGTAGTCCCACCCAGCCACCCCCAGCAGGATGGTGTGTGGGGCCGAACCCCTGCCAAGATCTCTTCCCTGCTTTTCTGTGGGAAGGAGCTGGTCAGGGCCAGACCCCTGGCTCAGACATGAAGCTAGAAGTGCCTCAGGATTTGGTCCCAGGTCCCTGTCCTCCGCCCCAAATGCCTCCGGAGCCTTCATCCCTTCAGGCACCTCACCCACTTCCACCCAACCCTGCCTGCCCTGGGCGGACCCTCCCCCAGCTCTGCCCTTCCCCATACCCCAAACCCACCTTCCCCACTCTGTTAAAACAAAGCTCCTCTTACCAGGGTATGTCACATGGTGCCGCCGAATTATTCCATTAATTTATTATTCATGATGAAAAATTATTCTAATAACATTTCCATGCTATTAATATTCCAAAGACGAGCCGTTGAAAGCCCCTTCCTGCGGCCCTCCTCTTGGTGAGAGCCAATCTATTTTTAACAAAGTGTATTGAAATTTAAATCTAATCATCCACAATATGCTACGTTTAACAAATATGCTTTCAAAGAGTCTGTGAGAGGAGCCAGGCCGGGTGGTCCCGGAGGAGGCAGGCGGGTGGGCCCCTGCGGTGGGCGTTGGAGGTGCCATTGTCGGCTGCCCCTGGCCCTGCAGATGGAGTCTCTGTGCCACAGCCCCTTTCCTCACTGGGGGAGCCAGGCCAGGCGACCCCACCTTGCTGCTTCTCTCCCTCCCTCCTTCCTTTCTTTCCTTGTCCCACCCCTCAGTCCGTCCAGAGACTCTCAGAGTTTGGCTTTGGGGAGCGGGTGCGCGGGGGTCTCTAACAGGAGCTGACGTCTGATTTGGCTTTGGGGAGGGGGTGTGCGGGGGTCTCTAATAGGAGCTGACGTCTGATTTGGCTTTGGGGAGGGGGTGTGCAGGGGTCTCTAACAGGAGACGACGTCTGAGGTCAGGCGTCCTCAGGAGAGGGTTGAGCCGCTCCCAGGCTGAGACAACCTTTTCTGACCTCTCCCTCTTCCCTTTGGCTGCTTTCTCTATGTGGAGGGTCTTTGGCCCCACCCCCAATGCACATTGCAACCCAAGGTGGCCCGGAGTCCAGCTGCCCAGGGAGGGTCCTCATGGGCACTTTGGGGGACATCCCATCCTGTTCCCTCTTCCGAGGTCATGCCACATGCCTGCTGCACACGGACACCTCCATCCATTTCTCCGTCATACGTGTACACGCAGGCAACCTCAATCATCCATCGGCAGGGGGGCACCTCCTTCTGTCTGGGCTGGACACGGAAGAATGTCTGTGGGAATGGGAGGGAATGAACGTCACGGGAGAGAACCAAGGTCTGCGGAAAATACTGAGGGAGCTGCCTTGATGTGAGGTGAAGGTGATGGGGAGGTGAAGGGCCAGGTGTCTCCCAGGAGGGAAGGGAGGGGGAAGGACCAGGTGCTTTCCTGAGGGGAAAGACCAGGTATCTCCCTGGGATGGGGGACTTCTACAAGAGAAGCAGCTCTTCCAGGTGGGTCTGAGAGAGGAAGGGACGGAGGTGAGAACTTGGGTTAGGGAGGACACTCTTGTCTCCATGAAACTGGAAGTAGGATGTGAGATACAGGGGCCAGTGAGCAGGAGGCCCTGGAGGAGAGCAGAGCAGCTCATGGAGAGCCTGCCATCCATCCATTCATTCATTCACCCATTCATTCATTCATCCATCTGTCCATCCATCCATCTGTCATCCATCCATCCGTCATCCATTTATCCATCATCCATGATTCATCCATGCATTCACTCATCTATCCATCCATCCACTCTTTCATTCATCTATTAATCCATCATTCATTCATTTATCCATCCACCTTCCATCAATTCATCTATCCACTCAATTCATCCATTAATCTATTTATTCATTCATCCATCATGCATTCCTCCATCTGTCCATCATCCATCCATCATCCATCATCATCCATCTATCCAGCGCTCACCGCACCAGCCACATGGCTTTCAGTTGGGTGGGACCTTGGGGGTTCCAGTGTGTGTTGGGATTGGGAGTAGATGTGCATTCCTAAGTAAGAGCCAGGAGAAGGGGCTGAGTGGAAGCCACATGAATTGGATCAGGGAGAAAAGGAAAGCAGGGAGAGGCTGACCTTAGACATGCTCAGAGCTGCTGTGTTTAGTGGGACAGCCAGACGTCCTCCCTCTGTTAGGGAATGCACAGACTCAGGCCGGGCGCGGTGGCTCACGCCTGTAATCCCAGCACTTTGGGAAGCCGAGGCACGTGGATCACGAAGTCAGGAGTTTGAGACCAGCCTGGCCAACATGGGGAAACCGTCTCTACTAAAAATACAAAAAATTAGCCAGGCGTGGTGGCGGGCGCCTGTAATCCCAGCTACTCAGGAGGCTGAGGCAGGAGAATCGCTTGAACCCGTGAGGCGGAGGTTGCAGTGAGCCTCGATCGCACCACCGCACTCCAGCCTGGGTGATAGAGGGAGACTCTGACTCAAAAAAAAAAAAAAAAAGGGATGCACAGCCTCTGTGCAAAGTCCCCTCTGGTACCCACTGCACAGATGGTGAAACTGAGGCTAAAAAGAGGGTGACACCCACCCCAAGGTGTGCAGCCAAGCAGCTCCGTTCACATTCTCTAACCTGCCGTGGTAGAGCAAGGGTAGGTGCTTGGATAATTCATTCTCCCACGCCTGGCCTTCAGAGGAAGGGGAGTTAGGAAACTCCCCCAGGTACCCCCGTGTGTGTATCAACGGGACCTGGGAACTGGGAGGACACAGGTGCCACAGCCCCATCCCCAGGGGAAGCCAGGGACCTTGAGGCTGTGGATGGGATGCGCCTGGGACCTGGGCACTGAGGATTTAGCAGGCCCCGCCCCCCTCCTAAGGGGGACGTGGAGGGTGAGTGGCTCAAGCTGTGTCCGAATCCAGCCTATCATCAGCTGGGATTTAG
>NW_012104365.1:5062872-5067697 GCF_000951045.1 Mandrillus leucophaeus | reverse complement strand
AGCAGGGCAGGCCCCTGGTGCAGCCCGTCCCCACTGTGGCCACGCAGGACTGACTGGCTTGGAGAGACATGGTCGGAGACAGACACCAGGAGGCGGAGGGAGAAGCCGTGTTCCTGAGCCCGTTGTGGGTCTCCCGGGCTGGGCCTCCGTCTAGGGCCCCTCCACAGTTATGCACAATTCTATTTGCTGAGCGGAACCAGCAGACTACAAAACAAAGCCCAAGTTTTCTAACACGTGGAGGAGATGTGGATGCAAATGCTGGTCCCAAGCAACCATTCTGGACCTGGAGGCCTCCAGTGCAGGAGAAGCAGGCAGCGGGCAGCAGGCTGGGCTTGCCCTGGGACAAGAGGAGCTCCAGCAAGGTGGAGGCTGGGGAGCGTGACCATCCCATTGTTCCTGGGGCTGCCCTGCGTCCACGGCCCTGCTGCTGTACATTCCTTCCTTCCTTCCTTGCTCCTGGGGAAAGGCAGAGGCCCCAGAGCCTCCGGTAGCCCAAGACCTGGGACCTTGGCCTCCTTGAGAGTCTCATTCCTCCTCCTCCGTGTGAGGCCCCCAACCAGAGCCCAGCCCCAGGGTCTCAGGGGTCCCCTGCCTGGTGCATTATTTTTTATGCCATTTAAGTGACCACTTTCTTCCTCAGGAAGGAAATTCTAAAGTAAAAGCTGGCAAGACTCAGCAGAAAATAAATATCAAAAGCTGCTTCTGCCGCCCCAGCTTCACTCAGGCCCTGGCCACTCCTTCACCGTGTACACTGCTGCGTCCTAGAACCACCGGGTCTGCAACCAGGTCTGATGTCTGGTGTGGACATTCAGGAATGAGGTCTCCTGCGGCTAAATGAATGAACAGATTCTGAAAAGCTCTCAGAATCTGGAGGCTGCCTTCTCTCAACACACGAACCAGCAAGGGGCCAGGTTCAGTTAAACACCTGCCCGCCCATAGCACCAGGCCCAAAAGCAAGCAAACAACAAACAAAATCAAATCAGGCCTTCACAACTCCCCAATCACGTGTAAGTTTCTACAGAGCAGAAGCCAAAAATATATGTTATTTAACTGGGTCCTATTTACATATGTTTTTTATGGCTGCTCTAAAAAATTATCACAAACATAGTGGCTTCACCCCATTTCCCCTGATGTGATTATTACACATTGGATGCCTATATAAAAATATCTCATGGACTCCATAAATAGCTACACCCTCTATGTACTCATGACACTTTTTTATAGAGAACACTTAGCTTCCAGTTGTGCAGGTTAGACGTCTAAAATGGTCTCCCTGGGCTACATCAGGTCTCGGGAGGGTTGGTTCCTTCTGGAGGCTCCAGAGGAGAAGCCGTTTCCTCCTTTCCAGCTTCCTGAGGTGCCCAAATCCCTTGGCCCTCAGGCCCATCCTCCGTCTTCAGAGCCAGCGGTGTCTTGTCGCTGAGACCAGCTCTGCCCTGCGCCTCTATGTTGAAGTGCCCCAAGATTCCACTGGGTCCCCTCAGATAATCCAGGGTCACCTCTCCATGTCAGGTGGCTGATGGCAGCCTCAATTCCACCTGCCACCCTCAGACCCCCTGGCCAGGGAGCCCATGTGTTCCGTTTCTGTGCACTGGGAGGTGGGCATGTTTAGGGGGCCCCCTTCTGCCTCCCATGGGTCTGCAGGGCCTGACTTTGTAACTTGAGATTATGCTTAGGGTGCCCAGATGCAAAAAACAAAAACGCAGCACACAAAAACACAGGGCGCCCAGCTCAACAGGAAGTTTGGAGAAGCGGTGACTGATTTTTTAGTGTAAGTCTGTCCCAAATATTGCAGAATCCATCCAAATGCTGCCAGACACCCTGTGTCTCAGCCGCAGGATCGCCACGCTGCGCTCTTAGTGTGGGCCCAGAGCTGCCGGTGCAGAGGAGGCTTTCTGAGTTGGAGGAATGGAGGTGCGGTTCCCCCGCAACTTCCTCGGGATGCCGGGTGTGGACGTGCAGGGATGAGGTCCCCTGGGGCTAAATGAATGAACAGATTTCGAAAAGCAGAAGCTATGTCTGGGGGGTTCTGGGCCTTGAATTGCTCAGAGACTTGCGGCACTGGGGAGATGCTTTCCCTGAAGGCAGCAGGCTCTGAATTGTCCTTTAGCCCCTGACCTGGGGTGCGGCGAGAAGGAGATGGAGGCAGGCCGGCGCGGCGTGGTCACAGACGGTGGTGCTGACGCACGGCTGCTCAGAGAGGACTTGGAACTCGAGGCCCAGCTCGTTATTCTGGGGGTGACTGGCTCCCAGTGTCTGGATGGGTCGGAGCCCCACCACAGCCGGCCTGGACTGGACTGGAAACGGTACCCATTAACAAGCCCCGGGCCACCCGGAGCCCCCAGCTCCCGAGACTCTGGGGTCTGGTTTGCGACTGTTTGTCGCCCATGGGCCCCTCCACCAGCTCCTTTCGGTGAGTGTTGATTCAGGCAGAACCGGACAACCAGGCACTAGTTTGCTCTCTGGAGGAAAGCAGGAAGCTGAGAAAAGCACTTTGCCGCTGCCACACTGAGTGTGGACTTATTTCCTAGATAAGCCTGTGTGTGCTGGTGCCAGCCAGGCCTCGGAGCAGCGCAGCCTGGCAGGTGAGGCACCCTCCCCTCCCGGCTCCTACGGGGCTCTCCTTCGGAACCTCAGACCAGGGGAAGTTCTTGTCTCCAGAGCGGCCTTCCCGGCCTCCAGGCTGGAGTGTGGCTCACAGAGGCTGGGCAGCCAGGAGACAGCAGCCCTGGGATATTCCAAACATTCCTGGAGAGCTCCTGTGTGTGCGCAGGGAAGGACGGCCTTGAGCTTGAACCGAGGGTGGAGTCACCAGCCAAGTCTTCCAAGGAGGCTCCCTCCAGATCCACACCTGGGTGCAGCTTGCGATTTTTTTATTTTTTTATTTTTTTTGAGACGAAGTCTTGCTCTGTCTCCCAGGCTGGAGTACAATGGCGCCATCTTGGCTCACTGAAACCTCCACCTCCCAAGTTCAAGTGATTCTTCTGCCTCAGCCTCCGGGGTAGCTGGGATTACAGGCCCGTGCCACCACGCCCTAATTTTTATATTTTTAGTACAGATGGGGTTTCACTGTGTTGGACAGGATGATCTCAAACTCCTGAGCTCAGGTGATCTGCCTGCCTCAGCCTCCTAAAGTGCTGGAATACAGGGGTGAGTCACCGTGCCCAGCCAGCTTGCGATTTTTCAGAGGCGTCTGAGTTCTCCGGCCACCACGGCCCTCATAAAGAGGGGGGTTGAAGCTCCTTTGGCCACAGGGCATTGGAGTGTAACTGTAAGAAGACCTTCTCAGGGAACCCCCTAGTCCCGAATTCTCTCCCCTGATTCAGTAAGAAATTATAATTAATTTCTTTTTCAGTAAAAGGCAAAGCTATTTTTAAATTACAAGCCTGATTGAATTAACAAAACGTTAGACAATTAGCAGTCCTTTAAAATTTTTTTCATGTTCTTTAAAATGCATCTTGAATTTATTTATGTGTTTTTTTCTGTTTGCATCCTTTTCCTGTGTCCTGGATGTTAGGTAAAGAGTGTGGCCTCCCATCTACCGACCTCGTGCCATAAGGATGCAGTCAGACGGGGGCTCTGGCGGTCCGGAGCTCAGCTCTGCACCACATCCTCTGTTCCCCGTTTCCCAAGATTGCTTCTGAACACACCTTTCTCTCCCGCCCTATGGGGTACACGGCACCCATGACAGCTTCTGTGGGACCCGAAATGCAGGGGCGAGGAGGGCAGGAGGCGGAGGAAACAGATCTGGGTCTGGGTTCTATTTGTGGGTCGGCAATGTAAGAACCAGGCGAGCTGACCGGGTGGCTGGGCCGTGTGGACGCAGGTCAGCACTGCGCCATGGTGCTCTCGGGAGCCAAAGAGCCAGCCCACCTTGCAGGGCTGGGCCCGTCTGTTCCGGAAACCACCTCTGCAGCCACACGGCAGCAGCTGCACGTTGATGGCAGCGTCGGATCCTCTGACCACAGCTGAAGCTTTGACCAACAAAAGTCCCAGGGAGCTGCTCAGGGCAGGATCAGAAAGGAGGGTGCTTAGCAAGCCACGCACTGCTGACCCTCCCTGGGAGGCCCCGAGAGCTCTTCTCTCCTTCACATTTTCACTCTGGCAGCCATCGTGGCGCAGACCTTGGAGCAGGGGCAGCTCTTCCCCCTGGGTCTGGCATCAGGAGCGAGTCCCACTGGCTCTGTTGCCGCAGACTCGAAACCCCACCTGGGGCAGCAGCCGGATCAGCACTGGGGGCACCGGAGTCCCTCAACCTCGGCCTCAGATCAGCATCCACCCAGCCCTCCTGCCCCACATCCGAGCCATTTCAAAGCTGCAGGGACATTGGGACGATAGGGAAGTGGGCCGAGGACAGCACCAGGGAAGGCTTTGTCTGAACTCCTCAAATCACAGGGCACTGACATTTGGGATTTTTGCCTTCCTGGTGCAGCCCCGCCCCACATGCACACTCACATGCATGGCGTCAGCAGGATGTGGGTGCTGCGGAGGTGCCCCCACTTCTGTGTCTCCCACACAGCCCCAGAAACCTGGGCGCCCACAGGAGCCAGGAGCTGCAGCACAGGTCGGGAGGGGCCCTGCAAGCCTGCGGGGAGAAGGGAGCCGCCCCTGGCTCCCCTTCTCCAGAAATCCCAGACTGGGGGTGAAGGCGTCCGGTGTGTGTGGCCAGGAGTGGGTGCTGCACATTGAACAGTGTCATTTGGTCTCTGTCCGCTCATGCAGCCAAGGATCAGATTTGCACACCCCGAGTGCAAGGGGACACCTGGGGCACCCTCCGCAGTGCCTCCCTGTGGGGCAGCCCTTCTGTGGGGTGCTCTGTGAGGAG
>NW_012104365.1:5049699-5060827 GCF_000951045.1 Mandrillus leucophaeus | reverse complement strand
TCTTGGCGTTTAATGTATGTAATGAATTCATAGCACCCAGTGTATATTGGAAATAGTTAAACTTATCAGATCCCTGAGTCACTCACAATCCCCTTTTTCAATTTCCTGAAGCTACTTGGTTTGAGCCAATACTCCAGTCGTGACCCAGCATGGGCAACCTTTTCCTGTGAAAGCCAGATCACCAGTCAATGTTTGTCCCCAGGGGACATTTGACAGTGTCTGGAGATATTTTTAATTGCTCTAATTAAATATTATAGGGAGAGGATGCTACCGCCATCCCGTGGGTGAGGCTGGGGAAGCTGCCACGGTGCCACAGTCAGAGCAGCCCCCACCAAGACCCCCCGTCCCAGATGCCGGCAGCGCACGACCGAAAGCCTGGCCTGCGGTCCTGAGGGCACACTGAGCTGGGAGCTGAGTGTTGCGCTGCAAAACAACAGGGGCTTTGGGTAAATCTCCCCAGCCTCTGTCTGGTCACCTGCACCCAGGGACGACCTCCCCAGCCTCTGTCTGGTCACCTGCACCCAGGTACACAGACGGCATCTTGGACAGGTGTGGGTCATTGCAGCACGTGTGTGCGTGACTAAGTTCCAGGAGGATGCGGGCCTGCCTGCCAGATGCTGATACTTTCCTGGGCCTGGGGGCGGCATGACTGACACACAGGTGCCTCTCGCTCTTGTGGTTTCCTGTAGGGTCGCCATGAGGCCGAAGTGACAAATGAGTTGAACAGCCTGGGGCACAGGTGTGGTGCAGGTGGCCCAGCCTGCAGGCCAGGTTGTGACAGAGGCAGTCTCTGCAGCCAGTTCTCACCCTAATGTGCCGGCAGCCAGCCCTGCTGAAATCCCAGAGTGTGAGGAAAAGAACCAACTTTCTCAAAATGTGCTTCATGCTCAAAAACGGGCCCCATCAAGCAGGTCCCCTGGTGCGAGGTCTCCTGGCGCCCTCCCTCTGGGCTTCCGGTGTTGCTCTCGGGGTCTGGCTGTGCTCGTAGGGAAGTCAGGGTCAGCTGTGGTGGGAGGCTTATCCCACAGGAGGCCAGCTACTCTCCCATTAATGGATAACTATGTGGTCACAACGGCTCCACGTTTGTATAGTAACTACCCATCCTAGGGTTTACCTGATGATTCTACTCGGAGTTAGCATGTGAATCAGGGTATAATTACCCTGCCTAATTGTTCAATCTCATAGTAACACTTTAATTTGCAAAGCAAAAATAACCATGTGATTACCCTGCAATTACATGATAGTTACTAATCAATTACTTCTATAGAGTTTGCGGCGTGTTTACAGACTGGCTAATGCCCATGTGCCCTTCCCTGAGTATCATGTTCTCAGGTGCCTGGGTGACAATTGCCTGATGAGCTGTGTCTGTCGCCAGCAAAACCCAAGTCAGCTCTGGGTCCCCGGCTTGGGACCGTCTCCCGGCAAGCTCCAGGGGCTGCCTGAGCCCCCAGCCTGCAGGTGCTGCCGCCTCACCCACACCGCCGCAGGCCTCGCCACCCCTCCCGCTCTCAGGACGCTCCGAGCCTGAGCCCGGTGCTGGGCAGGTGCTCTGATCTCACCTACTACACCACAGCTGCAGCCCAGGTGCTGGAGACGCTTGTCATTGCAGCAAAAGGAACAACGGCAACCTCTGCTTGGGGCCTCCGAGTGCCTGGTCCTATAAGGAAAGGCTTCCCCTGCAGGGGCTGCTTCATCCTCACTGACCTGTGATTATGGAGCTGCAGCCATTCTCATATGGAGGTGAGGAAACTGCGTCCAGACATGCACGCATCTCCCAAGTCTACATGGCTGACGCGAGGAGGCCCACGCCTGTCTAAATCCAGAACCCACACCCTGGGCCCCTGCAGGCTGAGGTTGCAAGGGGTTCCCTGGAAGGCACAGCAGGTAAACCTGGGGCTGTGCTCCCTCCTGTTGGGCAGGGGTAACCTCTGCACACCTTTGCCCATTTCTCCAGGGCATTTGGCTGCGCTGGCATGGAGCCACCTTGTAAGAAATGGAAGAGGACGCTGCCCAGGGGTCAGGCACAGGGCCCCGACGGTGACTGGAGCCCATGCGGACAAAGCCTGGGAAAAGCAGCTACAAGAGGCTGTGAGTGCAGAGTCGCCTCCTTTCCACCCTTCACTGATTTAAAAAACGAGTGGTACAGAATGGCCTCTGGGGCCAGTGGCACATGGAAATGGAACATGCGTGTCATGCACGGGCCTGGAACCACACAAAGTGGGAAGGGGTTGGGCTACACCAGGCCGAGGAATGACAATGGAGGGTGAAGGAGCAGCAGCGAACTGTGGGCTCGCGGCCTCGCCAGTCGGGATAGACACACCACACCACACCACACAGAAGGCAAGGGTGCAGGGACGCAGGAGCGGCACTTCCCCTTCCATGGGAACCCGGCTGATTCCGGAGAGGTGTCCGTGGGGCCCTGGCGCAGTCCCTGGAAAACAACTCGGAAGGAAGAAAGGCCCCGTCCCGGGAGCCTGGTGGCAGCCAGCCGGAGGAGCAGAGACATGAGGAGGGGCCGCAGGGTGGGGAGTGGGGACCCCCCACCAGGAAGCCCACTTCAGACACGGAGATGAGGCTTGTTTTCCTGCTTGCTGCTTCCTGGGCCCAGCAGGGTCAACCCCGGAGTCACATGCGTCTCTTCACCTAGTGGGCTCGGACGCGTCTGCACACCCTTCCTGAGCTCTCGGCCCGATTTTTTCTGCCCTTAGGAATCAGTGCCTCACTCAGCCCGGTGTCTGCACTTGGCAATCAGAGTGAGCTCCGGATGCCACAGACAGGGTCATGCACCTGGTGCAGCCGGAGCTGGGCTCATCCCGGCCGACAGCATCCCCCCCTCACGTCCCTCAGCCCCTCTTTCTCCGCATGCAGCTGGGGCAGGGGAGGGAGCACTCTGCTGGCTCAGGTCTCCTCTAGAAAGACCCCAGCGCCCACTGCAGGCTGTTAGAACAGCTGAGGGGTTTGGTGTCAGATTCACGCACACGCACACACGTGTGCACACACGCCCAGAATGGTGCCTCCTGTGGACACAGGCCTTCTTGATAAGTGGACGTCCACCCACGGGAACGCGGCTTGGCTTGGGCCCTGTTTTTGGCCGGTCCGCAGAGACAGGGCCTGATTCTGGTAAGGACCACATGGGCTGCAGGGCCCGGGACCCTCCCTGAGCAGTGCCAGGACCCCTAGCTCCTGCCAGGCCCTACACGGGCCCACTGTGTTGAGGCAGGTGCACGTGTCTTATCTGGGAGCAGAACGCCCTTGGCTGGACATATGGTCTGAATGGAAACACTGGGCTGAAGTGAGGCAGGACGCTGTGTGGGTCCCCCCAGAGAGGCCGACCTGCAGACGTGAACGCAGGTGACCAGGTACCATGGGAGTGTGGGCAGAGGCAAGAGGGCTCTCGGTGAGAGGGAGAGCCGCCTTTGGGAAGGGCCCGGGGCACCCGGGAGAGGACCAGGGGAGCCTTAAACACGGCACACTCCCAGAGGGCATGGCTAGGGTGCTGCATTCACCTTAAACCCCTGTCTCCACGCAGCCTCACAGGCAATCCCGGAGCTCCTAGCGGCTTCGACCGTCCTGGGCTCCCACAGCCCCTCAAGTGATAGCCGGGCACCTCTTTCTAGAGCCCCCTGGTTGAGCAGCTAGACTTGCATTTCAAACCATCTGAAATCCAAAATGAGAAATAATGATCTGTAGTCAGACTCGAAATAAATGACAGGATGAAACTCCGCGTCGTTCTGTTTTATCCGGTGGTTTCCTGCCTCTGCTTCCAGGGCGGCAAAGCTCAGAGACTGTCTAAATCCTCACTTTAAATGAAGGCCGAACTGACCACAGGCTCCCACAGATGTTTCTTCCAATTTGTAAAAGGTAAATGTTCTGTGCAGTAGGAACACACACACACACCGGCACGCATGAGACGCAGACACGCGCACGGGTACACACACACACACACACACACACACACACACACACACACGGCGGGGAGAGGCTGCAAGGCCCTCGGATTCCAGGAGAAGCACATCCTTAATGATACAGATGATAATTAAAGAATACAATAAACACAATTAGCATACGTTTTAAACAGTTTATTAGTGAAGCTTACCATAAAATCAGAATAGAGTGCTCCAGGGTTGGCTGGGATAACAGCTTCTGATCCTTAGAGTCATAAAATCCCTGGCTTGGAAGAAATAGGCATCTTCAAATGATGGAATCAGCAGGCCTGAGCAGCACTGCCGCCTGAATGTTACCATGCAAAGGTGACGTCGCTGCAAATCCAGGCGGGACGAGGGTGTGACCACGGGGCTGGGCTGGGCTGCGCCGTTCGCGGCTGGGGGCTGCAGGCAGCATGCACAGGGGTGCTATCGCACGGTGGCAGGAGAACCATGAGCCCAGGAGGGAACTAGGACACAGGCCTGGCTCAGTTTGCTGATGGCCTTGGCCAGGTGCACCCAAGGGCGATAGAAGTGGGTGAGGCAGAGATCCCGGTCCTCTGCCCGCGGGGTCTGCCTGTGGACACTGTCAATCGCCTGCTGCTCAGATGTCCTGTCCAGCCTCGGACTTGTTGGCTCCATGCTGAGACCCCCGTGGCCACACTCCCTCTGCTGTTCCTGAGATCCAAGTGACTCCAGGCTCAGCAGAGCGTCCGAGAAGGTGCTGGGCTCTGAGATGCCCTGTGGGTGAGGGCTGGGTTGGACAGGCCGAGGACAGACGAAGATTTGCCCCAGCTCAGGCCAGTGCGGAGTGGATTCTCATCAGACACCATGAGTTCCTGCTTTGCAAAGCAGAGAGAGAGCAGCTGTGGAGCGCACGTCAGAACTCATTTCTGTAGGAAAATGGGAGCTTCAGATGGGAAGGAGCCGCTCCGTCTGGATGAGCTTTGTGCCGGGCACAGCACTTCACACCTTCACTCCGGGCCTCCTCGCTCTACTTTCTGGAAAAGGCATTTTTGTTGTTTTCTCGTTTTGTTTTTGGCCCATCTTGGGATCTCCTGGAATATCGGGTCAGTGGGACGCTGAGGGAAGAGAGAGCCGAGGAACTGATGCTGCAGATGTTGAAGCCTCTGGTGTTCAAAAATGGGTGTGGGCCGGCGTCCAAGCCTCCAGGTGTCTTCCGGGAAGGGGTGTGGGCCTGAGAGGCAGTGGGTGTGGCCAGGCCAAGGTTGAGCCCTGATACCTGCCAGGCACCGAGAAGGGACATGGGCAGCTGCATGCAGAGCTCATGACTCCCCAGACCAGAAGCTGCTTCCCCCACGGGGGTTCATGATTTTAACATCTCTGGCTGAGGCTTGGTGATGAGGAACATCTCAGTGAAGGGACCCCCTCGGCTGGGGGTCTGAAGCTGCCAGGGCTCCAACCCCACACGTTGGGAACCACCCAAAAGGGCAAGGAACTGGTGCTCTCTGGCGTGGCACACAAATGTTTGGAAACGCCCAGGAGGCAGCTCTTAGGGCTGTTTTCTCCTGGCAGGAACGCAAAGTCCCTTCAAGAGAGACCCCGCTGGGGGCGTCCAGGAGACACAGGCCCGTGAGCCCGGCCACCAGACGGACTTTGCAGGCCGGCTCCAGCCCATCACACGCCACCTTTCCCGTGAGTGAGACTCCTCAGCCGGGCCACCCCCCGGAGCACCCCCACCCTGGGCGAGGAGGGCACTGGGGGAGCCTCCGGAACGGCTGCTGTGGCCCCATGGCAAGGTGGCCACCCACAGAGCTGAATGGCCCACACACAGAGCAAGAGGACTGCAGCCCTCACCTGGGATTGGGGTCCTGAGAACAGCCAGGCGGTGGCTGCCACCTAGACCAGCTGGGCAGTGACTGCCACCAAGACACCACATGCACCAGGCACCCACCCCATGGGACAATTGGCCTCATGTTGAGGATCCGGGAACAGAGTGATCACGGGAGAATGAGCGAGCCTCAGGCTGCTCAGGCTTCAGGCTCCCAGCCTGTCCACCTCCCTGGCCTGTCCACCTCCCTGGCCTGCCTGTGGGGGAGCAAAGGCCGCTCCCATCCTGCCCTCTGGGCTCCAGGGTTTGAATGACTCCTGTTGTTCCTGCTGTCAGGAACCCCCTGGGCCCTGGTCCAGGTACTCAGTGGCCCGTGGACTAAGATGGTTTCTGCTGTTTGAAATGCAAAGAGGAGGATCTAGTTCACAAAACCTCAGCCAGAACCCGCTGAGCCCAGTCTGGGTACTCGGTGACCCAGGATCCAGTTCACAAAGCCTCGGCCGGAAGCCCGTGAAGCCCTGGTCCGGGCACTCAGTGACCCACAGACTAGGGCGACGTGCCTGTTCAGTAGATAACCTCACCTGTTGGGCCTCCTGGGCTCCTCCAGCTGGTGTTTCTGTGTCTTGTGTTCGTAGATCCAACCTGCACAGCCAGAAGGAGTCTGAGAGTCCGGCCGGGAGGAGGAGAAGCGTCGGGCTCATCTCCCCCACCCACCTCAGTGCCATGCCTGGTTTTCCCACTGGAGCCCTGCTTGCCACCCTCTCCAGCCATGCCTGCTTCTCTCCTTGTCTAGGCACCCCAAATGGAAGCCCTGGTGGAGACAAGGACTTGGACGAAGGTAGTGTGTTTGGGATGTGAGACCAGGAAGCTGAAGTGAGGGATGGAGCGCACAGTGAGACAGGAAGAGAGAGCACCCATGGAGGGCTGGAGTCCTGGAAGGGCGGCGGCGGCGGCCACGGTTCGTGGAGCTGTCCGCCTCCCTGGTGCTGAAGCCCAGAGAGCGAGGTTGTGCTGCGGTGCACACACAAGCAGCTCCCTTGATGTTTTCTCTCAATTTTTGGGGTGTGAGTTTTATCCCTTCAACCAGCCTCTGAGGTCTTTAAAGCAAGGGCCCCACATTCTGCTTCCACATAGCCAGCCCCTTCGTGCCAGCACAAGTTACATCAAACTTCAATATCTGCCCTGTGGTCCCACTATAAGCTGTCCACAGGAAATGGCAAAATGTGACACTCAAAAACATCTTCTGTTCTCAAAGTGTGCCTTTATTTTATTGTTATTATTTTGAGATGGGGTCTCACTCTGTCACCCAGGCTGGAGAGCAGTGGTGTGATCACGGCTCACTGCAGCCTCAATCACCTGGGTACAAGTGATTCTCCCACCTGAGCCTCCGGGGTAGCTAGGTCCACAGGTGCACACCACCACGCCTGGCTAACTTTTTTGTTTTCTTTGTAGAGATGCGGTCTCACTATGTTACTCAGTCTGGTCTCAGATTCCTGGGCTCAAGTGAGATTGGTCCGCCTCAGCCTCCCAAAATGCCGGGATTGCAGGTGTAAGCCACTGTGCCCAGCCACGAAGTATGCCTTTCTTTAAATGTGTTACCTAGGTACCAATGACTTTTTGAGTAGACCAGAAAAACAAAAACAAAAACCTTAAAGAGGTGTATATACCTAACTTTCCCACCTTCCCACAGGACTCCGAATTTAAAGGCTGTTAGCATATAAAACTCTGTGGGGGTGGCCCCCTGGGGAGGCTTCAGGGAAATCGGATGTGGTGACCACAGACTCCGAGTCTCCTCATCTCAGTGAAGGGACCCCCTCGGCTGGGGGTCTGAAGCTGCCAGGGCTCCAACCCCACACGTTGGGAACCACCCAAAAGGGCAAGGAACTGGTGCTCTCTGGCGTGGCACACAAATGTTTGGAAACGCCCAGGAGGCAGCTCTTAGGGCTGTTTTCTCCTGGCAGGAACGCAAAGTCCCTTCAAGAGAGACCCCGCTGGGGGCGTCCAGGAGACACAGGCCCGTGAGCCCGGCCACCAGACGGACTTTGCAGGCCGGCTCCAGCCCATCACATGCCACCTTTCCCGTGAGTGAGACTCCTCAGCCGGGCCACCCCCCGGAGCACCCCCACCCTGGGCGAGGAGGGCACTAGGGGAGCCTCCGGAACGGCTGCTGTGGCCCCATGGCAAGGTGGCCACCCACGGAGCTGAATGGCCCACACACAGAGCAAGAGGACTGCAGCCCTCACCTGGGATTGGGGTCCTGAGAACAGCCAGGCGGTGGCTGCTACCTAGACCAGCTGGGCAGTGACTGCCACCAAGACACCACATGCACCAGGCACCCACCCCATGGGACAATTGGCCTCATGTTGAGGATCCGGGAACAGAGTGATCACGGGAGAATGAGCGAGCCTCAGGCTGCTCAGGCTTCAGGCTCCCAGCCTGTCCACCTCCCTGGCCTGTCCACCTCCCTGGCCTGCCTGTGGGGGAGCAAAGGCCGCTCCCATCCTGCCCTCTGGGCTCCAGGGTTTGAATGACTCCTGTTGTTCCTGCTGTCAGGAACCCCCTGGGCCCTGGTCCAGGTACTCAGTGGCCCGTGGACTAAGATGGTTTCTGCTGTTTGAAATGCAAAGAGGAGGATCTAGTTCACAAAACCTCAGCCAGAACCCGCTGAGCCCAGTCTGGGTACTCGGTGACCCAGGATCCAGTTCACAAAGCCTCGGCCGGAAGCCCGTGAAGCCCTGGTCCGGGCACTCAGTGACCCACAGACTAGGGCGACGTGCCTGTTCAGTAGATAACCTCACCTGTTGGGCCTCCTGGGCTCCTCCAGCTGGTGTTTCTGTGTCTTGTGTTCGTAGATCCAACCTGCACAGCCAGAAGGAGTCTGAGAGTCCGGCCGGGAGGAGGAGAAGCGTCGGGCTCATCTCCCCCACCCACCTCAGTGCCATGCCTGGTTTTCCCACTGGAGCCCTGCTTGCCACCCTCTCCAGCCATGCCTGCTTCTCTCCTTGTCTAGGCACCCCAAATGGAAGCCCTGGTGGAGACAAGGACTTGGACGAAGGTAGTGTGTTTGGGATGTGAGACCAGGAAGCTGAAGTGAGGGATGGAGCGCACAGTGAGACAGGAAGAGAGAGCACCCATGGAGGGCTGGAGTCCTGGAAGGGCGGCGGCGGCGGCCACGGTTCGTGGAGCTGTCCGCCTCCCTGGTGCTGAAGCCCAGAGAGCGAGGTTGTGCTGCGGTGCACACACAAGCAGCTCCCTTGATGTTTTCTCTCAATTTTTGGGGTGTGAGTTTTATCCCTTCAACCAGCCTCTGAGGTCTTTAAAGCAAGGGCCCCACATTCTGCTTCCACATAGCCAGCCCCTTCGTGCCAGCACAAGTTACATCAAACTTCAATATCTGCCCTGTGGTCCCACTATAAGCTGTCCACAGGAAATGGCAAAATGTGACACTCAAAAACATCTTCTGTTCTCAAAGTGTGCCTTTATTTTATTGTTATTATTTTGAGATGGGGTCTCACTCTGTCACCCAGGCTGGAGAGCAGTGGTGTGATCACGGCTCACTGCAGCCTCAATCACCTGGGTACAAGTGATTCTCCCACCTGAGCCTCCGGGGTAGCTAGGTCCACAGGTGCACACCACCACGCCTGGCTAACTTTTTTGTTTTCTTTGTAGAGATGCGGTCTCACTATGTTACTCAGTCTGGTCTCAGATTCCTGGGCTCAAGTGAGATTGGTCCGCCTCAGCCTCCCAAAATGCCGGGATTGCAGGTGTAAGCCACTGTGCCCAGCCACGAAGTATGCCTTTCTTTAAATGTGTTACCTAGGTACCAATGACTTTTTGAGTAGACCAGAAAAACAAAAACAAAAACCTTAAAGAGGTGTATATACCTAACTTTCCCACCTTCCCACAGGACTCCGAATTTAAAGGCTGTTAGCATATAAAACTCTGTGGGGGTGGCCCCCTGGGGAGGCTTCAGGGAAATCGGATGTGGTGACCACAGACTCCGAGTCTCCTCCTTTAAAAAGAGGAAACCGTGCAAAATGCAGCTCCAGAAAAAAAGTCCTGATCTTCTAAAGCTTCCTGATGACAGGTGTGGGACAGATTCCTGGGGACTGGAGAAGCCTCCGGGGAGGAAGTGTCCCTGTGTGTCCAGCCTGTGCAGGGAGGGGAGGGCACATCGTGGGGCTGCAGCTGGCCCCAGAGAGAGCCCCTGACCCGCAGGGAGCCCCTGCACCCTTGGACCAACAGCCCCCAGGGTGCACAAGGCCACCCAGGTCCTCCCAAGAGTCCTGTGAACACGGGGACCCAGCCCAACTGGGAGGGTAGCTGACCAGTCCTGAGGGACATTTCAACCACCCACCTCAGTACCAGCCACACCCCACAAAATGCCAAACAATCTCAGGAATTCCTGCAGAAATGGGCACTCAGGCGGACGCCAGACTCCCACATGCCAGGGCCCAGGGTCCGAGCCTTGCCCTTGGATTTGAAATGCACATCTCCTTGTAGTATCGTTTAGGACCCTCGATGAGGCCCCTCCAGTTCAGGTGGGGGCTGCATGTCACCAAAGTCCACCCCCAGCTGAGACCCAGGGCCACTGGGACCTCTACATTGGGAGGTACCCTCCCTCAGAGCAGGCCAGCACTCTCTGGGCTGGGCTGCCCTGGGACCAGGCCCTCTCCTGGGGTCCCGGAGGCCTTAAACCATCCCAGGGCCTCATTCCCCATCCCTGTCCCCCTAGAGAGGAAGCCGCGAGCACCCCAGGGGCGGGTAGGCTGGGTTCCCTAGAAAACACAGACTTCCCCCCAAGGGACACATCCCCTTGAAGCCTCTCCCCTGCAGCTCCCAAGGGGTCCAGGGGGCTGCCCGGTGGTCCCCGCTCAGGGCCTCTTGCAAAGGAAAAGCTGAGCTGCCAGGAGCCCGGTGACCGTGGGGAGAAGCGGCCTCCAGGCAGTCAGCACGCCACCTTATCATCATTATGTTGCTAATTAATTCCCAGCTCATTGCATTTCCTGTGGCTAATTTGCACTCAGGCTGATTTGATTAAACTCATCTCTATGCTAATAAATGTGTTTTCCATTTGTTTTAGTGACTGAAGGAAGAGGGTCTGATATTTACATGTTTCGAGGTTTATCAGAAAAAATTGCAGCATCTGAATTAATTTCTCTCTGATTTACAGGTTTGTAAAAAGGATCATGGGGTCAACAGCTTCCCCCAGGCCCCTCTCCCCGTGCCCTGTGCCGACCCCTTGGGTCCTGCCTGGCACGGGGGTGCCCGTCCCTGCAGCCCCGCAGGCCCCCCGTGGAGCGGGCGCCTCCCTTCCTCGGTGGCAGTGCGCTGCCCCCAGCTCCTCTCAGCTGAGAAGTAGCTGCGTTCTGGTGGGGGGTCGAGGGGCAGACCCCGACGTTCACATCGCCCC
>NW_012104365.1:5039671-5049049 GCF_000951045.1 Mandrillus leucophaeus | reverse complement strand
CTGAGAGCAGCGGCTTTGGGGGCGGCGGCGGGGAGGAGCGGGTCCTCCGAGCGGGTGGGGACAAGCGGTGGGGTGGAAAGAGGCGGAGCCTGTAGGGTACAGACGCGGGATGGGCGGAGCTGGGAAGGGGCTTTGTGGGCGGGGCTAAGAGGGGCGGGGTCTTGTGGGGCGGGGCTTGCGGGGCTTTTCCAGACGGGAGCACGTGGGTCCACATGGTCAGCGCTAGACCAACCTTTAAGGCTCCAGCTGTGAGTGGGCGCCAGCGTTTTCTCAGGCGCATTCTGCAGGGAGGAATCAGGGCTTGGAGGCGAATCACTGTTGATCTCATCCGGCCTGCCTGGCCTCTGACTCAGTCTCCTGTACTTCCAGTGGGGTGGGCTCTGAACCCAAGGATCTGTCCAGGCCCCTGTCACCGAAAACAGCGTGGGGCTGGACAGGGTAGCACGCGAGGAAGGCCCTCTCTGAAAGGGGAGCTGGGCCTCCCACCCACCCGCCTCTGGAAGGAGAAGGAACCAAGTGAGATCTTCTTAAGATGGCTTCGTTGAAATTTACGGTGCGAATTCACGGGCTGAGCTGCAGAGAAGGGGAGGTGTCCTGGGTCACCGCCCTCGAAGAGCTGCTGCGTCTGGCGAAGTGCCCTCTCACCAGCCCAGGCACCCGAGAGCTGGGGACCGAGACAACACCTGTGAAGGTGAATGCCAACCAAGGGGCCAGAGTTTACATGAGACCCTAGTAACATGACCCCTTTACAGATGAGGAAACCAAGAAAGGAATGAGGGTTCAAAAATGAGCTCTTCAGTCTTCCCAGCTCCCCAAGGTCACACCCTCAGTGCAGAGCCAGCACTCCGCCAGACAGGAGCTGTCCAGGGTCCACGCCCTAGCCCACCATGCTGGGCTGTTTCCCCCCACCCAGCCTCCCTGTCTGGCTCCAAATCCTTCGGGCATCTCTGTTTTACCAGCAGGGTTTGGCAGCTCAAGCACCCAGCAGAGTGTCTACTTCAGGTTGCCTCCACCCCTGCCCACACTCAGCCCTGGCAGCCTGCTCTCATCCCCCGCCTGCATCTGTCCCCTCTCAATGACAAGGGCTGAATGCTGGGCAAAGGGGACATAGTACTGGGCACATGCTCGTCTAATGTGGCATGAAAAGCTGAGTAGCAGAGCCATGTTGACCAACACGGGCTCACAGTTTTGCCTCCTGGTACTAGAATGAATTCCAGGTATTTGCAAATAGACTTGTGTTGATTTCAGAAAGTGAAAGAATTGTTATTCAGCTAAATATTTTGTTTCATTAAGTGGGACAGGAAATAGGGACCAGGAACAGTGGCTGAGACCTGTGATTCCAGCACTGTGGGAGGCCGAGGCAGGAGGATCACTTGAGCCCAGGAGTTCAAGACCAGCCTAGGCAATATAGTGAGACCCTATGTTTAAAAAAAAAAAAAAAAAAAGGAAACAGAGGGAAATGGCCCAGCCTCCTGGGACTCCATATTTCAGCATAAGCACAGTCAACAGCCCGGGGCATGCAGACCTCCTCCTTGGGTGAGCAGAGTTTGGAATCACACCAGGAGGCGTCCCGAGTGTGTCTGTGCTGCCTGCCTGCCTGAACTACAACTCGCAGGAGAATCTCTGATGTTTCCATCCTCTTCTCAAGGGACAAGCAGGGGAAGGCTCTCCCTCTGCCTCTGCTCCTTTGGGGAATTGCTGTGGGCGGGAGAGTGGGGTGGGGAGGAGAAGGAGCGGGGGAAAGAACAGAGAGACTGGATCAAGGAAGGCTGAAGGTCTGGCTGAAGTTAGTAAAAAGACATGTGTTCCCAAAGACACCCAGACAGAGCCATTGTCCAGGGCTGTGTTCAAGGTGAGCCCGGTTGCGCTGGGGTTTGTTAAAGCTGCTCGAAGGCCTCCCAGGCTGGCAGGAATGAAGGCTGGAACATGGTGTCATCAGCACCTTGGAGAGGGCCCCTAGGCGCAGAGCTGAGTCCTGGCCTGATCCCAAGGACAGCAGACCAGGCCAGCTCAGGCCGCCCCACCCTGGGGACTGGCGGGCACAGGGCCCGGTCCCTCTCCAGACAGTGCTGCCAACAGCCCGGCACGGACGCCGGTCCCAGCCTGCCTCCCTGTGCTTCCCGAGTTGGCTTTCCTCCACCAGGGCTTTCTGACACCAGCCTCTGACGAGAGATGGCAGCTCAGCTCTGATGGAACAGGAGCCTCTCTGGGCCAAGCATTCTAACTGGCCTCTAACCAGCAGTTTCAGAAGGCCAAGAGTTCATGAACAGAGCAAGTCCAGCTGCCCTGAGAAGTCGCATGTGCACGCATGCAGGGCGAGGGGCCCCGTGTCTCCCAGACCTGGCACCTCCACGGGGGAGCAGGGACCTGGCCCTCCCTCCCAACCCCGCAGCATCTCCTTGGATGGTGTTGGCTCTGCACCCCAAAAGCAGGAAAAGGTCTGACCTCTTTAAAAACTCCCTCTCAGCCAGGCGCAGTGGCTCATGCCTGCAATCCCAGCACTTTGGGAGGCCAAGGCAAGCTGATCACCTGAGGTCAGGAGTTTGAGACCAGACTGGCCAATATGGTGAAACCCTATCTCTACTAAAAATACAAAAATTAGCCGCGTGTGGTGGTGCGTGCCTGTAATCGCAGCTATTCAGGAGGCTGAACAGAAAAATCGCTTGAACCAGGGAGGCAGAGGTTGCAGTGAGCCGAGATCACGCCACTGCACTCCACTCCAGCCTGGGCGACAGAGCGAGACTCTGAAAACAAACAAACA
Organism: Mandrillus leucophaeus; assembly: GCF_000951045.1. NCBI lineage: Eukaryota > Metazoa > Chordata > Mammalia > Primates > Cercopithecidae > Mandrillus > Mandrillus leucophaeus. Next base: position 5,046,288 of record NW_012104365.1, on the reverse strand, counting down.
AACAAACAAACAAAAACAAAAAACTCCCTCTCCATTGAAAAATCCCTGAATGACGTGGACAAGGAGCTCCTGTTTTCTCTGGGAGGGAGGAGATGTGCAGATTCCTCTCTGGGAGGAAAGGGTGAAGGTCCCTGTGCTGTCTGCGGGATAGCCAGCCTGCTACTTCCGTAGAAACACTTCATCGCGCCTTCTTGCTGCCCACCTCGGCAGGCCCGGGCATCTCTGGGCTCCAGGACAGCAGGTGGTTTCAGTGGGGTGGGCACCGAGTCCATACCCCAGAGCCGGGGGTGGTGGGTGGCAGTGCTGCTTCCTCCCATCCTGGCCACGGCCCCTGATGCCCTCACCCTCAATGCCATCCTGACCAGGGCTGGCAGGGCAGAGAGGAAGTGGGAGGTCTAGTGAGGCTGTTGCTGGCAGAGGCTTCCTGGTGGCCCCTCCTTGTCTGGGGTCTGTTCAGCCCCCACTCCTGGGTGTCAATGCTGGGGCTGCCTTTGCTGCTATGGGAGTGGGGACTGGGGTGCAGGGAGGGGATAGGTGAATAAACAGACACGGGTGGGCAGAGGCAGACAAAAGGCCATGAATTCAGCGTGAGGCCCTGTTTCCATCTCTGCCTCTGGGCCTCACACAGGGCAACAGCCTGGCTGGCACGTGGCCCAGGGGCTGGTGCTCGGTGGTCAAGGGGTGTGTGGCCATCAGTGCTCCACAAAGCGCTGTGTGGTGCTGTACGCCCAAGCCCTGCCCCCAAAACGTCAGCCAGGTGTTCAACGCATGAATGAGTGAATGAGTGAACGAATGAGTAATTTGGCAGCTGAATGAGTAAATGAGGGAATAGGCAAATCCGTGAGCAGCTCTGAGTGAAGAAGAGTGAGCCTCGATGGAGAGTGATGTCAGGAGATCGCAAGCGCTGGCAATTCGTCCCCCAGCGGCCAATGTGGGATGTTTCGCACTGGAACCACGGGGCAGGCATAGGCTGTGCTCGGGCACACGGGGTCTCAATGCCCCCGCCTGCCTGGTCACACTGCCCCTTTGCAGGGAGCCCCTCCTGCTCCTCCCTGTTTACAGCTGCTCTCCCCTTCCATTGGGTGCTCCCCTGGCCGTGACCTCACCACCAGCCAGGCTGACTTTTGTTCTCTCGAGCATCTCTCCTCTCCCCTCACCCACTATGAGCTCCACTGGCTGGGGTCTCAGCCCACCCCTCCTCCCTCCCACCTCTTTCTCTCTTTCTCCAGGTCCTCATAGGTGCTTGGTGAGTTTCCTCATTCTGCAAGGCCAGACATTCATTCATGTGTGTGTGACACGCTTAATATCCATTCCCTCATTGTGCTGAACCTACACAGGGGCATTCACCTTGACATCAAAAACAAAACGCTGAGTGACCCCAGGTGGACATGCCAGTGCTGGCGGGCTCTCTATCCCATAGATGCTCCCGTGAGAAGGGCCCGGCACAAGGACTGTCCGTCCGGGTTGGGGTGGGGCAAGTGGGTGAAGTCCCAGCACCAGCCTGACCACTTGAGGCAGGAAGGGGACACGGGCACATCCCCCTGCAGCCCGAAGCCCTGCCTCCTGCACGCACTGCCCATTCACACGGCAACTTTGTCATTGTCCTCTTCCCCCACCAGGTCTTTCCAGGACTGGTGAAGCCAAAAGATTCACATATCAACATCTCAAACCTGGGAACCTTTGAATTCCATATTTCATGATCACGCCATGCCCACAAGGTCGCAGGCGCTCTGGGATCTAAGCCCTTCCCCTAACTGAAGGACACCCAGGCCCTTGTGCTCCAAAGCTGAGACAGAAGGACCTCCGTCTACACCCAAAATAGAAAAGGCACGGGCCTGGGCGGTGCCAGGCAAACGAGCAAGAGAAACACGGTTACATAACCTGGTGCAGCAGGGGACCATGGAGAACTGCGACTTGGCCTCTTGTTTGACACTTTAAATTAGCATAAAATTTAGCATTATCTAATCTGAGCCAAAAAAAATTCAACTAAAAATGGCCTTGGTGGTGAGCATGTATTATTTTACTTAAAATAACAGATAAGTGTGAGGGAACTCACCGTTCCAGGCCCTCGGAATGTCGTATGGCCTGTGGGTCCCCACAAGATCCCTGGAGAGGTCAGGGAGGGCCCTGGGAGGGGCCTCTGGGGCACTGCCATGTGAAACCAGCTGAGACGGCTGTGCTCTTGCCCCGTGAAGTCTGACGGCTGAGACAGGCTCTGTCCGGGGGCTGCCCAGGCACGGCTGCCCTGGGGACAGCAGTCGCAGCCTCGTCCTTTCCTTCCCGGGCCTGACCCAGGACAAGACTTTGAGGAGCAAAGGGCCGCCTGGCTCTGCCACTGAGCATCTGCTGTTGGCAAGGCCCAGGCGGCTGTGGTCTCGTTTGCAGTAATTCCCACAAGAGGAAGAGAAGCAGGGAAAAAAGACTGAGCCTCAGGCCTCTGTCTCCATGATGGTGACTGCTGGGCGGGAAAACGGAGCACCTCCTGGAGTGTCCGCAGCCTGCACGGGGCAGCGAGGGAAAGCTGACCCTAGCCTCTGCTTTGCCTGAGGTCCCAGTGAGGCGTTGGGGGTTTGAGATAAACCAGCCTCCATCCCAAACCCTAGAGAAGCTGATGTCCACGAATGCACAACCAGGATCCACCCCTGCCCAAACCAGAGCCGCCCAGCGCATGGATGCTGCAGACCCAGCGTCCCTACAGTTAGAGGACACTGCAGAGAACAGAGCGTCTTCACCAGAACCCACTCTGGGGTCTCTGTTTAAAATGCCGACCTAAGGAAAGCCTGTCGAGGGCCAGTGGCATGCATGGCTGAGAGCAAGGCCACGGCTGCCTGGATGTCCCTGGTTCCCAAGGGCCACTGCCTGGCGAGCCCAGTTGGAGCCCTGGTCAGCCAGTGGAGCTCAGATGTGAGCCCTAGTGGCCTCAGGCAGGAGGTTACCGTCCTCCCTTCAGCGCTGCCATGAGCCTCTGCAGCCAGTGCTTGGTTCAGGCTGGGTCCTCTGTTTCTGTCTGCATCCCGGCCTCCAGGTTTGCGTTGTTATCTTAGCACCCTGACTCTGACGACCATTTAGGACATTTTTAAGCCGTGGAAAAACAGAGCTAGCTGTTGAACAATGACTTCTAAAATTACTTCAGTTCTGAAGCTTGGAAGAGAATTAAAGTCTTGGCAGAAGGTGCGGAGTCTCATTTCCCGTTTTTCTCCAAGGCGGCACCAGCCTCGGCTGATTCTCCAGAGACAATCAAACGGCTCCCGGAAGACACCCAGGTCGTTCCATCATCCTCGGTGGCCGGAGCTAGACCCAGGTGAGGCAATGTCACCTCTCAGAGCCTAGCCCCGAGCACGGCCTCCGCACCTGTGATGTCCGGGCTCCCAGGGGCACCACGGCCCAGGCAGGCAGATGCAGCACTTCCTGCGGGGGTGGGGGATGCTGTGTCTGCAGTACGAGGGATCATGCCGGAGCCCGGACCAGCAGGGACGTGCCTAGAGCCATGGCAGAGGCGGCCTCACGCACCTGAAGGACAAACCGGAGCTCAACCAGGCCTCGAATGCCACCTCCCATCACCCCACCCTGGCAACACCTGCTGGATCCCGGCTGGTTCTGATGCACATTCCCACTTGCAATTTGGTTTTTCGTTGACTTGGCCGCGTGGTACGCCCTTGAAATGTCCTTTCCCAGCCAGTGGCTGTTGAATTCCCCTCTCTGCCGAGCCCTGCGGCTGGCGCCAGGCTGTGCCGCCTCCTTGGGGTGGGCGCCGTGTGTGTACGGAGCCGAGGACGAATGCTGTGGGTTCTGCTTCTAAAAACTGAATCTGACCCAGAAACTTTTCTGGACAGACTGAGGAGAAAATGCCTCAGGCTGCACCAGGAGGCAGCTCCGTGTTTGGAGAAGGCACATGGAAGTGAGTGTGAAGAGCCGCCTCTCATGAGCACTCAGGGAACTGGAGAGGAGTCCAGGGAACCCGCATCGCATTCTGACATCACCAGCCTGAGTGCCATCGGCCGGAACCCTGCCTGCCCAGCCCTGGTACCGGGAGAATGGGAGGGGACCTCAGGGGCCTGCTCAGTGTCGGCATCTGCCTCTCAGAGGGTGTCTCTGTCCCAGCAGGAAGCCACGGAGGGCGCTTAGGCCCTCATAGCAGCTGACGGGCAAAGAGAAGCCGAAAGCACCCAGCTTGCTGGGACTTGGCTGGGTGCCGCCCCTCACATCAGCCCTGTGCTCTGTCAAGTTGCCAGCGGCTTCCTGCCCCTGCCCACCACCCAGGGCCCAGGTGGCCTCCAGCCCCACCCCACCCCTCCTCCTGGCACCACCCTGCGTGCCATGCTCACCACTCCCCTGGCCTTGCCCTCGGATTGCCCTGCTCTCGGTGCCACACGGAAGCCGATACCACACCCGTGAGGTATGAAGTCCGGCGGCCTCCGGGGTAAAACGGCATCCCCAAGATTGGAGGCTCCGTCTGAGGCACGGCGTGATCCCCAGTGCAGGCATCCTGGCCCTTGGATGCAAATGGAGCCCGTTCTCCTGCAGGATCCTGGCCCACGCAGGTCAGTGGGGGCTGTGCCGAGGTCCACACCCGCACTCAGGGAATGTGGCCTTCGGCCCTCAGAGCCCATGGCCCCAGAGAAGACCCCAGGTTGTGCAGCTCCCTGGAAATAAAGTAGAACAGCCTCACGAAGCTTCATGACCCTGGATTGGACAACAGTTTCCTGGATACGACACCAGAGGCACAGGCAATAAAGGAGAAAACAGACACGCCAGATTTCGGGAAAACTTTAAATTCTGCGCCTTAACAGACAATCTCAGCGGAATCAAAGGCAACCCACAGAACAGGAGAAAGTATTTGCAAATCATATATCTGATAAGGAATGAATATCCAAAATGCACAGAGAACTCCTAAAACTCAACAAGAACAAAAATCCCGACTCAAAAATGCACAGAGGGTATGGCTAAGTGTTTCTCCAAAAAGACACACACACGGCCAATAAGCACGTGAAACATCGCTAACCATGAGGAAAATGCAAACCAGAACCACAGTGAGATGTACCTCACACCTGCTGGGATGGCTACCGTAAGAAAAAGTTGAAAATAAGAAATGTTGGTGAGGATGTGGAGAACTGGAACTCTTGTGCACGGCTGGTGGGGATGTAAAATGGTGCCGCCACTGTGGAAAACAGGATGGCACTCCTTCAAAAAACTCAGAATGGGCCGGACACAGTGGTTCATGCCTGTAATCCCAGCACTTTGGGAGGCCGAGGCAGGCGGATCACAAAGTCAAGAGTATGAAACCAGCCCGGCCAACATGGTGAAACCCTGTCTCTACTAAAAATACAAAAATTAGCCAGGCATGGTGGCAGGTGCCTGTAATCCCAGCTACTGGGGAGGCTGAGGGAGGAGAACCACTTGAACCCAAGAGATGGAGGTTGCAGTGAGCTGAGATCGTGGCACTGTGCTCCAGCCTGGGTGACAGAGCAAGACTCTGTCTCAAAAAAAAAAAAACAACTGAGAATGACCAAGTGATCCGGCCATTCCACGGCTGAGTGCACCCCCAAAAGAATTGAAAGCAGGGCCTTAAAGAGACACTTCATACCCACATTTGCAGCAGCATTGTTCATAATAGTTAAAACACGGAAGCAACCGTATCCATTGGGAGATGAATGAATAGACGGAATGTGGTCTATCCATACAATGGAATATTATTCAGCCTTAAAAAGGAGGGAAATTGTGACAGACACTGCAACATGGATGAAGCTTGAGGACATGCTAATAAAATCAACCAGTCGCAGAGGACAATACTGTAGGTGTCCAGTCACAGGCAGTCCCAGAGCTGCCACATTCGTAGAGACAGAAAGTAGAAAGGGGAGGCCGGGGGCTGGGGGAGGAGGCATGGGGAGCTGTTTAATGGGGACAGAGCTTGGGTGTGGGAAGGTGAAAAGCCTTCTGGAGATGGACAGGTTGATGGCACAACCATGGGAATGTCCTTAGTGCCACTGAACTGTTCATTAAAAAAGGCTAAGATGATAAAATTTTATGTGTATTTTACCACAATTAACAAAACTTGGAGAAAAAAGTAGAACAGCCCTGAGTCCAACCAGCTCGAGATCACACTCCCTCAACCCTGGATGACACTCCCAATTACACCCCAGAGTGACAGGGAAGGGTCAGGGGCGTCAAGGGGCACCCAATTGCAGGAACCCCAAATTCAAGCCCACCAGCTCCAAGGCTCACACAAAAAATCCCAGGAATGAGACCCTGGCAAACCTCTGAGCTACTTTCTTATCTTCTTTAAAACGCCCCAGAATGTACTGTCGGGCTTAGGACGGGGCTCCCTTCAGGGTCCAGCTGTACAAGTAAATACTAAGTGGCTGGGGAGGCGGGACAAGGTGAGGCCAAGCTCTCCCAGCTCTCTGGGCAGAGAGGGCCTTGAGCCTCCTGGGACCTGGGGCAGTGACGTTCAGGGGCTTCACGCTCTCCCCCATGGAGCACAAGGGGCTTTTGTTTTTGTTTATTTTTTCTGGTCAAGAGATGTGCCTGCTTTTTCCTCTCATTTTTCCTTTTCAGGCTGCAGTAAAGCAAAGACCGAGAGAGCTCCCTGCACATCAGGGCGAAGAAGAACACAGACA
>NW_012104365.1:5035388-5037107 GCF_000951045.1 Mandrillus leucophaeus | reverse complement strand
CCCCCGCACTCTGTAGACAGCCACCTCCCCCCTCCCGGGCCCCCCGCATTCTGTGGACGGCCACCTCGGTGCCCTCTGGAGCCTGAGGCTGGTCAAGCCTGCCGGGCCCCACCGCCTGGGAAAGGGGGAAGTCACCTGTGGCCCTGGACTGGGGGATCTCAAGCCATCTGCCAACAGGGGAAATCCAAGGCCACCCACAGGCCATGCTGACCACAGCCTGGTCACTGCTGGCGCAGAAAAGGGGCTTCGAGTCCTAGGACTTCACGGCAAGCACCACGGGGAGGCAACGCCAGGACCCTGTTGTGTGGTGTGTTTGAGGATGCACACGCATGTACATGCACACACAGAGCACAGGTGTGTGCACACGTATGCACACCCCCATTGCAGGCACTCACACAGAGCTGGTGCACAGAGGGCAATCCACACACATGTGTACACACAAAGCAGTCAACCCTCTCTCTTGAAACTGTATCCAAATCTGCTTCCCTCTCACCCACCACATCCCCCAAGGCAGGGGCGTGGGGGGTGTTTTCTGAACCACAAGCCTCTCAGGAGGGAGGACAGTTAACTTTGTTTCCCAGCCCTGTGTCTCAGCTGGATCCACAGACTTTAATAAAGATTTACAAGAACTCTGCCCTGATCTATGCTGGCAACCACAATTCAAACATCACCCATTACACACGCCTCATGACAATGTTCAGTGTGAGTGACTGACAAGGTTTGGGGTGCGGCGTTGCCTCTTCTTGCATTTTTTTCTCTTCTCACCAGATGGATTTCTTGAATTGGAAAGAAAGTCACAGAAGTATTTTGTCTTATACTGGTAGTTAAGATATGAGATTAGCCATGAAAGAGGGGGAAGAAACTTCAAAAAATGAAGGACAAGAATGTTGGGGCCAAGGCATGCCCCTTTCAGAGAGAACAAAGGAGACGCTGCAGCTCCAGGGGCTGCTGAGCTGCTGCAGGACCTCGAGTCCTACTTAGACCAGGAGAACTGGACACTGCTTCCGGCAGCAGCTGAACAGGAGGAAGAGTACCTTACTCTTTCCCTGTGTACAAACGAGTGAATGAGTGAGCAATCAAATGAGTGTGTGAATGAATGAGTGACTAAAGGAATGAGTGGGTGAACAAATGAGTAAACAAATGAGTGTGTGAATGAGTGAAGGAATGAGTGAACAAATGAGTGTGTGAATGAATGTGTGAGTGAAAGAGTGAGTGAAGGAAGAAATGAGTGAGTGAACAATTGAGTGTGTGTATGAATCAGTGAGTGCGTGCATGAATGAGTGAATGTGTGTGAGTGAATGAGTGAAAGAAATGAATGAGTGAACAAATGAGTGTGTGTATGAATCAGTGAGTGTGTACCTGAATGAGTGAATGTGTGTGAGTGAAAGAAATGAATGAGTGAACAAATGAGTGTGTGTATGAATCAGTGTGTGCATGAATGAGTGGATGTGTGTGAGTAAATAAAGGAACGAGTGAGTAAACAAATGACTGTGTGAATGAATGAGTGAATAAGGAGTGAGTGAACAAATGAGTGTGTGTGAATGAATGAGTGAAAGAAGGAATGAGCGACTGAACAAATGTGTATGTGAATGAATGCGTGAACAAATGAGTGTGTGAATGAATGAGTGAATGAAGGAATGAGTGAACAAATGTGTGTGAATGGGTGAATGAATGAGTGAATGAATGAGTGAATGAGCGAGTAAATGAGTGAATGAGTGA
>NW_012104365.1:5030406-5034129 GCF_000951045.1 Mandrillus leucophaeus | reverse complement strand
GAGTGAATGAGTGAGTGAATGAACGAGTGAATGAGTGAATGAGTGAGTGACTGCATGAGTGAGAACCTGGGAGTGCAGGCGGGGCCCAGCCCCCGCGGTCACAGTGGCACTGGGGGCGGTGGGCTGGAGACCTTGTCCTTAGAAGCCCCCGTGCTGGACCCCTCAGCTCTGCCAAAGATGAAACGCCCCCAGACGGGCCAAGGGCTACCCCCAGTGGTGGCAGTGGTGATGGCGCCTCCCCGTCCGTGTGGCTGTCGCCTGTCTGCTGCTTTCCCCAGAAGACTTGGGGGGCCCTGGAGACCCCAAAGTGTGGCGTCGGCCACTGGCCCCTCCAGCCTCGCCAGCGGCCGGCCCTCTGCTGCCCTCTGCTGGCCAACCCGACCCACAGAGGCTCCTGGCAGGCGAGGGGAGGGGACCAAAAGGGACCACAGGGGCGAATTGGGACGATGTCAGCTCCTGCCAGCATCACGGAGCCGGTTGCCACGGTGACGGGCTGCTGTGCGGGCCCTCTGCAAAGCAGGGAGTGCAGCCGTCCTCATTCCACCAGAGCCAAATTCCTCACGCTCTGCCTCCCGGCGAAACCCATGTGGCCACAGGCCCAGTGAAGGGGGAAGGGGTGTGGGAGCAGCCGGGCCACCCTCTGCCCAGGGCACCCTGGGCACCGCAAGCCTGGCTCTGCCTGGGACACCCTCAGCTGGCCCCTCGTTCCTTCTCCCAGGTCAGGCCTCCAAATGCTCTTGCAGCCATGTCCCCTCCAGTGAGATTCGGAGGATGCCAGGGGTCGCCGGCACTGCCCTACCCAGCCCACAGCGGAGATGATGTACTCCGCCAGAGTGGAGGCCGGGGGCTGGCAGAGGCAGGCAGCCCCAGCCAGCCCCCCAGCCCTGTCCTGAGGCTGCTGAGCATGACGCCCACTGGGGAGGCGGGCAGCAGACCCAGGGCCTGCAGGGAGCCGGCTGTGGCACTGCCTGAATCAGGACCCAAGCTGCAGCCACTCCTGTTCCAAGCAGCCCCTGGCAGCTCTGCCAGCATGCAGGGCACAGCCATGGGGAGGGGACACCCACATGCACTGGGCCAGCTGCAGGCCTGCAGGGCCACTGGGCATCTCACCCTTCCTGCCACCCAGTGAGGACAAGGGGCAAAGGACGAGGCATGGCGTGAGGGAGGATGGGGGGGACAGAGGGGAGGAAGACCCCATGGCCTGGGCCCCAGCCCACCCCCAGGCCCAGAGCTGCTGTCCACATGGGAGCAGGACTGGAGCCCCAGGAGGGCAGAGGAAGACCCAGCCCCCGTGGGAGGCTCCCAGGGACTCCCCTGCAGGTTAGGAGCCCCCAGATGTTTCTGCAACATCAATCGTTCCCATTTCTCGAGTTATTACTTTATGTAAACAAACACAAGAGTTGCTGGTTCTAAATAAAGTTACTTGTCTGTGTCAATTAATATCTCATATTCTCTCCTGAAATAGAATTATTTGTCTCTGGAGGAATCACGTTAAAGACTGACATAGGGTATAACTGTATCATTTGCATATGCAGATATGTCTAATTATTCAACTTGCAATTAAAGGCTTGTGTGTCAGCAAATGAGACTAATTAGATACATTTATCTATGATAATCAGCTTTTTACAAACAACATAGATCCCCCCTGGTTGATCAGGGAAAGCTGCTGGACCAGGGCCCTTCTCCCCTTGGGCACCTCTCACCAGCCTCACTCCACACCCCCGAGCTGCACCCCAGCCCTGGTTTGTGGGGGACAGGGAGAGCTCAGGCTTCCCACCTTTCAGAGGTGGTGCTGAGGCAGCAGCCACGAGGCCTCTCAGTCCCCACTGGGGTTGGGCCTGCCCCGGCTGCCCAGCCCTCCCACTGCCCTGGCCCCTCTGGCTGCCCCAGCCCCTCCAGTGTGCTCCTGGAACTGCCCCTTATTAACTCCACACACAAACCCTGGCGGGGCCTGCCCAGGGGACTTGAGGAGCTATTACCTTGCTTTCAAAGCTCCGTGCCTTTGAGACCGGGACTGTGCAGTTCACAGCCCCATCTTCAAGGCTGGACTCTCCTTGCCCATGGACCCCGCTGGTGCTCCCCTTCCTGGGCACCCCGACTCCACAGCCCTGTGCCCTTTGGCCAGGCTGTTTCTGGCCAGGGCGGGCTGACATGCTGGGGACTTGACGTCCCCAGAGCAGTCTCCAGCCAGGTCCTGGGTGAGACAGTCCTGGGCAGCTGAGGACCTGGCGAGGCTGAGCCCAGAAGGCTGGCCGTGGCCTGCCTGATGGCCGCCCTGGTCACGGGGCATTTCACCTCCTACTCACCTGCTGGTGTGCCCTCAGAGTCACCTCCAAAATAAACAGCTTTCCCTCCTGAATTAGGATGAACAGGGCCCCCCAAATACGTCCACCCGGAACCACAGAATGTGGCCTCATTTGGAATAAGGTCTTCGCAGATGTAACTAGGGTAAGGATCATGGATTAGGGTGGACCTCAAAGCCCAGGAAGGGTGCCTTCATAAGAGACGGAGAAGCTGAGACAGACAGATTTGGAGAAAAATGCCATGGAAGACAGAGGTAGAGATTGGAGCGATGTGGCCTCAAGCCGGGGACACCAAGGAAGGCCTGAAGCCACCATAAGCTGGAAGAGACCAGGAAGAAACCAAAACCAAAGCCCCTCCCAGAGGCCCTGCAGGAGCCAGCCCTGCCCAGAGCTTGCTTTCAGACGTCCAGCTCCAGAACGGAGACCGAATGAATCCTTGTTGTTTAAAGCCACCCAGTTTGGAGTAACTTGCCGCCACGCTAGGACACCTCCCATTCCTGCTTCTGGATCTACTTCTGGGGAAGCTCAACCTAAAACCATCATATTTTTCTTTAGGTTAAATAAACAAATGGATTTAAATACCTGTTTTAGCCTTTGACCTAAGCAAAAATATCTGTGAAATCATGGGCTTCATATACAAATTTAATTTTTCCAAATACACACTCAAAATAAGTACTCATAAAATGCAAATGGTCATCAAAGCCTCAGCCACCTAATCTCCCCTGGGTGCCTCTGGCCACAGTCGCACCATCCTCCGGAGGGAGGAATCTCCATCACAGTAACCACCACAGACCAGTGCACACAACACTGCACTTTCGGATATCATTTCTGGGGTGGCTTCTAGAACCTGTGGATTCGAGAGTGGTGTGCACACTGGTGTGTGTGTGTGTGCATGCACTGTGTCTGTGTATGCCTGGGCTTAAGGAAGAAGAGCGTGTCTGTGGAAGATGAAGAGGGCAGGGAGCCTTCTCTTTACAAAGGCTCTCAGTTGCTTGGCGATGACTGAACCAAGAGCTGAAAGGAGTGGGCGTCAGCAGAGCACTTCTGTCGTGCGTACCTGCGCACGGGCTCACAGAGCTTCTGGAGGCCCCACGTCCTGACTGTTCAGTCTAACAGGGGACACACCGGGAGCTCCACCACTGTGTCCACTGCTGTATTTCCGGTGCCTGAAGCACCGACCGCCCCATGGGAGGGCTGAGAACTTGTCTGTGATTAGGTCACTAACAAACAAGTGAGCTGGACCCCTGGGGCGCATCAGAGAAGGAGCTCTGACAAGGGGCAGGGGATGGGGTGAGCCTGGCGCTGAGGACAGGGACCAGCAGATGTAGGGCCCCTGATCCTCAGACCTGGTGGGGAGGGCCCACTCCCTTCCCACCTCCGTGTCCCGGATGACTTCATTGGCCAAACCCACCCAGAGGCC
>NW_012104365.1:5027694-5030356 GCF_000951045.1 Mandrillus leucophaeus | reverse complement strand
AATGGATTTAAATACCTGTTTTAGCCTTTGACCTAAGCAAAAATATCTGTGAAATCATGGGCTTCATATACAAATTTAATTTTTCCAAATACACACTCAAAATAAGTACTCATAAAATGCAAATGGTCATCAAAGCCTCAGCCACCTAATCTCCCCTGGGTGCCTCTGGCCACAGTCGCACTATCCTCCGGAGGGAGGAATCTCCATCACAGTAACCACCACAGACCAGTGCACACAACAGTGCACTTTCGGATATCATTTCTGGGGTGGCTTCTAGAACCTGTGGATTCGAGAGTGGTGTGCACACTGGTGTGTGTGTGTGTGCATGCACTGTGTCTGTGTATGCCTGGGCTTAAGGAAGAAGAGCGTGTCTGTGGAAGATGAAGAGGGCAGGGAGCCTTCTCTTTACAAAGGCTCTCAGTTGCTTGGCGATGACTGAACCAAGAGCTGAAAGGAGTGGGCGTCAGCAGAGCACTTCTGTCGTGCGTACCTGCGCACGGGCTCACAGAGCTTCTGGAGGCCCCACGTCCTGACTGTTCAGTCTAACAGGGGACACACCGGGAGCTCCACCACTGTGTCCACTGCTGTATTTCCGGTGCCTGAAGCACCGACCGCCCCATGGGAGGGCTGAGAACTTGTCTGTGATTAGGTCACTAACAAACAAGTGAGCTGGACCCCTGGGGCGCATCAGAGAAGGAGCTCTGACAAGGGGCAGGGGATGGGGTGAGCCTGGCGCTAAGGACAGGGACCAGCAGATGTAGGGCCCCTGATCCTCAGACCTGGTGGGGAGGGCCCACTCCCTTCCCACCTCCGTGTCCCGGATGACTTCATTGGCCAAACCCACCCAGAGGCCGGAGACAGAGAGCTGGGACGTCCATGGAGGTCAGCCTCCTGGGGTCCAGAGTGGGGCTGGAGGGGTGGGGGCAGCTGGGCTCCCGGGGTCTTGCTACGGCCTCTGTTCCGGGCTCTTGCTACGGCCTCTGTTCCGGGCTCTGGGCTCATCCGTGCCGGGGCGTGAGTCACTGGTGCATGGGCTCAGCGCTCATGTCCCGGACCCTGAGCAGCAGGGCGAGGGTCTCCACCAGGGTTTCCCCCCAGGGAGGCAGCAGACCCCTCACCCTGGTAGGCACTTTGGGCCCTGGCTCCGCCTTCATGTCCTGCTCTTTTTCTAGCAAGTCATTAGTATTTTAAGTGCCTTTCAAGAGGCTGAGCCTAATTAATTAGCGGTTTCTGAAAAAACAATTAAGGTTTCTGATAGGCATCGTCTTGGAAAACAAGCAGAGTGCAAAGGCCAGGCTGAGGCCGGGAACCCCAGCAGCAAAGAGACACTCGCGTCCCCCAGCGTCAGGGAAACTAGGACATTTGTGCCCGGCTGCCTGGCTAATTAGATTTCCATCAACTCCAGAGGGACCCGCTGAGGCAGCATCTAATTTAAAGCAGCCTCAGCCGGGCTTCGAGCTTGAGCATTCTGCAAAAAGACAAGACGGAGTTGGGCTGTCCCTGTGGGTGGGCTTCTGTCCCCTCTGAGCTCCAGGACTCCAGGCCCTGCCTGTCTGTCCACCTGCAGTTTGCCTCCCTGCCCGCTCCCTCCTTTCCGCCTCCTCCTCTGCCCCTGGCTCCCAGGCGTCCCCTTCTACCCAGAGGAAAGGGAAGTGACCTCCCAGCTCCTCACAGGGTCTGCAGTCGACTTGGCCTCCCTGCTCGGGTGGATAATAATTTGCTGCTTAAAAATATGCTCAGCTGAGGAAATGTGGTTTCTGTCTTTTCCAAATAAACGCTTCCATTGCCCCAAAATGAGCGACTGAAGCGGGGTCTTGCAGGGGAAGGAAGGGAGAGCTTGGTGCATTTCTGGGCACGCAGGGCTCTGTTGGCCTCGGTTCTCAGAGGCCCTGCAGGCGGGTGGGGGTGACCTCCCACCACTCCAGGCTGAGTGTTCTGTAGGCACCTGCAGCGTCTCCCCGACCTGCGGTGGGGGTGGTCCGTGGTGCCCTTGCCAGCACTGCCCTCTGTCTTTTCACCTGAGGAGGCCATAGGGCGCTCCCTTCGAGAAGAGGTGGCATGAGCTCCCTCCAGGCCGCCACAGCTGGGAGAGGGTCTAACGTTTGCCGTCTTCTGTGCTTATGGTGCCAACTCGCTCTAAAACTGCCGCCTTTGGGGATGCTTGGCTCAGCCCCCTTGGAAATGCAATTCCCCTTGTCCCCCAGCCATGGAGTGGGGCAACTCCCACCCCCGCTTTCCTCAAGGGCTATGAGGCCACCTGCCCCTGCCCCTGGCCTGCCCCACAGGATCCCGATGGAGGGCCCGTCACTGTGGGCCTGCGAAGCCCAAGCCCTGCCTGGCACCCCTTGGCCTCGACTGTCCTCGGCCTGCCCGTTTGCCCGTGTGTGGCCTCTCCATCCTGGGCACAGTGTCACCCGTGTCCTGAGTCCTGCCACATGGGCGGGCAGTGCTCCATACGGCACATCAAGTCTTGCAAGTTGTATACAAAGTTGAATTTCGGGAACTGAGTTACGTGTTGGATTCTCCAGAGGAATCAGCTGTTCAGAGGGATCCTATGACTTCAGACTCTTGAGAGCAGCATTGTTAAGACTGGAAGGGACAAGCCTGCAGGACAAAGGAGGAACCAAGGAGGTGGGAGGCTGGCAGGAGCCAGCCCTGCCCA
>NW_012104365.1:5023237-5026588 GCF_000951045.1 Mandrillus leucophaeus | reverse complement strand
TCGGCCACTTCCCCTCCCGGGGTGTCCCTGAGGGCCGCACACTTGCGTCGGCCACTTCCCCTCCCGGGGGTGTCCCTGAGGGCTGCACACCTCGTCGGCCACTTCCCTTCCCGGGGGTGTCCCTGAGGGCCGCACACCTCCTCGGTTGCTTCCCCCGCAAGCCTCGGGGACGTGGAGCATTTCCACATCTCATGTCCGTGCCAGCCTCACCTCTGCTCTCAGGCTCCAGAAGGGCCGCCGGGCCAGGAGGGACTGTGCAGAGAGCAACGGAGCCTCCGAATCCACTTCCCAACAGCACAGACCAGGGCTGAGGGGTGGGGTGGGGGTCCTGGCCTCCCCTTCCAAGGTCAGGCCCACCACATGGAAAGGCATGTATGTCTCGAAGCCTGGCCAGAGTCCGTCCCACCAGTGACCTCTGGCCAAGCACAGTGACCATCCAGGAAAAGCTGAAGTTTTAGGGCCACTGTGGATGGACCAGCCCTGGGCTCCCCTCTCTGCTGGTGTCCCTGTGTCACCCCCACCCCAGCGGCCACAGTCTCCCCTCCACTGTGAGGCTCCAGGCGCTCGCCTGGTAGGAGCAGGGGTAGCCCAGGTGTGTCCCACACCCGGTGCCTGTGTCCCTTTGGCCTCTCCTCTGAGCCCAGCCTACAGGGTGGTCACTGCCTACAGGCTTCCTGTCCCTTCAAGCTGACCACACCCTGCCTCCCGTACCTGCCACACGTGGTCACTTCCTACCAGGCTTCTGAGTCCTGCCTGTGTCACCAGGAGGCAGCAACCCAGGGGCAACCCTTGCCCAGGGCAGTGGAGCCAGTGGTCAGTGTGCCTGGGGCAGACAGTCCTGGATGCTATTCCATGTGCTTCTCGGAGGTCCTGGAAGAAGGGTCCTGGCAGAAGGAGGAAGAGGAGGAGGAGAAGCAGGAAGAGGAGGAGGAGGAGGAGGAGGAGGAGGAGGCTGCCTCCTGCATGAGCTTGCTGACCTCCAAAACTCTGACTTTTCCCACTCCCCTCTTCCGGGCTCCTCCTGGATAAGCCATCTGCACAAGATTCCTTGCTCAGGCTGGTCTTCGGGTCCAAACAAGCTTTTCACCTCCCTGCACGCTCTCTGGGGTGAATGCCTGGGTCAGGGGGAAGGGCTATCTCTGTCACTCCAGAGCCCTAAGTGCAAGAGAGAGGGCTCCTCCCTACCCACCCCCTCTGCTGGCCTCATACCAGGGGCCTCCCTGGGGGCCTAGGCACTCACCAGCCATGTCGTTTATACACGCATGGAGGGCAGGAGGCCCGTGCTCACTCTGAGGCTGCCGCTGGGGGCGCAGTGTGAGGTCCCTCCATCCGTGGAGTCATGACACTTGCTGACGAGGACCCCACCCAGCGCCCAGGCCCTGAGCAATTGGACAGCTGTCCAAGCCCAAACAGTGGGGTCCAGGTCTCCTCCCAGAGCCTGAGGCTGATCCTGTGTTCCTCTTTCTTCTCCAGAACATCCCTCAGGCGCCCACCAGGGAGCTCACAGTCGTGGAAACCCCAGGAGTGAGGGTCAGATCGCCAACAGCCTGGAGCCAGGCCATGTCAGGGGCATGCAGTGAGGGTGAGCTCAGCAGGCCTGGGCTGTCCACACCTCACACATTCCAAATAGAAGTCCAGCCATTAACAAGTACCTGGAAAGCCACTCTGGGCCACTGGAACATTATATTTTGGGGGCTTTGGGCCAGGTTGGGTAGTCTAAGGAAATGATGGGATTTCAGGTTGGGGCCACACAGGGTCAGCTTGAGACTAATTAGGGTCAGCCACAGAGGGACTTCAAGTCTACATGACCGAGCCCCAGTAAAAACCATGGCCTCCAAAGCTCAGGCCAGCCTCCCAGGCTGGCAAGTTCCACACTTGCTGTCACACGTGGCTGCTGGGAGAAACCGTGTTGTGCATACGGCTCCACGGGAGAGCACTCCCAGCAGCTCACACCTGCCGCCCACGCCCGCCCCACGAGCGTCCCCTCTTCAGTGAGTTTCACGTGTCCTTTCGTTTTAATAAACCATAACCGGGACTGGAATTGCGTTTCCGAGGTCTGTCTTTCTAGTGAGTCATTGAACCTGACTTGAACCCAAACAGGGGAACAAATGATGTTTCCAAGGATGAAGGCCGCACCCCTGAGGACAGGGAAGACGCGGTCACCATCACAGGCCCAGCATTCTTGCAGGCTCATGGGAAGCCATGGAGATGCCAAGACTCCGCGAGGCCAACATCCCACTGGAGCCACTGCGTGAATTCGCCTGCGTGGACGCTCGTGAGCTGCACCTTCCTGCTATCATTATGGCAGCTCAGTCATCAAACAATGAGACGCGCCACGCACCCATCAGACAGCTGAAGTGAAAGACGAGAGACCTGGACAAGAGTGTTCAGGAAGCTGAGCCTAAAACACCCCAAAGCTGAGGACCACTCAAATGCCACCGACCAACGAGACGGCGGCACATCCACAAAACCCACCAATAAGACGGTGGCACATCCACAAAACCCACCAATGAGATGGGTGCACATCCACAAAACCGACTAATGAGCAGGTAAAGAAACAGTGACACATCCACAAAACTGACCAATGAGCAGGTAAATAGACGGCGGCACACTCACAAAACCAACCAGTGAGATGGTGGCACATCCACAAAACCAGCCAACGAGCAGGTAAAGAAACGGCAGCACACTCACAAAGTGGATACACAGCTTTGCAAGTGAACTGCAGGTGCACCCAGCAATCTGACTACACCCCGACATGTGAGGCTGAGAAAGAAAAACAGAAAAACGCTCGGGGCTGCATGCCAGCAGCGTCCTCTTGGGTGGTGGTTCTTGCCCCAGATCCACATATGACCCACTGGGAAAAACTGGACCTCAATCGTGCCCCTGCCCTCTGACCCCAGGTCACTGGCACAGATCTGGGGACACAGCAGGTGCCGAGCAAATGTGTCACCATGAAGAGTTGTCTGTGAGAAACCACAGCCTGCCTTGTCTTCCCAAGCCGAGGTTTCTACCACCGCTCAGAAAGGGAGGGGACACGTAGAATGTAAGAAAAGGCAGACATCCGGCTCCTCAGCTGGAGAGTGTGTCCTCGGAGAGGTGACGGAGGGCTGTGCAGTGTGGCGCTCACGGCGGGTCTCTGGATGGCAGGTGCTTCCTCCTCCTAAAGGGAGATGCTGCGCATGCCTCTCAGCCCACCCTAGACACCGGCCCCCCTCCAAGGTTGTGAGGATCCCAGACACCCGCCCCCTCAACGTTCCGAGGACCCTAGACAACCCCCTCCAGGTTCTGAGGACCCCAGACACCCACCCCCACCAGGTTCCGAGGACCCTAGACACTCCCCCCGCCAGGTTA
>NW_012104365.1:5014716-5022645 GCF_000951045.1 Mandrillus leucophaeus | reverse complement strand
CCCCCAGGTTCCGAGGACCCTAGACACTCCCCCAGGTTGCGAGGATGCTTCACGAACACACCAGGCACCTGCGCTCTTCTGCCTGGGGGTGAGCTCCCCAGGGCGTCAGTGCACCGGGAGATGGGATGGTGGATAAACGCTGGTGGGGCCGAGCCCCTTTTGTCCCAGCCTGGGCACTGTTTTCCTCCATCCCCTCTCCTCCTGCAATTACCTTCAGATAAACCCAGCCCCCATTAGGTCAGAGTTGGCCTTGGGGGAACCCAGACCAAATTGACCCCTAAGAAATGAAAGTGCCCAGAACTATAAAGCCACCCACAGATTCCCAAAACCCCTCCCAGCAGGGCTCCTTTAGCACACCACTCCCTCTCAGACTCCACCTTTTCCCCGTTGTTTGATCAGCAGATTGATAGCTTCTAGAAAATTCTACCAAACTGTCTTAGTGTGTTTGTGCTGCTGTAACAGAACACCTGTGGTTGGGTCATTTGTAAAGCATTGAAATATATTTCATGCAGTTCTGGAAGCCGGGAAGTGCATGACTAAGGCACTGCAGCCTTGTGTCTGGGGACAGCGGCTCCTGGCTTCTGCGAGGAGGGGTCCTCTGGAGGGGAGCGGCGCTGTGTCCTCACGTGGCAGAAGGGAGGGAAGGAACGGACTCATCCCTCCTACCCTTGATCTATTAGTGAGGGCAGAGCCTTCCCAGCCTACTGACCTCCCGAAGGCTTCATACTATGGCACTGGGGATTACGTTTCAATGTGAATTTTGGAGGGACACAAACATTCGCACCATAGCACAAGCTCACGGGAAGTACTTCCTTGAACTGAGGGTGATGTGGCTGAAACTGATAAAAAGTGGCTCAGTTGGTGGATCCCAAAACTTGGGCAGCCAGGCTTGAATTGGTTTTATGATTTTTCTCCAAATTGGCTACGTGGCTCATCCTGAAACCATCTCGGGGCTGGGGAGCAGGTGAGCCAGGTGGGCTTTGCCTGGTGGTATGGGACCTGCTCTGTGCTCCAGGCTCCACGCAAAACGAACCCCTGACTTCAAAGAACAGCGGGAGGCGTGTGGGCAGTTTCTCAGCCTCGGGGACTGGGTTCCCAACACCAAAACCTGCCCCTTCTGCCCACTGGCTGCAGCCACCTCACGTTCAGGCTCTGCTGGGCTGGGACGGCTCACGTGTGTGCGAGTTCCCGTCTGTCCCACACACTCCAGTCTGTCTCTGAAGCACACAGTTCTCATGTGCACACATGCGTGACCAAAATGCTCTTGTGTGCCCAGACGGCCGTGTGTGTGAGGTCCGCCACAAAGACGAGCAAGTCCCCTCATGCTGCCAGGCTCGACCTCAATGGGGGACCTTTCAGGTCTGAATCCCCACCAGGGTCACTGTCCCCCAAAGCCAGTCTCAAAACCAGATGGCAGGGATTTCTGAAGGGAAGGACCTGGGGTCTCCAGGCTCCGAAAGGACAGAGGGTTCCTGCCATGCTCGCCACCTCTGCGGAAGTTGAGGTGGGAGAGGGAGGAGGAAAGGGGGAAGAGAGAAAGCTGCTCTCTCAGCAAAGGATGCTGACCAAACAGGGTTTGGTAACTTTGCAAACAACACTGGAATCTGTTACGGGGTTCTGGGAAGAACTCGTGGTGTAGAGAAACCCTGTTCTCAGTTCTACTCCTGGTTAGCAGGGTGTCCCAGCTTGGCCTTGGGAACGGCATTTCTGCTGGGCTGAGTGCTCAAAACCCAGCTGTGGCCAAGGCCAGAGCCTCTGGGCCAGGGAGCTGCCTGCCTGCAGCCTGAGAGAGAGCCCCAGCCCTGGGGGTGAGGCCGGCATCCACTCCCTGAGGTGGCACAGTGGCCTGATCCTCGCCTGGGCCTGGGAGCCCTGTGCACCAGGAGCCGGGCACCGCTGCTGAGGCCAGGAGCCTGGGTCTGACAAACGCCCACACCACAAGTGTGGTGCCCCCAGGCCTCACGCCTTGCAATCAGCCAAGTTAGTATGTTACACTAAACAAGTTAATTACATTATTGCTTTCTGATGCTGCAATCACACGATTTTTGTTTTGATGCTAAATCTGGTGAAACTTTAAATTAGGGTAATTAAATAATTAGCTATAACATATGACAAGCCAGTAAACAACTTCCCTCTTCCCCTGACGTTCCCGGTCGGCAGTGCCCATGTGGAAAACGCCGCAGAGAGCGAGTGTGTGCACCATGACCCAGCCTGGTCCAGAGACTGCGCCTGTCCCTGAGTTAGCATCGTTGTCCCCAGAATCGCCGGCAGCCTGGGCTCTTCTTTTGGGATCAGGGCCTTGGTCGTCTCTACGTGTTTGGGATGGAAAGAAACAGAGCCCGACTCAAACTATGTTGCAAAGCCCCCTTCTTCCTTCAGGAAGCCTTGCTCTGGGGCCAGGGTGCTGCTGGTGTGGAAAACGGCCCCGAAACAGCCCCGCCCATGATGCACATCTGCAGAGCTGCTCAGGCAGCAGCCAGGCGCCAGCAGAACCGGAGAGCGCCCCAGCTGCCCAAGCACACCAGGGTCCCTGGCTGCAGGTCATGACAGAGGCCCATGGATTCCCCACATGGGGTCGCTGTGGCTTTGCAGGTGCTGTGGCCACCGGTAGGGACCCAGCCAAGCTGCACTCGGCCCCCACACTCCACGTCTCCATTGCTTTCCACCTGTGGCCTCAGCCCAACGCTGAGCTTCGGACAGAAGGGGTCCTATGAATGATACGGTGTCCCTACCCATCGATTTTTTTTTTTCACAGCCAAATCTATGGTCATTGCTTTTCTCTCCTGGCAGCAGAGTATCTGTTAATGAACTTTTAATAAAGTAAAATTCCCCAGGAAAATCCACAAAGGGTGAGGGGAGGGGGAGGCCAAGGAAAGCCTGGGAGAACAGGGGAGCTCCTCCCCAGGAATGTGCAGTGGAAAGAGGTGCCCAGGCCTTTAATCCATCCCCAAACGAAGCCCCTAAATGCCCCCATGAACATGGAGAGGAAGGGGAGGAAGGGGAGGGTCAGGGCCACAGCAGGTGGAGATGCCTGTAGCCATTGGAGTCCGTGGCAGAAAACAGCCCATACCCAGGGGTTTGATATGGGATGCTGGTTGAAGAGGTGTGAGAAGGTCCCCATGGGGATGAGGAGCAATTCGGAAAGTCTCAGCTACAGGAAGCCAACACCACCCTCAGGCTAGAGGGACACAGGGACAAAGCGGGGTGTGCAGTCACAATTCAGGGCGGGAACGGCTCTGTCCTGGATCAGAGGTGACATTCTACTGGAATTAAGTCAGTATTCACTTGACGTAGATTGTAATACATTAAGATGTATACTAATTTCCTGGACAATCACTAAGAACATAACTCAAAATGTGTTTAACAATTAACACAATCGACAGTGGAATTAACTAACAGGGTAACTAAGACATATTTGCTTAACACAAAAGAAGGCAGTAAAGGAGGAGCAGAAACAAAAAAGACAGGAGACATGTAGAAAGCAAGGAACAAAATGTCAGAGACAAAAATGCCACCGCACCAATGACGACAACATCAGGTAGAGAAATTATCGGACTGGATAAAATACTCCAGGCCCAACTGCATGCCGTCT
Source organism: Mandrillus leucophaeus (assembly GCF_000951045.1). Taxonomy (NCBI): domain Eukaryota; kingdom Metazoa; phylum Chordata; class Mammalia; order Primates; family Cercopithecidae; genus Mandrillus; species Mandrillus leucophaeus. The sequence continues at coordinate 5,019,053 of NW_012104365.1, read as the reverse complement.
ATGAGTCATGCTTTAAGTTTCAAGATGCAAATAGATCAAAAGCAAAAGGACAGAAAAATACACACGATGCAAATAATAATTGCAACAGAGGTGGAACACGGACATTCCATCTGACAAAATAGACTTTAAGGAAGAAAACACTAGAGACAAAGGACATTTTATAAGGATAAAAGGGTCAATATTGACAGAAAGACATAAATGTGTATACATGCCTAACAAGAACTCCAAAATACATGAAGCAAAACGGGACAGAATGGAAAAGAGAAATATATTATTCAATAATTATCATGAAAGACTGCAATACCCATTTTCCATAACTAACAAGGCATCTACACAGGATACCGGTAAGGACACAGAAGACTTTAACACACTGTCAACCAACTCACCCTAACTCCTATTTATAAATCACTCCCCATGATGGCAACAGTCAGCCGCAGTGTCACACTTTCCAGGAGAGCCTGTAGGCTGGACCCAGAGCAAGTCTCACTAGTTTAAAAGAATTTAAATCATACAAGGTATGTTCTCTAATACAACGGAATTAAATTAGGAATCAAGAACAGAGATAGCCAGGCGCGGTGGCTCGTGCCTGTCATCCTAGCACTGCGGGAGGCCGAGGTATGTGGATCACCTGAGGTCAGCAGTGTGAGATCAGCCTGGTCAACATGATGAAACCCTGTCTCTACTGAAAATACAAAAATTAGCTGGGCGTCGTGGCATGTGCCTGTAATCCCAGCTACATGGGAGGCTGAGCCAGGAAAATCACTTGAACCCGGGAGGCAGAGGTTGCAGTGAGCCAAGATCACACCACTGCACTCCAGCCTGGGCAACAGAGTGAGACTCCATTTCAAAAAACTGAAATAAAATTTAAAAATAAACTGGAAAAATAAGTCGATATTTGAAAGCTAAACAACACATTTCTAAATAACCCATGAGTCAAAAAAGAAATCACAAAAAAGAAAATTAAAATTAGAAAACAATTTGAACTGAATGAAAACAAAACCACAGCATACCAGAACGCATGAGATACAGCTAAGGCAGGAAATTCACAACTTTAAACACCTGTATTTCAAAGGCAAAAAGGTCAATAACATAATCATATTATATCAATAATATAATCAATAATATAGTCTTCCACCAAAAGAAACTAGAAAAAGAAGAATAAATCCAACCCCAACCAAACAGAAGGAAGAGAACAAAAAAGACCAGAGTGAACAGCGATGCAACAGAAAACAGAAAGTCAATACAGAAAATCAGTGGCATCAAAACTTGATTTTCTGAAAAAATCAACAAAATGGATAAATGTTTAGCAAGAATGCCCATAAAAAAGAGAGAAGACACAAATTACTAAAATCAGAAATAAAAGAGAGAACACTGCTACTGATCCTATAGAAATTAAAAGAATTATAAAGGAGTATTATGAATCATTTTATGCCAACCATTTGACAACTTAGATGAAGTTGAGAAATTCCTAGAAAGACACAAATTACCAAAATGAGTCAGGAAAAAAGAGAAAACCTGAAGACACCCATAACAAGTAAAGAAATTAAAGCCCAAGCAGCACTGGCTTCGCTGGTAAACTCCATCAAATATTTTCAGAAGAAATAACGGCAATCTCACACAAAATCTTCAGAAGGTAAAGGATGAGGAAACACTTTCCAATTCATTCTATGAAATCAGAATTACTCTGGTATCAAAGCCAGACAAAGACATGAACAGACTATAAGATATTATCCCTCATGAACATAAACCAAAATATCCTTAGTAAAATTTAGTAAATCAAGTCATCTATGAAAAACCTACAACTGACATTACGGTCAATGGTACAAGACTGAAAGCTTCTCCCCAGGATCAGGAAACAGACAAGGATGCCTGCTTTTACCACTTCTATTCAACACAATACTGGAAGTTTTAGCCAGAGCAATTAGGCAAGAAAAAGGAACAAAAGGCATCCAAGTTGGAAAGGAAGAACTAACATGGTCCCAATTTGCAGATGATACACACCATGTAGAAAAGCACAGAGAATCATAAAAAAAAATTAAAAAAAAAAAAAACTGTTGGGCCCGGTGCAGTGGCTCACGCCTGTAATCCCAGCACTTTGGGAGGCCGAGACGGGTGGATCACGAGGTCAGGAGATCGAAACCATCCTGGCTAACACGGTGAAACCCTGTCTCTACTAAAAAATACAAAAAACTAGCCGGGTGTGTGGCAGGTGCCTGTAGTCCCAGCTACTCGGGAGGCTGAGGCAGGAGAATGGCGTAAACCTGGGAGGCGGAGCTTGCAGTGAGCCGAGATCGTGCCACTGCACTCCAGCCTGGGCCACAGAGCGAGACTCCGTCTCAAAACAAACAAACAAACAAACAAACAAAAAACTGTTAAACCTAATAAGTGAACTCAGCAAAGATTCAGGGTACAAAATCATTACTCAGAAATCAGCTGGACGCTAGCAATGAGCAATCTGAAAACAAAAGAAGCCCACTTACGATAGCATTGAAACGAATCAGATGCTTAGGAATAAATTTAACCAAGGAGGAAAAAGACTTGTGTGCTGAAAACTACAAGACATTGATGATAGAAATTAAGAAGACACAAATAAATGGAAAATCATCCATGTTCACAGACTGGAGGACTTACTGTTGTTAAGATGACAGTACTACTCAAAACAATCCACAGATTCAATGTCATCCTTCTCAAAATCCCAACAGCAATTTTTGTAGAAATTGAACCTTCATCCTAAAATTCATATAGGACTTCAGGAACCCTAAATAGCCCAAACAATCATGAAAACGAAGAACAAACTTGGAGAACTCACACTTTCTGATTTCAAAACTTACTCATAAAGCTACAGTCATCAAGATAATGTGCTGCTGGCAAGAGGATGGACGTAGAGGCCAATGGAGTAGAACAGAGAACCCCCAGATGGACCCCCATATGAACCCCCATATACATGGTCCATTGACTTTCAATAAGGGACCAATACTAGTGGGGAAAGGGCAGCCTCTTCAACAAACAATGCTGGGAAAAAGGTATTTACACATGCAAAACAATGAAGTTGGACATTTATCTTACAACATATACAAAAATTAACACAAAATGGATCAAAGACCTAAATGTAAGAGCTAAAAGTATAAAACTCTCAGAAGAAAACTTAGGGACAGATTATCAAGACTTTTGACATGGCAATGGTAAATGGCACAGAAAGCATAGGCAACAAAAGAAAAGAGACAGGACCAAGCGTGGTGGCTCACGCCTGTAATCCCAGCACTTTGGGAGGCCGAGGCAGGAGGATCGCCTGAGATCAGGCGTTCAAGACCAGCCTGGCCAATGTAGTAAAACCCTGTCTCCACTAAAAATACAAAAATTAGCCGGGCATGATAGTGGGCACCTGTAATCCCAGCTACTCGGGAGGCTGAGGCAGGAGAATCACTTGAACCCGGAGGCAAAGGTTGTAGTGAGCCAGGATTGCGCCCCTGCACTCCAGCCTGGGGAACAGGTCGAGACTCTGTCTCAAAAACTAAATTTTTTTTAACAGAAAACAGATAAATTGGAGTTCATCAAAATTAAAAACTATTATGCATCAAAGGACACTATCAAGAGAGTGAAACGTCAACCACAGATTGGGAGAAAATATTTGCAAATCATATATCTGATAAGAGTTTTAATATTCAGGATATATAAAGAACTGCTACAATTCAACAACAAAAAAATTCCATTTAAAAATAGGCAAAGTACTCAAATACATGTTTCTCCAAATAAGATATAAAATGGCCAATAAGCACACGAAAAGATGCTCAACAGCCCTCTCTGGTCACTAGGGAAATGTGAATCAAAACACAGAGACGCTACGTCACATGCGACAGGACGGCCGCTCTCCAAAAAACAAAAAATTAGCTGGGTGTGGTGGCATGCGTCTGTAATCCCAGCTACTCGAGAGGCTAAAGCAGGAGAATCTCTTGAACTCGGGAGGCAGAGGTTGCAGTGAGCCGAGATCGGACCACGGCACTCCAGCCTGGGCGACAGAATGAGACCCTGTCTCAAAAAAATAAATAAATAAAAATAAAATAACAAGCCATGGAGAGGATGTGGAGAAGTTGGAATTGATGGTGGGAATGTAAAATGGAGCAGCCGCTGTAGGAGACAATTTGGCAGCTCCTCAAAAAGTGGAACACAGGATTACCTTACGATCCAGCAATTCCGCTCCCAAGGGTATGTCCGGAAGAATGAAGACAAGCACCCAGACAGACACTTATGCTCCCACAGCAGTATTATTCACAATGGTTGAAAGGTGGAAACAGCACAGTTGCTCCCAACAGATGAATGGAGGACAAAATGTAGTCCAT
>NW_012104365.1:4986747-5014246 GCF_000951045.1 Mandrillus leucophaeus | reverse complement strand
GGATGTAGCTAGTGGTGACTATGACACAACATTGTGAATGTAATTAATGCTGCTGAACTGGACACTTACTTAATCTTTTTAACTTAGCAAATCAAATTCAACTATTTATTTATTTATTTTGAGACAGGGTCTCACTCTGTCACCCAGGCAATGGCAATCTCGGCTCACTGCAGCCTGGACCTCCTGGGCTCAAGCCATCCTCCCACCTCGGCCTCCCAAAGTGCTGGGATTGCAGGCATGAGCCACTGTGCCTGGCCAAATCCAACAGTTTATTTTTAAAAGATAATACAAGAGAATACTGTACACTATGAGAAAGTGGGATATTTCCCAGGACTGAAAGATTGGTTTAACAGCCAGAACTCAATTAATGTAATAAATCATATTAATAAAATAAAGGACAAAAGCCACATAGCCATCCCAATTGATACAGAAAATCCATCTGACAAAATCTAATACCAATTTGTAATTTAAAAAAAAAAACTTTCAACAAACCAGAAATGAGAGTGAACCTCCTTGACCTAGTAAGGGAATCTATGGAAACCTATGGCACGTTTCCTGGGGAAAGCCTGACCGTCTCTCCCACCGCAGGGAGCAAACCAAGGGGACCCTCCCCTCCCGCTCCTCCCACACTGCACGGCGAGTTCCAGCCGGGGCAGTAAGGCAATAACACGGACCTCAAATCACCGGGATTAGCAAAAAAGACGTAGAACTACACCTCACACAGTAGGTGGACTCGCCTGAGGAATCCACAAAGATAAAATGAAACGAAGTAAAACCTGATAAGATGAACGAAGGAGTTTAACAAGGCCATGGGGTGTAGGATCAAACACAGAGGGGCGGTATTTCTGCACCGACAGGGAACACCCCAAGATGAAATGCAGAAAGTGTCCTGGTCAAATAGCATCAGAAAGAATAAGCTACTTAGGAATAACTTCTCAAGGGAAGTGTGAGACTTGTACACTGCAAACTGCAAAACATGGTTGGAAAAAAGACCCAGAGAAAACCTGAACAGATGGAGAGATTTCCCACACCGAGGCCGGAAGGCCGAACCCTGCGCAGACAGCGGGGCTCCCGCGGTGCTCCCCGTGTCCTTCGTCCCCCTCTGGCCAAGTTCCCTCCCCGGCTCACAGCCCCTCCTCCTGGTTACCACCCTCGGCCCTCCCTCTGCAAGTGCAGGAGGCCCGAGCCACCGGCCGATGAGCTGGTGGTCCAGCCTCTCCTGGTGTTTTACCCGCATAGATTACAGCTGACGGCACTGGAGCGAGAGGCTGACTCTCTCCCCTCCACTCAGGGTCACCTCCTGCCCGAGCCCTCCTGGCCCCTGGACAGGTCAGCCCTGCCCGCCTCCGGCTGCAGCACTGGCCACGCTGCCGGTGCCTCTAGTCCCAGCACTGACTTTTACTGCTACAAGTTGACTGTGGTCCTGGAGACGGTGTTACTGAGGATGGGTTGATGGTTGCTTTAGAAACATGAGCAGAACATTCTAGAACATTCTAGAAGGGCTGCCAGGGGCCCACGAGACAATCAGCACAGAGCTGGCATGAGGGAGGCCGGTGGTTTCCCTGCGCACCTGAGGCCAGGGCACTGCCTCAGCTGACTTTTGAAGCCCATCCTGCGTGGAGGTCCCCAAGCCCTTCGGGTGACACGTTAGCAACAGGAGGGCTTTCCTGAGCCACAGGGTCCTTGAGCGGCAGCAGCTGGGACCCCTGGCTCCGGGTCCAGCTCCACGATGCCCAGCGATGCCCCAGCAGGCACTGGGCTCTGCCACCCCGAGTGCTGAAGCGGCTTCTGCTACAAGGCCGTGTTTCCCAAAGCGTGAGTGACACACACGTCCTGCTGGTGAAAGGTCACGCCACAAGCAGCACTGAAGGAAAATCGGGAACCCCCAGGTCCCCCATGGGAGTGCGTGGACGCTCTGCTCGCACCCCCTCTTGTTCACTGGCAGGGCGGTGGGTGGAGCCAGCAGCTGACACCAGCCTCAGCTCAGGAAGCGCCGTGGACAGAACAGGTCCTCTCCAGGGAAAGCCAACAGCTTTCCATGGGGACTAACGGGATCTAACATAGCATCGTGCTGGTCCTCGGATGGAGTCACCTAGTTTTTTTTTTTTTTTGAGACGGAGTCTCACTGTCACCCAGGCTGGAGTGCAGTGGCGTGATCTCGCTTCACTGCAAGCTCCGCCTCCCGGGTTTACGCCATTCTCCTGCCTCAGCCTCCCAAGTAGCTGGGACTACAGGCGCCCGCCACCGCGCCCGGCTAATTTTTTTGTATTTTTAGTAGAGACAGGGTTTCACCGTGTTAGCCAGGATGGTCTCGACCTTCTGACCTCGTGATCCACCCACCTCAGCCTCCCAACGTGCTGGGATTACAGGCGTGAGCCACCATGCCCGGCCCGGAGTCACCTGTTTTTAACTAAAAGTGGCCACTCTTGTCCCCTGGCGTGACCTAGGGACTGTCCGCACCATTTGTGAAACGCTCACGCCGCTCCTGTGTCTCCAGAGCCCGGAGCAGGGTTGGAGCAGCCTCCCAGCCACACAAGGGGCCTGGGCGCACTCCCACCTCTGGCACCCCCAGGCCTGTGTCTGGCTCCCACAGGGGGCCCTGAAGGGCCTCTCCCAGTCCCAGGCTTTGCCTCCACGGCCCGGACAGGGGGCCCTCGGTGCATCTCAGGGCTCTGCTTCGCCTGCCGGGAGACCTCACGCCCGGGCGGAGTCAGGATACTTCCTGCTCCCAGCGTGGCCTTCGGCCTGGCAGTTTGCAGCCTTGCCTTAAAGGGACGAAGAGAACAAGCCCGGAAGTGCAACTCGCTGCCTTGGGTGGGAGGCCTGCGCCGCACTGAGGATGGCACACGCTATTTATTTTCCTCTCACCGGCCCAGACCATGAAATATTTATCTCTCCTCATCGCACCTCTGCTTGAGTGCCTCAGGCCAGTTCCCCGAGGGGCCCAACAGTGAACTGTTGGTCAATAACTCAAGACAGGGGAGCACTGGCAGTGCCAGGTCAGGCCCAGTGCCAGCAGCACCACCTGCGGGCAGGACGCAGGACAGGAAGGAAGCCTTTGGGGGGGTCCCCACACCTTCATGGCAGCCCACGTGTGACGAATGCAAGGGACACCGCCCTGAATCCAGGGAAGGCGTGTAGGGGGTGGAATTTAAATGAATTCCTAAAGCCCAGTTGTCCAGTCCAGGCTGAGAGGCTGAGACGTGCATGGACGTTGGCAAACTTGAGCCTGCACAGAGAGACGCAGAGGCCCGGGGGACTCGGGTGCATTTGGAGCCATCATGGGAAATGGCACCAGCTGTGGCCTCGAGCCTGCAGGGCGGGCCCCGCTCAGCCTCCTGCGCCTCCCAGCTGGAGCAGCTCTTCTGCTCAAGCCACCTGTGCTTTGTAAGAGCTGAGCTGCTTTAAAAGGCAGGCGCTCCTTCTAAAAGGAAGGACTGCACCCTCTCTGAACAGACTCCCTCCCCCAGAACTCGACATGGGAACAGTTTGGGGAGCTCAGCAGTGTTCCGTCCCAGAGGAGCGAGGGGACTCGGCTCCCACACACCCAAGGAGAGAGCCCCACTGGACCGCCATCTTCCCGAGTCCCAGCTGCCGCCCCATCCGCCCCGGGGGGAAGGCAGTGCCCAGAGCAAAGCCCCCATTGGGGAGAGGCTGCAGGAGGCCCCCTCAGGAAAAGAGTCATGGGCCGGGGTTTCCAGGGCATGGGAGGGAGGGAGGAAGCGGATCAGAGAGGAGACCCCGCTGCCCAGCCCCTGCCCAGCGAAGGACTTTGTTGCCAAGAGAGGAGGAAGGAGAAGAAAAATGGAAAATCTACTGTCAGGAAAGGCTGAGCCTTAATTTCATGCCACATGAGGGCACTCTGGCAGGCAGAGCCCAAGAGCAGGCATGGCTAATGCCCTCCTCCACCACCAGTGCCCTCCGCTAATTGTGAACCTGATGAAGCCACAGAAGGCAGGCCCTGGATCAGTTCGACTTGACTTGCAGCGGCCAGGCCAGCACCTGATGCTGCTTCACCAGCCCCCTCCCCACCGGCCCCCTCCCCGCCCCACCTTGGTTCTTCACTCTTCACAGGGAACAGGGCGAGGACGGCTGGGACCCTGGAGAGGACGGGCCTAAGCACACAACAGACATCGTGAAATCAGGAAACGCAAAAGAGCCAGCCCAGCTCTCCACGGCCTCGGCCCTTCTGCCTTACAGGGAAGCCACGATAGACGCTGGTCCGTCCCAGTGCACAGTCACCTGCATAAGTTACCCTATTAATAAACCACTTACTCTGCTGGTGCAGGCAAGGGCTAGGTCCCCTGGAATTCACCTGCCCTGGCCTGGAGAGGTGGGCCTGGTTAATTTCAGCGTCTGGTTTTAGGTGAACAGGTCAAGACTGCTCAGAGGGCCGTAGTCCATACCACAAGGCCCAGTATTGCAACAATTCTGTTTCCATGAAGTGTCCAGAACCAGCAAGTCCACAGGGACAGCAAGAGGCTGGCAGGGACAGCGGGGAGACTCTGATGGGCTTCTTTTGGGGTGGTGGAATGTTCTGGAATGAGTGGCAATGGTTGTGCGACATTGTGAATGTGCTGAAGGCTGCAGAACACCCCTTCGAGATGGGAGCGTGAGCAGTGTGTGAATTCTAGCTCAGCGAAGGTCAGCCAGCAGGTGCCCGGAGATCCCAGCTTTCTCGTGATCAGGCTGCGGGGGGCTGGCATTTTTTTCTGTTCTGTATTTTAAAAGATTCCACAGGCGTGATCGCCAGAACAAGGCTGGAGGAGGAAACCCGTTCCTCGGTAACGCCCCATCCTCGCCCCCGGCCAGCGTCCCTGGTGTCCCCACCCCTGCGCTCAGAAGGCTTCATGCTCCACCATTGCTGTCCCAGAATTCTTCATTTTTGAACAAGAAGCCCAATGTTCTTATTTTGCATGGTACTGTAAAAATTCTGAGCTGGCATCCTGGCTAACGCTGTGAAACCCTGTCTCTACTAAAAAATGCAAAAAACTAGCCGGGCGAGGTGGCGGGCGCCTGTAGTCCCAGCTACTCGGGAGGCTGAGGCAGGAGAATGGCGTAAACCCGGGAGGCGGAGCTTGCAATGAGCCGAGATCGCGCCACTGACTCCAGCCTGGGCAACAGAGCGAGATTCCGTCTCAAAAAAAAAAATTCTGAGCTGGTCCTGCCCCTCCATACGGAAGGGATCGGGGGCATAAAGGTTAACCTAGTGCCACCTTCCTGGTAGGCCCAGAGTGAAGCCCGCCAGGCTCCCTGCTCCACCAGCCCCCAACCAGGCAAGGTGGCAGCCTGGGCACAGGGCAGGGCTAGCAGGGCTGATCTGCAGGCCTCAGACGCCAGGCCCTACCCAAGACACCAGCCCCCGGGACCTGCCACCGCCTGCACTCGGCTGTCTGAGCTGCCCCAGTCGCGCAGGGTTCCACGGCGCTGGGGAAGGAAGGACGCTCAAAGGTGAGGCTCGGCGCAGGGAAGCAGGCTGAGGTCAGGGAGGGAGGCGGCAGCAGAGGGGAAGCCTGTGTCCAACACAGGAGGGCTCAATGCCCAAGGTGGGGTTTCGGCTTGGAGGTCTCAGCTCCTTCAAGCTGCTCCTTAAATGGAGGCACCAGGCAGGAGAGAGGCCCCGGGGACAGAGCTCCAGCCCGTCCACGACACATCTTGGCTCAGGCTTCCCTCTTACGGGTAGAATTGAGTCTCTTAAGAATTCCAGCGTCGAAGGCCTCATCCCGGTGCCTGAGATGTGACCTTATTTGGGAAGAAGGTCACTACAGAGGTCATTAGTTAAGACAAGGTCAGGCTAGAGCAGGGTGGGCCCTAATTCAATGTGACTGTGCCCTTAGGGGAAACGTGGACACAGACACGCACGGGAGAGGCATGTGAAGGTGAGGGGAAGATGAAGACAGAGGCCAAGTGATGCTTTCTCAAGCCAAGGAACACCAGGGTCACAGCAAACCCAGGTCTCCCACTTCTGGCTCCAGCATAGTGAGACTGAATTTCTGTTGTTGAAGCCCCCAGTCTGCGGCCCTGTGTTGGGTGGTCTCAGGACCCCACCGTCCTTCTCGCCACAGGCCGCGTGTCAGTGCTACGAGTCCTCCGGTGCCTTGACACGGCCGTGTTGAGTGAGCACGAATGAGCCTCCCTGCATGTGAGCCATGCTGCCCGGGGAACGTGGCACCTCACGCATTCCTCAGGCCCCTCACTTCCCACCCCGCTGCGTGGCCACCCAGCCACCCCTCTCAGCTTCCAGGGTCCCTGCAGGGACTTGGCACACAGAGCTGGGCGGCAGCTGAGCCGTATCCTTCCCGCTTCTGCCCCGGGCCAGCCTGGTGAGGGTCCTTCCCCCAGGGCGGCCGCTGCCCAACACTCTTAAGATCCACCAGGCCCGGAACGTCCTTCCAGAGCCCACAGAGCACAGAGCTCTCGTCGTGAGGAAGGCCGGGTACAGCAGGAGACAGCGGCCCACACATGGCTGCAGACACACATTTCCTCCTGCACACAGGAAGCAAACAGCTTCCGGAAGCTCCCGGGCTGGGCAGCCAGCATTTGCTCAGAGGCAGGAGGAGCCTCACATCAAGCATGGCTCAGGGAGGCGGCTTTGTTGGCGCAATCATCCTTCAAGCAGATGCCTGTCCCACGCTGACAGCTTAAATCCTGTGATCTTCACAGAGGTGAGTGTGAAGTCAGCACCTCCCGCCCGGGCGTGGGCAGAGTCAGCCTGGACACAGCACAGCTGCTTCCTCCAAATCCCGCAGGATCCCAGAGCCTGTGACTGTCCCAGCGCTGGGCGGGGACCTAATTCAGCAGGCAGGGGCGTCTGGGGCTTAGGAGTCTGGCTTTCCCCAGGATTCGCTGCCTCCACCGTCAAAATAGCTCAAATGGTTACTTGGGGGTTTTTTTGTTTTTTCTATCTAAAAAATAACAAAAATCTCTCCAAGGTCATTTTGTGGGTGGGTGTTCCCGTCCTTGATGGGAAAGAACATCGTGGAGGGTATAAAACTAAGTGAAACGAAGTCCCATCTCCACCCCCCACAGCCCCATCACTCCCCCTCTCTGCCCCTAACCCAACCCAAAAACCCAGTGCAGGTCCCTTGGGCCGCAGAGAAACTGCTAAGCCAGAACAAAACTCGCCCACGGCGAAGGCTCTGCTCACCTTCCGGCTGGGCTCTGGTGTCCCCCTAGGAGACCCTCCCCACCCTCGCTCAACCCTTCCCGATAGGACAATCTGGGTCCTGGAGACAGACACCCCCATTCTTCTGCTTCAGAGCCCTTCCCAGGGGTGACGCTGACAATTTACAACACACCGTCCCCAAAGCCACCTTCCTAAGGACCTGGGAAGCTGTGGCCGGAACCACGTCACTTGCCAATGCCCGGGTTCCCAGTCACAGCACAGCACAAAACAGCTGGAGTAGGATGGTCCCAAGACTCCCACTGCCCAGTCAGGGGTGGATGGCTCTCCCAGGGAGCCCTTCACAGCAGAGGTGCAGAGACCAGGAGCCATAACGATGTCCCCAAAGGCAGCGGGATTGTGAAGCTGTTGGCCTCGCAGGCCCCCTCTGAGAGGAATAAGGGAGAAGGGAAGCTTCATCCCATCAGAGCTTCCCAGTCACGGCGTATGATTAAGCCACACAGCCTTGTGCCTTCACAACGAGGCCCGGCCCATGAGCATGTCGGGCTCAGTGGTTTTAAATTATCACACAGGCACCACGGCATCAGACAAAGATGAAATCTCATTGACAGCCTTGTAAAACCTCTCGCTTGCTGATCTTCCAGCTACGGAGAAGTGAGGGTTTGCCTCCCACAGGAGGCCCAGAGGCTCCAGCCCTCTGTCCGCCACACCCCAGATCCACCTCGACATGGGCTGGTCAGTGTCCAGGAGCTCGAGGAACCCAGCTCCCGCCCTGCAGAGTGGACTGGGCGGCCACCCCCGCCCCCGCCAGGGAGCAGCGAAGTGGCAGCTACAGATCCAGTCCTTCCCATCAGCCGCTTTTGCCCGCATGAGGGTGGCGGCTGTTCACATAACTGACATTGCTATGCTGTGGCATCTAATTTTCACGTCACTCGAGAGCCTCACCATATTTGGAAAATGTGAAATAGTTCTGATCTCCCACCCCGTTCTTAAAAATCACTCAAATCTGCCTAATTTCAAAACTCTGGCTCTGAGAAGCCCGTGTACTGTGCTGTCACCGCAAGGTGGTACCACCGTGGTGGGCGACCACAAGACCCCGGGGCTGTGGGGGTGGGGCCGGGTTGGGGCCTGAGGCTGTGTAACCCCCCAGGCTCTGTTTCAAGTTGGAAGGCCTCATGGATGCTCAAACACACACACCCTCGTTTTCCCAGCCGCGCTGCCATTCCTCCTAATTAAGCAGAACTTGGATTGACAGCGAAAGCAACTGTCGAGTGGACCCCATCACTCTGCCTACAGTGGCCCAAGGAGAGGCCGGTCACCGTGGGAAAGGTTGGCAGATGCCGACCGTATTGATGGTTAAAAGAAGTGGCATTGGTGGACATGCTAAGCCCAAATCCCTCCCTTCAGAGCAGGCAACAAGGAGTGAAGGAGGCAGGCAGGGGAGGGGTCCACGCTGGGGATCCTGAGATGGCAGGAGCCCCCCGTGCAGCCCCAAGTTAACCACGCCACTGTCTGGCCTCAGCTGGGTTGGACCAGGTGCTCAGGAAGAATCTGCCCAGCTCTGGTCCGGGGAGCGGCAGGGGACAGAAAGGAGAGGCATAGGGTGAGGAGTGTGTGGGCGGCTCACAGCCTCTACCTGGGACCTGGTCCCCTGGAAAGACAACTTCTGCTCCCTCAGGACACCACCCAAACGCAGCCCCCTCCAGGAAGCCCTCCTGGAACTACCCCGGATTAAGTGACTCTTCACCCCGCAAACCTCCCTTGGGCCAAGCTGCGCCTCCCTCCAGACTTGCAGGAAGCATCTAAAGGGTGTGAAGGGGGAAGAGGGGAACCAACAGACAGAGGTTCCATCTGCAGGGTCCGGCTCTGAGCAGCCTTTGGGGGCACCACCACACAGGTCCAGGGCTTGGCATTGACCAGCTGGACCCAGCTGGGTCTCCTGTGGGTGGCGCGGGAGATTCTGATCAGCCACTCAAGCCACCAGGACTGAGACCGGGGAAGGAGCCTCGGGACGGAATTTCCAGGCCAGGAGAGATCAGATGCTGGAGGGAAGAGGTGCTTGTTTTCCTCTGGGGCTGCCAGCAGCTCCTGCCACTCTGAGGGTTCCACTGTCTCAGAGTCAAGTCAGCCCGGGACACATCACAGCTGAGGGACAGAAGGAGATCCAGGCTTTGTGCCAGCAGTGGCACCTGGACCCCACTGTGCCTGAAGCTGTCCTCGGTTCCTATAACTGAAAACTCCAGAGGCCCTTTTCCTACTTTAACTAGTTGGGCTCAGTCAGGATCCTTCAGTTGCAAGTGACTGAACCCCAGCTCAGAGGAAAGGCAGTGCAGTCCTAACGCTGCAGGTCACAGCAGGAGAGAAGTGAGACATGAGGAGCCAGCGCCAGGAAGCAGAGGTGATGGTCCATTCACCAGGGAGAGGGGAGAGTCCTGCACGTGGCCATGGCCCACACCCCATCCACCCACCTGGCTCGCTCTCTGCTGATCGACCTCCCCCATCCCCCGCAGCCACAAGGGAGACACATGGAGACCTGGTTTACATCGATACGGTGGATGGGCTGGGGTCTCTCGTCAGGGACTGCGCCTGGTATTTGCGGGTCTAGAGCAGGGGCACCAGGGCAGCCCGCCCCCTTATCTTGCCTCGATAAATAGCAGATGCCCACTGCACAGTGGCCGTGCCACATGGCTTCCCTCCCTGCGCCCCCTCGAGGGGCCTCCCCTCAGCTCCAGCCCTCACAAATAAGACTCAGGTCAACAAACTTGCTCCTAAAAAACATCATTCATTTGCCTTTTAATTGTGCCATAAGCAATTGTTTAAAGGGCTGAAAACTCTTTTTTAATTTTCAATGTATTAATATTTACTCTCAGCCAAGTACAAAATCATGGGTGCAATAACTGGGAGCCATGTGGAGAAAATCAATAACAGACACATTCACTCTGCTCCCAGCGCGGTCTCTGTGTCCTTGGGCTTCTCCAGGCATCCACACCTTCTCAGACACCGCAGGCCGCACAGGCCCCCGCTGCAGCCTGGACGCCGTCAGACAGTAACACGGCCGGGGCAGCTTCTGGGGGCCCTCAGGACCAGGCCAGCCTCCTGTGCAGCTTGGGACGTGTGGAAGGGGAAGTAGGTGAGACCCAGCTCAACATCCGGGTCTCCGCCCCATCCAGTGCTGTGTCCAGTCAGAGCTCAGAAAGCATGGCCCTGCTCCGTGCTCCCCTCACTCCTCCCCACCTGCACCCACGTCGTCTGGAGCCATCCACACTGCAGAGGGACCCATCGCCTGCACCCACGTCGTCTGGACCATCCGGGAACCCAGAGGGAGACTCTGCACTCAGTGATGGGGTGGGGGATGGGCAGGGCCCAGGTGGACATCAGGGAGCCCCACGCTTGGTGCCCCAAGGTCTTCCTGCACGTAGGAGAATGCAGCACCCACCACCCGGGACTCTGGACACCCCCCCTCACACACCAGTTCCCAAGCTCTGCAGACAGACAGACGGCAGCACAAACTCAGGTTCTGCCTCAGAGGGCCGAGTGACCCGGCAGCCTGCAGTGCTCTCCAGGCCCAGGTCCCTGTCTATAGGACAGGAGGGAAGGAGGCCGCTGCGTGCTAGAACAGAGCTGAGGCGTGATGGAGCCGGTCCTCTCCACTGCTCAATAAACGTCACCGGCCCCAGCAGAGCCTCTCATGGTCCCTGGCCAGTGGAGAGAACAGGGACAGACGCAGCCAGAGTCCGGCGCCTGTCTTGGAAAGGGGCTCCTCCCCCATAAACAGCTAGAAACTGTGTCCACACACGTGGACAGCAGCCTTCAGACTTGGGGTCTGGGGTGCAGGACCATGACCCCTAAGAGAGCAAGTGAGGGGCACCCACACTTGCCCAGCTCACCACCTGAAGACACCTCCCATGCTGCAACTCAGAGGGGGCTGTGAACAGAACCCAGACATCTCTCTGAGCTGAGGAGACAGAAGGCACAGCCATGGTGCAGAGGACCAGAGACAGAGGGCTGCACAGAGAGGTAGCCCCGAGGTCCACAGAGGGCTCCCTGAAAGCCTTAGACAGGTGCCAACTTGCACGTGCCTGGGGTGAGACTGCAAGATGGGAGAAAGCCCAGCTCTGGAGAACAGAGCGGGGACAGCACCTGGAACTCACGCAGGCCAGGAATAAGCTGCACCCCACCAGGAGGGAGTGTCACCGGGGAGAGCCCTCCAAAGGGAGCTGCTATGGCACTGAGATAACCTGTATCCGGCCTGCCAGCACCCAAGGCCAGCCTGGAAAGGGTCATCGGGTTCCCAGCAGCTTCACTGCATACCAGGACTAAGCCCAACACTCTCTAAAGGTTCACAACAAAACCTAGCACCCAACAATGTAACATTCAGGAGGCCGCGTGCAGCCAAAAATTACCAAGGATGCAACGAAGGGGGGACCCAGGATCAGGAGAAAGAAGAATCAACAGAAACAGACCCAGAGACGACAGCGGCGATGGCATCAGCAGACGAGGACATTAAAGCCGCAGTTACAACTAGGCCCCCACATTTTCAAGGACATGGAAGAAAACATAAACGTGCTGAAGCGCGCAATGAAAGATCTTTAGGGACCTAAATGCAATTTCAGAGGTGAAAAATAGGTCGGAAATGAAAACACGATAGACAGGAATAACATCAAATTACATTGTTTAAGGAATTTGAAGACATAGCAAATATTCAAAACGAAACCCAGTGAGGAAAAGGACTAGAAGACCAATGGCTGGGCGTGCTGCCCCCTGCCTGTAATCCCAGGCCAAGGCGGGCAGATCAGCTGAGGTCAGGAGTTCGAGATCAGGCTGGCCAACATGGCGAAACCCCATCTCTACTAAAAATACAAAAAAATTAGCCAGGTGTAGTGGCGGTCCCTGTAGCCCCAGCTACTCAAGAGGCTGAGGCAGGAGAATCACTGGAACCCAGGAGGTGAGGGCTGCAGTGAGCTGAGATCACACCACTGCATCCCAGCTTGGGAGACAGAGCAGAACTCCGTCTCAAAAAAAAAATCAACAATATGCTGCAGAAAGCTAATGTGGTGGAGGGTTCAAGAAAAAAATTTTAATAAAGTTTTTCAACTGGACAAAAATCCAGACAAACTCAATGAACTCCAAGCAGAATAAGCAGAAAGAAACCACAGCAAGGCCACTGTAATAAAATTGTAGAAAACCAGTGACAGAGAAAAATCTTAAAAGCAGTCAAAGAAAACAGGCATGTAACACAGAGAGACAGGAATTACAGCCGACATCGTGTGAAACGTCATGAGCTGGGAGACGGACGGCGTATTGGCACGTTTAAAAGACTGAAAGAAGAGAATACCTGTCAAGCTAAAACTACGTCAGGAAAAATATCCTTACAAATGTAGGCAAATAAAGATTTGTTTCAACGAAAGGCCGAGAGAATTTATCACCAGCAGACATGCAGCATAAGAAACATCAAAGTTATTCAGGCAGAAGGAAAATGACACCAGATGGGTCTACACAGACGAAGAAAGTGGCTAGATAGGGAAAATACGTGGAGACAAAAATGCTGTTTCACTGGCTGGGCACGGTGGCCCACACCTGTAATCCCAGCACTTTGGGAGGCCGAGGTGGGAGGATCATTTGAGCCCAAGAGTTCAGTTTAGGCTGAGCAACATGGTGAGAGCTGTCTCTTTAAAAAAAATGCTGTTTTTATTACTTTTGAAATGTTGAAAGATAATCACCTGTTAAAGCAAACGTATTCATAATACACTGTGGGGTTTATAACATGTGGATTTAGTAAAACGTCTAGCAACGATAGCACACAGGGCAAGCAGGCAGGTGGGCGGGCAGGTGAGTGGCGGGTGGGCGGCTAGGTGAGTGGCGAGCGGGTGGCTCGGGAGTGGGTGAGCAGGTGGCGTGGGAGTGGGCGAGCGGGTGGCGCGGGAGTGGGTGAGCGGGTGAGTGGGTGGGCGGCGAGCGGGTGGCGCGGGAGTGGGTGAGTGGGTAAGTGGGTGGGCGGCGAGCGGGTGGGCAGTGAGCGAATCTTACACACTGTTACGAATGCACAGTGCTCTTTAGAGCTCCGCCTCAATGCTCTGGAAGCTCGTGCCAGAAGTTACCTCCTGACGGGGCGGCCACTAAGATGTAAGCCAGAGGCCAGGCGCGGTGGCTCACGCCTGTAATCCCAGCACTTTGGGAGGCCGAGGCAGTCAGATCACCTGAGATGGGGAGTTCAAGACCAGCCTGGCCAACATGGCGAAACCCCATCTCTACTAAAAATACAAAAAATTAGCAGGGCGTGATGGCTCACGCCTATAATCCCAGCTACTCGGGAGCCTGAGGCAGGAGAATCGCTTTAACCCAGGAGGCAGAGGTTGCAGTGAGCTGAGACTGCGCCACTGCAGTCCAGCCTGAGTGACAGACCAAACTCTGTCTCAAAAATAATAAAAATAAAAAAAGAAAGAAAGAAGTAAAGCAAAGGGGAATGTCTAACAAGCGGGTAGTGACGGTAAGCGGAGTCATGTGAAAGGCCTGTTAATCCCAAACGACACAAGAGAAGAGGCAGCAAGGACAAGTGGGACAAATAGAAAAATCTCAAACCTTGTGGAAGAGCCGTATTCCGAAACCACAAGCCACTGAAGAGAAGAATTCAAGACCTAAATCAATGGCAAGGTGCCTTGTTCCCAGATGGGAAGACGCAGCATCATTGCCACAGCGGTGCCAGTGCGCCCCAAATCAGGCTCCACTTTATCCAGGAGGAACCCTTGCCGAGCATGGCCAGGGCACACCCGCCAACTCTGCAAACGCCGAAAGGAGACAGTGAGACTCTGCAGGTCAGAGCCGGGACGGCGGCTGAGAGCAGAACCACCACAATGGCAGCGCCCAGTCCCCGACTCTGAGTCTCGCAGGCCGTGAGGGCCCTGGTGGAGTCCACGCCCCGGGGCTCAGCTGCTTACACATCAACGTCAGCAGCAGGTGTCGGCCACCACCTGCGCACTCCCTGCTCAGCCCAGAGGACCTCTCCGGCAGCTCAGACGGACCCGTTGACCCTCTAGGGCTGTGCGTCTCATGGTCACGGTGGTGGCCCTGAAGGACGGCCTCCTCCTGCCTGCCGTTTTTGCGGGGGGCACTCCAGTCCGGGGCCACCGTGTGAAGCCGGGGCATGGCCTGCCTGTCCTGCCTGCTGTCTCTGCGGGGGGCACCCAGTGTGGGGCCACTGTGTGGAGCCGGGCATGGCCTGCCTCTGGATGTCACGCCCTGGTGCAGTGTCAGGTGCCTGCGCCACAGACCGTGCGCTATGGCGGCAGGGCTCGGTCAGAAGTTCCAAGTAGTGCTGTGGCCAGGGCTCAGGATCACAGAGAGGGAACCTGGGCTCAGGGGCCCTCAGAGCTTTCCCACCTCCACTGGCCGGAGGGGGAAAGGGTCAGCCCGCAGAGCGTGAGGACACAGGCGGTTGGAGTGGGGCCGGGGTCCGTGGGTGCACCTGCTGTGGTCCCAGCAGGGGGATGCACAGGTGAGCACCTGGCCTGATCTCATTCACCTAAACACACAGCAGGAGGCAGGCGCCATGACTGTGCCACGGTTTACTCACTTTGGGGTGAGGAGAGAGTTAGGGGTCCAGTGTGGGCCACAAAATCTGGGCCTTGACCTCTGTCCTGGGGGCTGGTCCCCTGTGCCTGATGTGGCCTTGTGGGCACAGATCCCTTCCAGCCCTGTCACTGTGGAGCCCAGCCCTGCACCAGCAGGCACCACATGAACCACACTCTGGTCCTTCGCCATCCTCTCTCACAGTGGGAGGCCCCTCTGCAGTCCCCTGAAGGCTCTCCTGAGGCAGGGCTGCCAGCCTGGGGGACAGGAAAGGCCCACTCCATCACCGCCAGGCACCATCTCCTTCTTCCAGCCCACCCTGCACAGCCCAGCTCTGGCGCCCTCCTGGCTGCCTTCCAGCTGCTTCAGGGACCCCAGGACCCATGGTGTGGCCCCAGAGTGGCCAAAGACATACTTGGCCGCTGCACCCGTGCTCCCCCAAAAGCCTCGCCCAGACTTGGCCACTGAGATGAAAACCTGGGGCCTTGCTGCCTCCCGACGGCCAGAAAAAGAAATGCCCAGGTCAGCCACCCTGACCAGCCCGTGGCGCCCTGGAGACACTGGTCCCATTCTCCGGGGAGGCCCTGGACCCCAGCCTGTCCCCAGACAGCACCGAGGGGCTGGGCAGAGCTAGTCAGACCATTTCCCCAGGCCTCCCCTCCTCCTGCCCAGACTGAGCCCCCACTCATGTCCCCATAACGTGCCCAGCAGGGGCCCAGGACAGCATGGCCCCAGCAAGGGCTCAGTAGGTGCCAGGCCGCCCTGTGCCCCTCCGGTGCACTCAGGGCACCTGGAGAGAACACAGGTGGACAAGGAGGAGGACAAGGAAGCACAGCCACAGGGTGGGGGTGGCCAGGACTTAGAAACAGAGCAAGGGATTTGGGGACTTTGTCGAGTGTGCGGACGTCAGTATCTGCACGTGGTGAAGGCAGGGAGGCCAAGTAATGATGTTCAGGAGGCCGAGTGCACTGAGTGCATTTCATCTCGAGGCTTTCAACTAACGTTGGGTTTATTGGACATGATCCAGGAGCCCCTGTATAGGGGAGTGAGTGCAGAAATGGGGAGACCCACGGGGCAGTGTCTCAGTCACCTGCTGCCTGGAGCAAACCACCCCAGAGCTTGGTGGCTTAAAACAATCCCCACTTTACAGCCACAACTTTGGGTGCAGAATTGGAGAGGGTTGGGGAGGCTGTGTCTGCTCCCTGAGGCGTGACTGGGTTGACCTTGTGGCTGCATCCCATGGGGCTGGGCTGGGTGAAGGTCCGAGCAGGGTCACTAATACACAGGGGACCTGGGGTGGGCCGTGGGCTGGGCACACCCTCCACGTGGCCTCTCTCCATGCTGCAGGAGAAGCTGGACAGGAGGTGCCAGGCAGTGAGCGAGCAGAAGCCGAGGTCGCCACACCCAGAAAGGATGTGACCCCATGCATCTGTCATGGCCACGGGGTTCCCGGCAGCCCAGACGCAGGTGTGGAGCAGCCCAGCACCGGTGAGAGGAGCTGCAGGCCTGGGCAGGGCGGGGGAAGGTGGAGGCAGGGAGAGCAGGGAGAGCAGGGAGCCCTGTGCAGATGGGACCTGTGTGATGGGGCTGACTCTGGGCCTGGGGAAGGTGGAGCACGGGGATTTCAAATGCACCGGATGGGAGTGAGCGGAGGCACTCAGAGTGGCGGCGAGGCTCTCGCTTGAGTAGCAGAAAGGAAGGTGGCAGGGCTGCCCCGGCACGCCAGGGATGTGGGGAGGCCCAGCTGCCCCGAGGACAGTGAGTGGGAGCCCAGGAAAGCCCAGGACCCGAGGACAGAGCCAGGCCCGACCCCACCCCAGGTGAAACAACTCGGTTCACAGCTGGGACCCCAGAGGCACACCCGTCCCCCAAAAAGCAAGGAGCCAGGCAAAATCTCAGGTCCCCTCTCCCACACCGCCCACCGGTGGAGACATGAGGGTGCCTCAGGAGCCCATGTGGCATTTCTGTGTATGTCTGTTGCCATACAGCCAGGGGCACCCTGCCCAGAAAAGCCTGGTGTGGTCCCGCGTCCTCAGGCGGCAAAGAGGGGCCACCTGCAGCTGCCTCATCGCATCCCCAGCCTCTCTAGAATACTCTACATCCAGCCCCGTAGTCAAGACCCTAGAAGCCCACCCAGCTCTCCACACACAGAAACCCACCAGGCCGTTCACTGAGCATGGCCGAGCACAGGGAGGTGACGTGGGTCTGGACGCCTCATCTGGCTCCCCCAGCGGGATGCCTCCTGTCTTCAGTGAGGGCCGGGTGTGTACCCGCACCCAGGGCCCCGAGCAGCAACTGCCAGGCCACGTCTCTCACGGGAGACACCCTCTCTGGGCATGGGCATCAGCTTTGAAAAGACAGACCCCACTCGCCTGCAGTGCAGCGTCCACAGACTGTGTGCTGGGATTTCCCACCCAGGACCTCAGAGGCTGTGAGCTCGGGAGGCGGGAGGCAGATGGGGCCACTCACAGTCTAGTCTTTGTTGATGACAGGGGAGGGGCCGAGGCAGGACTCTGAGCGGGAGAGGCGTGACCTGACCTGGCCTGAGGAGGACCACGCAGCTGCTGTGTGAAAAGGAGGGTCTGGGGATGACAAGAGGGTGGAAGCCATTAGGAAGCTGCTGTGCTAACTGAGGGCTCGCGGGGAGAGGTGGGGAGTGGCCGCATTCCAGATGAACGTGGGAGGGAGAACCAACAGGATGTGAGTTGCGAGGAAGCATGATTTGCCATCAACAGAATCTGGGGGTGCGGGTGGACGGGTCTGGGGGAGACCGCAGCTCCATCTGGAACACGCTGCATTGGAGGCGGCCCTCACACATCTGACATCCTGTGCCCCGCTGGATCCGTGAGTCTGGAGTTCAGGTCTGGGGTCTGGGTAGGCCATGGGAAGGGTACTGGTTGAGATCCCTGAGAGGGCAGACACAGCTGGAAAAAAGGCCAAAGGCCAGGCGTGGTGGCTCATGCCTGTAATCCCAGCACTTTGGGAGGCCGAGGCGGGTGGATCACGAGGTCAGGAGATCAAGACCATCTTGGCTAACATGGTGAAACCCTGTCTCTACTAAAAACACAAAAAATTAGTCGGGCGTGGTGGCAGGCGCCTGTAGTCCCAGCTACTCAGGAGGCTGAGGCAGGAGAATGGCGTGAACCTGGGAGGCAGAGCTTGCAGTGAGCTGAGATCCGGCCACTGCACTCCAGCCTGGGCGACAGAGCGAGACTCCATCTCAAAAAAAAAGAAAGAAAAGAAAAAAGGTCAAAGGACCGAATCCCAAGCCCTCCAGAATGAAAATGTCGGGGAAAAGAAGAATCAGCAAAGGGGGCTGAAGATGAGTCACCAGGAGGTCACTCTAAGTATTAGCTGAAATAGTGATGATTTTACAAGGGGGAGGAAGGTCCATTGCATGAACTCTAAACTGGTCACCGCAGGACCAATGTTGTTCAAGACTGAAAACAACCATCAGACTTCCAGTTTCTGGTCATGAGAGACTAGTTAATCTGGATCCATCCTTTTTCTAAGGGTGACTACAAAAGCTGAGCAAAATGTTAAAAATATTTACTTGGAATGATAACAAAATCCTGGGAAAGACAAAGACCCAGAGAGAAAAGAGCCTTCCAGACACTCACTTTTCCCCCAAAGCATTTGCTGCTTCAGATAGCTCAGAGCCCAGTGAGGAGCTCTGAGAGCCTGCTGGAGCCAGACAGGGAGAGATTTGGCCCACCTGAGAGTGGGAAGTTGGTGAACATCCTTCCCACCCCCACCACTTTGAGTTGGGACAACAAATAACCTAGACATGAGGGTGGATAGAAGGAGACCAGCTCCTGCAGCAACTGCAGGGCCTCTTGCACCACTGCCAGGATAGGAAAACCTAAACTGTCATCATCTTGAAATGATTTCAATCCCTGAAACCATGGTAAGATGATCCAGGACCCCTAGTGCCCCCATGTCTCGCAGATGCAAACACAAACCCTCTCTGGAGGAAAATAAAATAGACCTCAAATGATTTCTACAAAATAATTTTACAAATACAATGTTCAGTCCACAATAAAAATTCTAGACAATTGAAAAAACAAATCAGCGAGAATGAAAGCAGTAGAGACCATAGGCAGCAGATCTACCAGTCAAGACACTGGAGTCACGAGACAAGGACTGGAACATAACTGTGCTTACAGCATTTGCAGAAATACAAGCAGGATTTAGAATTTCAGCAAAAAGAAAAAAGAAAAAAAAATACAAAAAACAAATGAAAATTCTAGCACCTAAATTATAAACTTAGTGGCTTTAATAGCAAATTCAGCTGAAGAGAGAATTAGTGACGTGGAAAATAGGTCAGTAGAAAATATCTGAAATGAAGTATGGATAGTACAAATGGCAAATACAGATGACAGGTTAAGATACACAAAGGATTGAGGAAGAAGGACCAATATATTCATAACTGGATCTCAGAGGGGAGATGAGAAAACATGATATTGAAGCAATATTTCAGAGTTAATAGCCAGGAAATTTCTAAAAGTAATCAAAATCATCAAGTCACAAATTCAAGAACCCCACAAACCCAAAAAGTATAAATAAAATTAATCAATTTCTAGTCTAGTGTGTGAGAAGCTTGGAAACAATCAATTTTTTCATAATAATAAAACGTGAGCAAACCAAAAGTCAATAATGTTTCTTATATTCAACAGATGACTAGGTCTCAGGGCAAACTACTGCCCAAAAAAGTTGTAGAGATGACAGACAGATGCAGAGAATCCCAACTCCACAGAGCAGACACTTCCCTGGGAACCACTGCCTGCCAGGTTGGGAAAACCTAAACTGTCACTGGCAGATTGCTGGAGGCTGTGCGGCCAAGCTTGACAGTTGCAAACTCCAGGGCCCAGTCTTAGGGTAGGGGCCACATTTCTATGAGTTTTAGCTGCACAAACTCCACCAGATCCCCAAAGTAAACACCAGAGAAAAATGCACTTGTGCTTTGGACAAGGGGAGAGGAGAAGTAGCACGTTGGAAATATGCCAGAGCATTCTGTTCTTCCTCTGCCCTCAACAGAAACTATTTTACCACAGCTTAACCTACCAGAGTTTAATCAGAGTCTAACTAACCTGGAGGAAGGGAAGTATCAACTCCAGGTCCCTCCAGTCTTCTATGTTGGGAAGGGAAACACACAACCCCATTCTCTATCCCTCTCATCTCATTTAAGAAGGAAAAACAGGCCGGGCATGGTGGCTCACACCTGTAATCCCAGCACTTTGGGAGGCTGAGGCGGGTGGATCACCTGAGGTCAGGAGTTCGAGACCAACCTGACCAACATGAAGAAACCCCGTCTTTACTAAAAATACAAAATTAGCTAGGCGTGGTGTTGTGCACCTGTAATCCCAGCTACTCATGAGGCTGAGGCAGGAGAATCACTTGAACCCAGAAGGTGGAGGTTGCAGTGAGCCGAGATCATGCCACTGCACTCCAGCCTGGGCTACAGAGCAAGACTCCGTCTCAAAAAAAAAAAAAAAAAAAGTGTCCAATTTAAGAAAATGTTGAGTGAACTTGTCATGCATTCCTACACAAAGAGTACAACCGCAATATATTCTACAATAGCAAAGCAAAATAAGTAAAATCATTCCAAGTAAACTAAACAGAAAGGCTTTCCAAGAACTGGGCAGCTGTTGGGAACAAGCCAATAAAGGATTGACTGACAGCTCATCGACGGCAGAGATGTGAGCGTCTAAAGCTTTCATAGCCTGGGTAATGGTCTGGAACATCATAAAATCCCCACAGACTTAGGTTGGCTGGTTGACTATGCCAGGGCAACCCAGAGGTGGAGGAAGGTGGCCATTCTCCACGTACCCAACCGTTTATGTGATTACGTAGGGAAGCTAAAGTCTGTGCCCACTCAGTAAATAAGTCACTCTCTGCATGATTCCAACTTGTGCCTAAAAGTAGAATGCCAGTCCAGGTCTTTGTGCTACC
This sequence comes from Mandrillus leucophaeus, assembly GCF_000951045.1. NCBI lineage: Eukaryota > Metazoa > Chordata > Mammalia > Primates > Cercopithecidae > Mandrillus > Mandrillus leucophaeus. Next base: position 4,993,605 of record NW_012104365.1, on the reverse strand, counting down.
CCATCCCTCTCATTTCTGCGGAACAGGAACCAGAGGTCACTGACTGGCTCACGGGAATAAACAGGATCAGTCTCTTGGGTTCCGCTGGCCTGTGGGACTTTAGGAGAGACAGGTTGAATTTGAGATAAGTGGACCCAGCTGTTTATTCCCAGAAGTTTAACTGCAGTTGGGGTACTAAGGAGAGTCCCGTCCACTCTGTTATCTGCTGAGGATCCATCCTTCCAGGTTTTTAAAAGGACTCGGTCTCCTGGCTGGGTTGGAACCAGATTCTCTTCCTCAGTGGGGGAAAGGAGTCTCTGATTTCCATATTCAAGAAGTGTGTTTTGCACTTGTCCTAAGTTGATCACATAATTCTGTAGCTTGAAAGTATATATGGCTATTAGGAGGCCTATAGTTAAGAAAGGCCTTCCATACATTATTTCAAAAGGGCTGAGCTGCGGATTTCCCTTAGGGGCCATTCGAACCTGTAATAAGGCTACAGGTAATAAAGATGGCCAGCTTTCTGATGTCTCTTGGCATAGTTTAGCAAGAGTCCTTTTTAGAGTTTGATTAGCTCTTTCTACTTTCCCCGAAGACTGGCCTCCACACGAGTCAAGGCGGTACCGAATTCCTAGGGCTGAAGACACATTTTGGGTAACTGTCGCTGTGAAAGGTGGGCCATCATCACTCTGTAAGCTCTTAGGCAGCCCGGATCTAGGAATTATTTCCTTTAGGAGGAGTTTAGAAACCTCAGTTGCCTTTTCAAACCGGGCAGGAAAAGCCTCGATCCAATGGTAAAAGTGTCAACGAATACTAAGACATATTTAAACACTTTACATGGGGGCATCTGAGTATCATCTGTTTGCCAGTCTTCACCAGGGAATGTTCCCCTGTGCTGAACAGGCCTTACTAGAGGAGGAGGTAAAGATTGGTCATTTGGGTTTTTCCAGGTACATAATTCACAGGCCCGAGTTACCTGTCTTACTGTCTTATGTAAGCCTTTTCCTGTAAATCCAGGTACATAATTCACAGGCCCGAGTTACCTGTCTTACTGTCTTATGTAAGACTTTTCCTATAAATCCAGGTACATAATTCACAGGCCCAAGTTACCTGTTTTACTGTTTTAAGTAAGCCTTTTCCTATAAAAAGCTGGGACATTAATTGAAACGGGGAATCTCTTCCCAAATGAGTAGAGTCATGCAAATGCTTAACAATTTTCCACGGATTAGCACCTGGTATTAACAGTTTGTTGTCATTGATAAGCCAGCCAGAAGGATCCTGAATTAAACCCTGGCCTTCAGCCCATTCTTGTTCCTCTTTAGTATACCTAGGTTCTGTCATTGCCGTGGCTGAGGGCACTGACATGCCGACAGGTCCAAGTGGCTCCTTTAACGCTGTGGCCTTAGTGACACTGTGGCCTTAACCACGCTGTGGCCTCAGCGACTGTGGCCTTAACAACGCTGTGGCCTTAACCACGCTGTGGCCTTAACCACGCTGTGGCCTCAGTGACTGTGGCCTTAGTGACACTGTGGCCTTAGTGACGCTGTGGCCTTAACCACGCTGTGGCCTTAGTGACGCTATGGCCTTAGTGGCTGTATCTGCAAAGGAGCTTCCCTCAGCCACACTAGCGTCTCCTCTTTGGTGTCCTCTGCACTGCATTACAGCTACTTCCTTGGGCAGCAAAATGGCATCTAATAGGTTCAGAATTTCTGAATGATGTTTTATAGGGGAACCCTTAGCAGTTAGGACTCCTTGTCCCTTCCACATAGCAACACAAGCACGAAGCACCAGAAAGGCATGTACTTCGAATCGGTGTAAATGTTGACTCTTAAGTCCTTTCCCAATGGCAGGGCTCTGATAAGAGCTAATAATTCTGCCTTTTGAGCTGAGGTAGAAGCTGGCAAGGCCTGAGAGTCAATCACCTCGTGTTGACTGACAACAGCATACATAGCCTTCCTGTTTTTTGGTGCACAAAGCTACCTCCACCTGTAAACCATTCTGCCTCGGGATTCTCTAGAGGCTCGTCCTTTAAATCCAGACAGCTGGAGTAAGCTTGCTTCATGTCTTGTACGCAGGAATGATCTAGGGTGCCCTGTGGGTCCAGGCAACTAGGTAGCTGGGTTCAGCGTCTGGCACACTTTAAGTGTTATATCCAGAGTGTCTAGCAACAAAGCCTGATATGTCAATGTGCGTCCCCTGCCATCCACCGGTGTCCTTCAGCTTCTAGGACTCCTCGTACTTGGTGTGGGGTTAAAATCCCCAGATGTCGTCCTAAAGCCAGTTTATTGGCTTCATCTCCTAAAAGAGCAGTTGCTGCAACAGCCCTGAGGCATCCAGGCACGATAAGAAAGGTATGTGGGAAAACCAGTCTCTGAAGAACAACTTAGGGGACAGGGAAAACGGCATCCGTGGGCTTGCCCTCTGTCTCCCTGACCATACAGTTTTGGGGTGACAGAGGCCCATTATAATGGGTCAAAACAGAGTAAGCATTCTAGAAGGAAGTTAATATTCTTACTGGCCATGTCCAGGGTTACCCGAGGCTCCTCCAAAGATACAGCTAGTTGTCCAATTCTGGGAACCGTGGCAGGTCTCAGACCTGTCACTCCTGGGCTTGTCTGGCTATTTCGGCCATCATTGGTTCGGGTGCCAATGGTTCCCTTCAGAACGCTGGGCAATCCCTCTTTCAATGGCCAGTTTTCTTACAGTGAACATGCTGACTCACCAAGGCACAGTGACTCTGACGCCCAGCTTTGGGCTTCCCCCATTTCAGCTTCCCTCATCCAGGCCAGGAGCAGAGGATTTTCAGGACAGTGAAACTATTTGTATGATACTATAATGGTGGATACAGGACATTATACGATTGTCAAAAAAAATATACATTAGAGTTCAACAGAGAGTGAACCCCAGTGTAAACTCTGGACTGTACTTAGTAGCAATGTATCAATACTGACTCATCAATCACAACAAAAGTGCCACACTAATGCAAGATGTTAGTAATGGGGAAAGCTGCGGAGGTGATAGGGTGTGTGAGAACTCTCTAACTTCCTGCTCAACTCTTCTGTTAACCTAAAACTGCTCAAAAATCATCTATTAATTTTGTAAATACACACATACCTTGGCACATCTTAGTAAAACTGCTGAAAGCCAAAGAGAAAATATGAAAAGCAACCAGAGAACTGCAGTTACCGTGTACCACAGAGATTCAATCTGGAAAACTAGAAGAGGTAGAGCTGTTCAGGACAACCAGCTGGTTCTCAACAACAAATCCCACCCCCAACCAAAAAAAAAAAAAACAAAACCAATGAGGTGGAGAGGGAACCCCAGACAACCACCCAGCTCTTGACAAATCTCCAGAAAAACGAGGTGGACAGGGAACCCACAGAGTGAAAGGAAAACGTAAAGACACAGCAGTTGATCACAATGTCAATCAATCACGTCAATCACGTCAATCACGTCAATCACAATGTCAATCAATCACAATGTCAAACAATCATGTCAATCAATCACAATGTCAATCACAATGTCAATCACAATGTCAGTCAATCACAATGTCAATCAATCACAATGTCAGTCAATCACAATGTCAATCAATCACAATGTCAATCAATCACAATGTGTGTACTTCATTTGGATCCTGATCTTTTTTAAAAACTGGAAATAATTTGCATCATGAGACAATAGAAATAGGAATTGTAATTCCTTAATATGATTAAATCCATACTCATCGCTCATTTTTAGGTATGTTAATGGTATTGTGGCTGCAGGCTTTTAAAAAAGTCCTTATACTCTGTGATCCATTCTGAAATATTTACAGATGAAAGAACATGACAGGCCAGGCACCGTGGTTCACACCTATATTCCCAGCACTTTGGGAAGCTGAGGTGGGCAGATCCCCTGAGCCCAGGAGTTCAAGACCAGCCTGGGCAACATAGAATGAACCCATCTCTACAAAAAATATGAAAAAATAATTAGCCTGATGTGGTGACACCTGTTGTCCCAGATACTAGGGAGGTAGAGGTGGGAGGATCACCTGAGCCCAGGAGGTCGGGGCTACAGTGAGCCATGATTGTGCCACTGCATTTCAGCCTGGGAGACAGAGCGAGACCCTGTCTCAAAAAGAAAAAAAAAATGAATAGGGGGCTAGAGGACCAATGGGCTGTGGGCTGATGGGTTTGAGAGCTCCTTTTACTATTCTATCTAATTCTATGTAGACAAAAATTTTCTATAATAAAAAAGTTTATTTAAGAAAAAGTCAGCTCAGTCCAATTGATAATATTTTGAAGGTATTCTGACTTCTCAGTGGAAAACAACAAAGCCAGAAGACAATAGAATATCTTTAAAATCTAAACGAAAGTAAGACTCAATTTAATGTCCACCAAAAATATCCTTCAAGAATGAAGGAAAAATAAAAAACATTTTCAGACCAAGAAAAACTGAGAGAATTTGTCACCATCATTTTCTCAGCAAAGGAAATATGAAAGGTGCTCTCAAGGCAGAAGGGAGATTATGCAAGATCAAAGCATCGAGATTTAAGAAGCAGAGAACTAATGGCCGGGTGCAGTGGCTCACGCCTGTAATCCCAGCACTTTAGGAGGCCGAGGCAGGTGGATCACGAGGTCAGGAGTTCAAGACCAGCCTGGCCAAAATGGTGAAACCCCGTCTCTACTAAAAATACAAAAAAATTAGCCGGGCGTGGTGGCACGCACCTGTAATCCCAGCTTAGGCGGAGAATTGCTTAAACCTGGAGGGGTGGAGGTTGCAGTGAGCCAAGATCGCGCCACTGCACTCCAGCCTGAGCGACAGAGTGAGACTCCGTCTCAAAAAGCAAACAAACAAAAAGGAGCAAAGAACAAGACAAATGGTAAAGATGTGGGTACACACAAATTCATATTATCTGGACAAAATAACAGTAACATCTTGGTGGATTTAAAACATATGTCATTGGCCAGGCGCCAAGGCTCACACCTGTAATCCCAGCATTTTGGGAGGCCAAGGCAGACAGATCATTTGAGGTCAGGAGTTCAAGACCAGCCTAGCCAACATGGCAAAACGCTGTCTCTACTAAAAATACAAAAATTAGCCAGGCAGTAGTGTCATGCGCCTGTAATCCCAGCTACTCAGGAGACTGAGACAAGATAATTGCTTGAGCCTAGGAGGCAGAGGTTGCAGTGAGCCGAGATGGCACCACTGCACTCCAGTCTGGGCAACACAGTGAGACTCTATCTCGAAGAAATAATAAATAAATAACTACATAAATAAATACATAAATAAATAAAATATATGTCATTGTTGTCAAGTATTTGACTTCCTTTTTTTTTTTCTTTTTCTTTTTTTTTTTTTGAGATGGAGTTTCTCTCTGTTGCCCAGGCTGGAGTGCAGTGGCGAGATCTCAGCTCACTGCAACCTCTGCTCTCAGGTTCAAGTGATTCTGGTGCCTCAGCCTCCCAAGTAGCTGGTTACAGGTGCCCGCCACCATGCCCAGCTAATTTTGTATTTTTAGTAGAGACGGGGTTTCACCATGTTGGCCAGGCTGGTCTCGAACTCCTGACCTCAAATGATTCACCCAAATTCGGCCTCCCAAAGTCCTGGGATTACAGGCGTGAGCCACCGTGCCCACCTGACTTTTACAATCTCATTTGCCCTCCAACCCTATATGAAGAGTTCTAAGTCTCTCGCATTAGTAACAACAAGAACAAAAGTGTTGATTAATAGAAGAACTTAAGACACCAAGTCTGTGTCTTGGGATGTCTGGTAGCAACTAAAAAACTGCACAACAATGTCCTTCTTGCAAGCCAGCAGAGGGGGAAACGGAATAATTAAAACTATTCAATCTCCAAGCAATTTAAACGAAGGCATAAAAGAAAGAAAAAATGACCATAGAACCAGAGAAAGTTCCTTTTTTTTTTTTTTTTTGAGACGGAGTCTCACACTCTCGCCCAGGCTGGAGTGTGGTGGCGCCATCTCGGCTCACTGCAAGCTCCGTGAGCTTGGGTGACATTTTATTTTTCCATTTTTTCCATTGGGACATTTTTCCATTTATGTTTTGTTTAGTTCTTGATGTCTTTGGGTTTAAATCTTCCATCTTACTAAGAACTTTCTCTGGTTGGGCCGGGCGCGGTGGCTCACGCCTGTAATCCCAGCACTTTGGGAGCCTGAGGCAGGCGGATCACAAGGTCAGGAGATCGAGACCATCCTGGCTAACACAGTGAAACCCCATCTCTACTAAAAACACAAAATTAGCCGGGCGTGGTGGCGGGCACCTGTAATCTCAGCTACTCGGGAGCCTGAAGCAGGAAAATTGCTTGAACCCGGGAGACAGAGGTTGCGGTAAGCCGAGATGGTGCCATTGCACGCCAGCCTGGGTGACAAGAGCAAAACTCTGTCTCAAAATAAATAAATAAATAAATAAATCTCATGTATCGATGCTGGTTCACACATTGTAACAAATGTAACAAACTAACACAGAATGTTAATAATAGGGGAAAGTGGGAGGCAGTGAGGAGTCCCGCCTGGGAACTCCCTGTACTTTCTGATCAATTTTTCTGTAAACATAAAACTGCTCTGAAAAAAATTAAGTGTACTAATAGTTTTTAATTGACCACATGCTGGGCCTAGTGTAGGTCTTAACAAAGAAAGGAAGCCATCATATTAATGTCCTTAGGGAATAAAATTTCCAGATTAATCTCGCTATACTCAGCAGAATAGCTTTGCAGGGACTGGCCGTTTTTCCTTGCAGTCCCTCAGCTTTAGTTACAGTTCAGTTATATGTAAGGAACTTTGTCACATCTCTCAGCATCTGATAGACAAATACACAGAAAAATAAGAGCCTTAAGGATTTGAACCCTACCCTTCATTGGGTTGGGGTGGTTATTGTCTAAG
>NW_012104365.1:4983083-4985112 GCF_000951045.1 Mandrillus leucophaeus | reverse complement strand
TCACTGCTGTAGAGAAGAGCAAGGTTCAGCAAGGTCTTGTCATTGTCGGGGGAGGATGTTGACAAGGCTTCCTGGAGGCAGAGATGTGCTCAGCCCTGGGGCTATCTCAGCGTGGGGATGGCGAGGGCCAGGCACAGAGGTCGTCACTGCATCAGTGCGACTCACCTCACTGCCAGGAGTGGAGGTCACAGGGGATTTGCCTCACGGCGGGAGATAGGCAAGAAGTGGGACCCGTGCCCTGCGGTGACCAGGAGCTGCCCAGCATTTCCACTGGGAAGAAACCCAGTCGGCCAGGAGCCTGTCAATGTTGGAGATTAGGGAGCGTCGCCAGGGCCCCAGCTGCCCACACCAGAACCTGGGTTTCCTCCCTGAGTTTTCACACCTGTCAGCACCCTGTCCTGTCGTCTCTCTAGGTGACATTTATTACTGCAAGTAACAGTGGTGCCACAGAACACAGACGCAGTCTGGGGGGAGAAACCACTCCGTGTTGACGCCCACTGTGCTGCCCGCCAGGACCCTCCCTGGGGACCCGCCAAGCAGCGCTCCCTGGGGACACTAAAGGTCCTGTGGGGGGACATGAATTGGCAGGTGGTGGATCCCAAGGGGCTGTCTGATATGTGCCCCACATGGCATTAAAACATCCTCTCCTACAACGTGGATGGCCCTAAAAGACATGATACGGAGTGAAAGGAGCCAGCCAAGGGCCACCTATGCACGATTCCACTTACATGCAATGCGCAGAATGCATGGAAGTGGGTCTGTGGCTATCAGGGGCTGGGGGAGGGGAGATGGGAATGAGGGTTAAGGGATGCAGGATGCTTTTCCTGGGGGATGAAAATGTCCTGAAACCGATTGTGTGATGGTGGCCTAATGCTGTGAATATACTAATAATCTTTGAACTGCATGCTTTAAACAGGTGAAGTGTGCAGTACATGAATTATGTCTAAATAAAGCTGTTCTTGGCCAGGCGTGGTCGCTCATGCCTATAATCTCAGCACTTTGGGAGACCAAGGCAGGTGGATCACCTGAGGTCAGGAGTTCGGGACCAGCCTGGCCATGGTGGTCATGGTGAAACCCCGTCTCTACAAAAAATACAAAAATTAGCTAGGCATAGTGGCGGGCGCCTGTAGTCCCAGCTACTCAGGGGACTGAGGTAGGAGGATCCCTTGAGCCCAGGTGGCGGAGGTTGCAGTGAGCCAAGACTGAGCCACTGCACTCCAGCCTGTGCAACAGGGCAAGATGCAGTCTCAAAAGAAAAGAAAAGAAAAGAAAAGAAAAAGAATGAAACAAAACATCTCCTCTCACCACGCTAGAATGGCTCGTCACGGTGCTGGTGGTGGGGGCGAGGGGAGTGGGGGGTGAAGCCGTCTGTAAACTGTCAGGTGCTGTGATGACATGACCTGTTTGGTGGAGCTTCCACTAACAACTTGAACAAGAACAAAGGGGTGAGAGCAGCCCCTTCTTCGTCTTCCCCAGGCGAAGTGAACATCCACGGAGTGGCACTGGGTGGGCGCAGCCACATCGTCTCCTCGGTAAGAATGCGGGGGGCACAGAGGGCGCTCCAGTGCCACCAAGAGACGCTCAGCAGGAGACACCAGGAGTCAGGTGTGGGAAGGCTGAGCAGCCCCCCAGGGCGGGGCCTCCGTCCCTGCTCAGGCACCCCCTCCCCACCTGACACTCACAGCAACAGTAGGGGTAGGGGGCAGAATCACCCGCAGTCTCAGTGAAATAAGCCAGGCACGAAAGGACAAAGATTGCACGATTCCATTTTTTGAGGAACTTAGCACCTTAGCACATTTCACAGAAAAAAATCACAACCCAAACCCAAGTTTGGGGTTGTAAAACCAAATCAGTAGAAACATGAGGAGGCTGAAAGGAAATATTCTTCAGGCATCTTTCAGACACTATCTGCGCTTAAGCCGTCCCATGTCCAACACCGGCCATTACAGCTTTTTATTTTTATTTATGATTTTATATTTCATTTCATTTATTTATTTTTGAGACAGGGTCTTGCTCTGTCACCCAGGCT
>NW_012104365.1:4978338-4982258 GCF_000951045.1 Mandrillus leucophaeus | reverse complement strand
ACACACACACACACACACACACACACACACACAAAATAACAAGTGTTTGCAAGAATACGCAGAGATTAGATTAGAGCCCTTGTCCATTGCTGTTGGAAGGTGCAGCTGCTGTGGGAAGCAGCGTGTGGCAAGCTCTGAAGACCGCGTGAGAACTCCCTGAAAGAAATGAAAGCAGGAGCTGGACAGGTGCGCTCACCACCCCCACGGGCCAAACGCTGGGAATAAGCCGGACGTGAAGGTGCAGAGACCGCCTGAGGCCATTTTCTGAGGTACTTGGAGCAGTCAAATGCAGAGGTGGGAGGCGGAGTGGTGGTTTCCAGCGGGTGGGGGAGGAGGGGAGCAGGGGTTACTGGGGACAGTTTCAGTTGGGGAAGATGCAAACATTCTGGGGATGGATGGGGGCGTCGGCTGCACAACCCCGCGAATGTGTATAATGCCCCCAGGCTGTGCACCTGAAAATGGTCACAGTGATCAACTTCATGTGATAACATACGACACAGCACATATAAACACGAAACAAAAGGTGGAGTCTTCAAATCCCAGGGCCTGGGCCTTGTCCCTAAAAACCAAAGAGTGTGGGTCCAAGGGTTGGGGCAGGGGCCTCAGGTACGATTTCTTTCCTCCTCCCTGTTTTGATCTCTAGAAGACCCTACCTCCTGTGAAAGGGGAGCATTGAGGAGGCGCCGTCTCTGGGAGGGGCAGGGTGGGTTGTTCCAGTTACTAGTGCCATGCCCTGCAGGCAAGAAGCTGGCTGGTCCAAGACCACCCAGCGGGGGCTCCCTCCCTCTCCCCCCACCCAGCGGGGGCTCCCTCCCTCTCCCCCCACCCAGCGGGGGCTCCCTCCCTCTCCCGCCACCCAGCAGGGGCTCAACTCCCACCCAGCCTGACCACCTGGTGCCCCCACTGTGCCCCACCAGACCACCCTTCCCCAAGGGGTGACAACCCAATCCCAGCAGCACGGACAGCAGTGACGCCCACAGGGTGCTCACTCGGGCCACAGCACACCCTGGTCATTGGGCACCCCCAGGGCCAGGGCGCGGTGGGAGCCAGGGTCGGCTGCAGGGACGGTTGCCCCGCCGCAGGTGCTGTCTCCTGGGAGGACGGGGGAACCACTGGTTGAGAACAGCCCAGGACAAGTGAGTCCGCAGTTGCAGACCCACTCCACAGGGCCGTTGCTAGAGCACACGGGTTGAGGACAGACCCCACTTTACAGATGTGGAAACTGAGGCCAGAAAGTATGAGCAGCTGGCCTGGTAAACGCCTACGAGCCGCTTCCCGCTTTCCACAGTCTCTGACCACAGGAGATTCGAGAACCTGGCCAAGGTGCGGGGCTGCTTCATCAGCTGGGACCCCCGCTCAGCCCTCAACCCCCCAGGCTCACCTGCTCCTGTGCAAACGTCCAACCTCAGCTCGGAGGGGCACTCGAGGGCGGAGACGTCAGGTTCCTCCAGCTCCCCTAACATGTGGGCGGGCGCCTGTGAACGAGCCCCCAGCGCCCACCTGAGCAGAATCCGGGAGGGCCTGGGAACGCGCATTTTCACCCCTCCCGGCCCCTCTGAGAAACACGGGTTCTGAGCCGCTGGGGCGCAATCTCCCAGGCAGCCAGCAGGTGGCAGCGTCGCACCGAAAACGCCGCCTCTGACGCTCGCTGGGCTGAAGCCCGGAATGTGCGGCGGGTCCTGCAGGGGCCGCAGCAGGGGCCTCCCCGGGTGCCGTTTCGTGCGCCCCATCCCTTACCCGCTGCCCATCCCTGCCTCCAACCTTCTGAGCCAACGCCGATCCTATTGAAGGTTCCTGATTAACTGGGCCTGGGAACTGGCCCAGAGCCCTGCTCCCTGCTGGGGAGCTCGGACCTCCCAAAGCCCCGGCCCAGCCCCAGCCCCAGCCCCAGCCCCAGCCCCGGCCCAGCCCCAGCCCCACGGCGTCAGCGTCTCTGGCTTTAATGAGGACCCTGCTCCAGCCGATGCTTTAAAAGCTACTCTCACCACACTCGTGATGCCAATTACCGCATACCCCTCCGAGGCCTCCCACCAGCGCTGCCTGCACCTCCCCTCGGGGGCCTCCGACATCCTCCGGGTCCATAGCTTCCCCTCCTGGTCAACCCCATCCTCCCGCTCCTCCAGCTCCGGGGACCTGTGCAGCCACCTTCCCCCACGGCCCCCGCCGGCCCTGCAGTTCAGGCCCAGGAGGAGGCCCCGCAGCCCCCGACGGCACCGGCAGCAGCGCCAGAGTGGCTCTCCGAATGGCCAGGGCGCCTTTCTTCCCATAAAGACCAAACTCCCCAGTGACTCAAACGGTCCCACAGGCCTGGTCCCGGCCCCACCGGGGCCCCTCACTGCCCTCCCCTGTGCCAGGCCGCCTCTGGCCACCTGAATGCTCCCGGGACGCCGGCCCGTGGCCACAGTGACACCCACTCACCCTTCAGACCCAGGCCCAAACACAGCGGCCTCCTCCACACCAGGTCTCCCCAGTTCCCGGTCTGCATCAGCCCCGAAGGCGGTGTGGGGCAGGAGAGGGCCTCAGACAGACGCTTCCGTCCTCGGGGCCCCTGCGCTCCTGGCCGGCGTGTGCCGGGGGTGAGGCCGGTGCCACAGGACGCGCAGCCAGACAGGCCGCCAGCCCCGCAGAGGCTGCCTCAGGCCCAATCCCCTCCGCCAGGACAAAGGCCTGAGTTTCCCACAGCGACTTATCCATGCGTCTGTCTCCTCACACCCCGAACCCGGCAGGGAACCACGGGGCAGGCCGGTCACTGCTGCGTTCCCAGAGCCTTCCAGACAGCACATCCACCCCACACACGTGCAGCGCCCACTCCCCTCCCGGGGCTGCACACACAGCCCCATCTCTGTGGCTCCTCCTGGGGCGGAACCTGGAGAACAGAGAGGGTGTGCGGCTCTGCCCAGGTCACAAAGAAGGGCCCGACGGGTCGCTCCACCTCGTGCCAGAGGCCAGGGTGGCCCAGTTTCCCACCCAAGCGAAGAGCGGAGAAACCATTATCCCTCAGCACACTCTAGCCTCAGCACTTGGCCGGGCCTGCAGGCAGGTTCCCACCTGGGAGAAGCGCTGGGGTCCTCGTCTTCATGTGGGGTTGGAAGAGGACTGAAAAGGCGAGTCCGAGGCTGGCCACATTCCCATGCATTGTGGTTGGACCCCAGGGGATTGGAAGCTCCGGGAAAGCCCACCAAGCCCCACGCGTTTCACTGATAGATGCCCAGGAAGCGACTGGCAGGGAGGAGGCCGTCCTGCAGCTCACAGAGCCCCCCACCCCACCCCGCCACCCGGGGAGCTCCAGGCCGCGCTGCCCTCCACCTTCCTGCCCTCCCCTGCCTGCAACGCTCGTGGCGTTTTTCAACAGGTTCTAGAAACTCCCTCTTACTCCGCCCCTCAAGCCTGGCCACAGGGCGCCCCGAGTGGGGAGTGCGCAGGCTCCGGGTACACGCTGCGCCGCGGCTGGACTACAGCGCCCACGACCCCGACCCCGACCCGAAGCGGTCCCTCAGCGGGACAGGGTGTTGGCGCTGGTGCCGGTGCTGGTGCTATTGTTGCCCGCCCCCGGCTCTGGCCCCTGCGTGTCGCCGGGAACTCCTGCGCTAGGGTCGGACTCAAAGACTGACCAAGGCAGGTGCCCACGTGGGACGCGTGCGTTTGGTGCGGAATCCCCAGGGCGGCCGGAGGTGGCAGCCGGGGCGTGGAGAAGCAAGTAGGAACGCTCCAGGACCCCGCCGCCCCGCGCCGCCCCTCTCCAGAGCCTCTACCCCCGGCCTATCAGCCTGCAGCGCTGGTGGAGCCCAGCTCCGGGAAGAGGCGCTCACCCGGTCCCCCCTGATTGGACAGCAGCGAAGTCCCACCGGGCGCCTCCGCGGCTTAAAACCGAAATGGGGGCGAGTGGGCGGTAGAGCCCGCCCCCTGCGCACCGCGGCTGG
>NW_012104365.1:4953162-4977493 GCF_000951045.1 Mandrillus leucophaeus | reverse complement strand
TGGGCCCCTGCCCTGACAAGTGCGCCGCCTTCTCCGGGACGCCCTCCGCCCTTTGCAAACACTGTCACGAGAAGCCGTGACCGCGCGGGCCCGCGCCCCTCCCGCACGCGTCCTCCGATCTCCCTTGTGACTGTCGCTCTGCCCGGACAGGAAAGGCCTGGAGGGACCCTGCAGACGGGGAGGAGGCGGCCCGACCTCGCTTCCAGCCTGTGCGCGGCGAACAGTTTGGCGCAGCGGGAAGCGCCAAAGCCGTCGGGACGCGGGATTGAACTCCGGAGCCGGACGCTGTGCTCTGCGCCCCGGAACTCGTGGCACCCACTGGGCATTGTCGGGACCCAGCAAGTCTAGGAACGGGGTGGGTACAGCATTCTTCGGGCACTGCCGTTCGCCCCCGAAAGAAGACCACCGCAGTGTTCCAGGGCCGCGGCGAGGACCGGCACTTGTCAGATTCCGGACAGGAGGTCCTGACCTGAGGCGCACGGAGGGTGGAGACTAAGCAAAGTCGGACTTAGTGGCTCGTGATCCTCCCGCAGTGGGCCTCGCGCTCCCGCTCCAGTCGGCCCTTCGTGCTAAACTGCAGGGCAATGCTCTGTTCCCGAGGACGCGCGTGGCCGGCACCTCCCACCTCGGTGACTCCGCGACTCCGCAGCCCCGAGGAGAGCCCACGATGGCCGTGTGCAGAGGAGCTGGACCGCGGGCGCAGGAAGACCCCGGGCGAAGAGCTTTTGGCCTTTTCCAAGCAGGAGTTTGTTCTATTTATTTGGGAAGTGGACATCGGCGCCGGCTGCCTCGAAGTCTGCGGGATTTGTCCCCTAAACGTCCGCTGGCCTCCCGCACCGCCGCCATCCCCTGCCCGGGACGTCCGCGCGGTGGAGTCGGATGGAGACTGCCTTGCGGGCCCTCTGCCTCGGAGGGCTGCGTGGAGGAGGGTCCTAACAGCCCGAGCCCTACTTAACCCTGGACGGTCAGGGGAGGGCCCCGTCGTCTAGCCCTGGTGTCCAGCAAAGCCCCCTCCCCACCGATCCCCTCGCGCTTCGGAGGGAGGAGGCCGGGCTACGGGTGAGTACGCTGCTGCGGGCCCCGCGCCCCCCGGATGCGAACGGAGATGCGCTGCGCAGCTCCCGGCTCTGCCACCATCCGGGGTCCAGGGAGCCGGGCAGGGCGCCCCCGGGGACCCAGCTGTCCGCGCCTGTTTGCGGCCGCGCGCGCCGCGGTATCCGGCTTTATTAACCCAATTTCCTCGGCTGTCGGTAATGCCAAGGGGAGAGGGCCGCCGCCCTGCAACGCGCCTGTCTACAGCGTTTAACTTTAATTAATGCATTCCAGAGGGCCTTCTGTACTTGTAAAATGAAGTGTATGGTTAAGTCTTATTCATAAAGACATATGCCTAATACTGGTTTCTGCTAATTTCCACTTTTATTTCATTGTCTTTTTTCCCCCCTCTAACGGACTAGTTTATCAGTTTTGCACATTCGAAAAGCTGAGTACCAGACAACGTTTTTCCCCTTTTAAATAAAGTGGGAAAGCTGGAAACTCAAATGTCCTTCACTTCTAGGACATTTCAACGTGATCTTAAATAAATTACCTGCTTATCAGAATTCGAAACAGGAGTATTTATTCTGGTTTAAATCAGAGACATTGGTACGTCATTTATATTCAGAGTAAAGCATTTTATTTCCATTTATTTTATAAAAATAATATGGTTAAATTTTAACATCAAGTGAAATGGTGTTCATTTGTAACTGAATTCACCATAATTTCATTTTTCAGAGAATTGTGTCCACTCTAAACCAGAGTCTGAAGAGTCTCTGAGATGCTAAAACTGATCCAAAAGCAACCACTTATTATAGCAAATGTGTGAAATCATAAGGAAAAGGGCAAAGGAAAAAAAAATCTCTCTTTCCCTCTTTGGGTGGAGAATAAGTTTATGAAAGAACCACTTCACTAATCAAAAATTATTCTGATAATTTAAATAAAAATTCAAGTTACATTTAAACTTTTCTGTACATGACAAAGCTGTTTTTCTACTGTTCTACAAAAGTCTGCATGCATCTCACTTGGCCTGAGCAGAGAGTAGTGTTTCAGAGAAGAATTAGCTCACCTTCTCTGCAGTGGCTGCTCGTGAAGCCACCTGGGCTATCTCGGTGCCATTTGGCCTTTCTCAGGTTTGCCCAAGGATCTTCTCATTCCAAGACAGCCCTCCACAGCCCATGTGCCCACATCTGGCACACAGCAAAATAGAACCCACGCGGGTGCCTGTGCAAGCCTATGGCTCCCGAGAAACGTGGGGGTCTGCTTGTCTTTTCTCTGACGGCTGTGCTCCTGCAGGTGTGTTGAGAATGGCTGGGGATCACCCAGAAAGAACTTCACCATCACCACCCACCAGGAGCCACCCTTCCCCCAACATTCGGGGAGGAATCAAATACGAAAGAGCTTTTCAAGACACTCACCCTGTTTTTGTTTTGTTTCGTTTTGTTTTTAAGACAGAGTTTCGCTCCATCACGGAGGCTGGAGTGCAGTGGCACAATCTTGGCTTGGCACACTGCAGCCTCTGCCTCCCAGGTTCACGTGATTCTCCTGCCTCAGCCTCCCTAGTAGGTGGGACTACAGATGTGTGCCACCACGCCTGGCTAATTTTTGTATTTTTTCATAGAGATGGGGCTTCACCATGTTGGCCAGGCTGGTCTTGAACTCCTGACCTCAAGTGGTCTGCCTGCCTTGGACTCCCAAGTAAGTGCTGGGATTATAGGCTGAGCCACCAGGTCTGGCTAAGATGCTTACCTTTAGATTCCTCCTAGTTGGAGATGTGCAGACCGTGGGAGGTGGAAGGCCACGTCCCCAGAACCGAGGTGTTCACATATGCAGGCTGTGGAGGGTGGGCGGCCACATCCCCAGAACCAAGGTGTTCACACTACCCCCTGTGACCACTGTTGCTGTACGTAGAGAATGTGGACGTGTGTAGAATTTTACATTTTCAAGTGGCCATATTAAAAAAGGAAATAGAAGCAAGTGAAATTATTTTTATTGATAACTTAATACTTATCCCAACACATCCAAAATACAATGTCAGTGTGTCATCAATATTTAAAATTATTCAATGTTTTACTTTCTTGGCACTAAGTCTTCAAGTTCCAGCATGTGTTTTGCCCTTAAAGCCCAGCTCTGTTCATACCAGCCATGTTTCAATGCGTTTCAATGTTCAGTGATCACGCGTGGTTTGGCAGCCTCGGGTTTTGCAGCTCTCGGCTGTGAAAATGCCAAGCATACAAAGTGCTCCTTGCTTCTTTCTCTGTTTAATAATAACCGGGAAATGCCATGGACTCAGGGAGTCCATTCTAGAACTGGGCAAATAGGAAATGCCCCATCCTTATTTTTCTTCCAATCCTAATTCACCGAGCCTTTCTCCAAAGTACAGGCTGGGGCTGGGGCTGGGGCTGGGGCACGGGCCAGCAGCAGGAAAGGCAGAGGCTGTACCCACTGAGTCACTGGGTCCACACGCCCCTCCAGCCTCACACATGCCAACCACACGCAAGCCTAGGAAACAGGAGACAGCAGATTACAAGGCAAACTCCCCAAAGTCAGTCCAGTGTGGTGACTGCCTCGGGTCCTCCAGCCCTGCCAAGGGGTTTGTCTGGGAGCCATGCTGCCTTCTTCCTCCTGTAGCCACAGAGTAAAGGTATGGGCCCTGCTGGCTGCTGCTTGAGCGACTCACAGAATTTTTTTTTTTTTTTTTGAGACGGAGTCTCACTCTGTTGCCCAGGCTGAACTGCAGTGATGTGATCTCTGCTCACTGCAGCCTCTGCCTCCTGAGTTCAAGCTATTCTTCTGCTTCACCTCCTGAGTAACTGAGATTATAGACGAGTGCCACCACATTTGGCTAATTTGTGTGTTTTTAGTAGAGGCGTCATTTTGCCATGTTGCCCAGGCTGGTCTTAAAGTCCTGACCTCAAGTGATCCACCTGCCTCAGCCTCCCAAAGTGCTGGGATTACAGGCATGAGCCACCGCACCTGGCCAAGACCCATTCTCTTGATGGCTTGGCCTCTCTTTGGAAAGGGGTCCTTTTGTGAAGCCTAGTTTGTAGAAGCTTTGGACAGGCTTCTCTGAGCCCAGTGGCTCTGTAAGAGTCCCTCGCTGGGGTCAGGAGACGCAGATTGCCTGACTAGGTCCCACTTGTGTCTTCATGCACTGATGGCCATGCCTGCTCCCTTGCTCCCCAGGGACTCTCTAGCTTGCTGGGTAAAAATAGAGGGCCCAGCAGGTTAAAAAACAAACAAGGGGTTCACAGGGCCTCTCCTTTTTTCATTTCTTAAAGAGACAGACGCTTCTCCTGCATTTCCGCACTTTTGGATGCCCTGTGGTCAGCATACCTCAGACAAGGCAGCCCTTAAAATGCAGTTTCCTGCCTGAAACCAAGGTGCCCTGGACTTTGCCACCTCCTGGGTGAGGCACCGTGGCCCTAGCACTTTTGGTTCCGATGGTGCCCAGTGTATTACAAAGAGCTTGCTTCCCCCAGTTAAGAAATTCACTCACGTGAAACTGCATCCCTGGTTTTCAGTAACAGGCAATTGGCCTCGTATCTCAGGGCAGAACTGCCCCAGCTCCAGCTCCACCCTAGGGCCTGTCCGGTGCCACTGGGTCCATCCAGCCCACAGAAGTCCATGCACAGACCCTGGTCGACCAGGCACGCTGGCTTCCAACAGCTTCCTTTAGCTGATAATTTCATCCCAACGACGGGATTTTTTTTTCATGAGCGCAGCTGTCACTAGACTCGTTGGGGAACTTTGTTTTACCTTATGGTTAAGCCAATGACCAGCCGCCTGCTTCACAGACGCTTACGTTACCAAATGCGCGTGTCTGTTTTCCTTGCAGGATGGGAACATGAGAAGAGGCACCTCTTCATAAAGGACAAACACCGTTCTCCTGAAAGGATGGGTGAAATGCACAAACGGTCTCCAACCCCAAAGCCACTCTGGCTTCCCCATCGCTCTCCGAAGACCTCCTGTTGGAACCAGCCGCCAGAGGCTCCTCAACCCTGGTTAATCCAGCAGAGTGATTACAGCAATTTTCTAATGTGAATTTGCTTGTGATATGTTTTTAGTCTTTAATCGCTTTTGGCATCCCATTTGAAGAGATGAAAATAGAGGGATTTGTGATGTATTAAATTACTTCTCCAACAATTACCTCTTTGAACTCATAACCCTGGATACTGTGTTCCAATACTCCAACCAAAGTCTGTTTCGTAAAATTAGAAAGTTGATGTGCGTTTGCAAATTTAATCCCAAAGGGACAAAACCTGTGCTACCCCGAATGCAGAAAAGGTTCAAACAATTAGCAAAGTCACCTTTGATTCAACTGTTTTACTTGTTGTAAAAAGTGATTTATGCTGTATTATTTCCAATCTGACGTGCCTGAGGCTTATTTACTCACATAAATGTATAAAAGCTGTTGTGTAGTAGCTGAATGGGAAGGTAGTCAGAATTATCCTCGAAGTTAACATAAGAGGAGGAGCCCCTCTGAGGGGCATGGATGGAAGGGGGTCTCTGAGCACACCAGTGTGGACTCTCCTGTCTCTGTCTTTCCCTGGTGTGTCTTTACCCAGGCATCTGTGGGCATCCTCCGAGAGCCGCCCTTGCAGGCAAGCTGCCTCTGCGTGCGTTTCTGGGGGCCGTGGTGGTCAGAAACAGCTCAGAGCGGCACATGGGCCTGCCAGTGGTCTCTGTTGCCCTAGACACACACGGCCAGCAAGCGTGCCTGCCCCACCTGGGACCCCAGGGGACGGGACCATGATCTTGGCTAAAGTGCGCCTCAGAGAATGTCTGCACCTCTTCCTAGCCAGCCTCGTTTTGCCTCCAAGCTGGGTTTTGTCAAAAGTAATGAGCCCACAGTCAGTTGCTCCCCTGGGACCCCCTGATTCGCCCTGACGTGAGGCCAATCTCCCCGTGCACGTGGGCGGCCCTTGCTGTCCTAATGAGGCCTCCACCAGTCCGGATCTGTGGCCGCAAACCCCGAGACACAGACAGGACCCACGGTGCTTTCTGATGGCCACAAGGCATCTGACAGGACGCATTTTTGTCGCCGTTGTCCAGAGCCTCTACACGCTCTTGGCATCTGGAGCTGCTTCCGGCCCCCAGCACTTCCTGCTTTCCGACCACAGATAACACCAAAGCTACCAAAGTTACGGGGTCAAACGGTCTCTGCGTTTCATGCACGGAAACAAAACCATCGTCCACAGCCAGCAGACTCCTGGGGCATTGCGTCCCGGTGGGTCCACATAATGCAAACTGGTAAGACACTCGTCGCAAGGGTGTTCCGTCCATGAACACACCCACAGCTTTAGGGACTGGGATTCCGAAACCCGCCGACCGTGAGCCAGTGAGTGCCAACAGGCCCAGGCTGCTGGTGGAAGAAACAGAGGGGAGAAACTCGTTCTCCAGACCCCACACTAACCAAGCCCCTGGGCAGAACCATCCCACCTGCCAGAGAGTGTCCCCATGGCCCTCAGCTGAGAAGCTGGTGAAGCCCTCGCTTTCATTTCAAGCACTACAGACAAACGGGAAGGTGTTCATTTCACATTCAGGAATCTGGGTTTCCAAAATAAGCATCTTCACCTATTGCCAGGAGGAGAAAAGCACGCCCCTGCTTTTACTCTGGATCCACCCTCAGGGTGGTGGCCTCAGCGGTGTGTCCAGAATGAGCAGATGCATCCAAAGCCATCTGCTCTCCTGCCCTCTACCTTAGCAGCTTCCAGAGCACTAACAGAAGGAAAAGCATTGGGCTTGCTGTCCCCTGTTCCCCCTCCCCTTCCCCTCCCGCCGCCTCCTCCTCCTCTCTCAATGTTCTCTGCAGAAGATGGGGTGCTTCTGCAGTGCACCCCCTCTTGTCTGAGTAGCTCTGCTCCCCTAACCATCAACCCATGCTTTTAAAAATATCCCAAATGTATAGTGAGTCTCAAGCCCCTGGTCACTGGTTTCATCTGGCTTGTGGGAGGCCTGGCGGGTCTGGAAAGAAAAGACTGGCCTTGGTGGGGCAACTGACCGCCTGTCGTCAGGCTAGTCTCGAGACAAGCAGACATCAGATGGGGCAAAAATTATCTCTGCCCAAGTGTGTTACCCAAACTTGTGTTTGTGTCTGTGTATGTGTGTCTGTGTGTGCTGTATGTGTGTGTCCATGTGGTGTGCCTGTATGGACACGTGTGAATATATGATGTGTGTGTGCATGCGTCCATATGTGGTGTGTGTGTTTGTCTGCATATGGGTGGTGTGTGTGCGTGCATGTGGTGGTGTGCATGTGTGTTCACGTGTGTGATGTGTGTGCATGCATGTGGTGTGCATGTGTGTGCACGTGTGTGATGTGTGTGCATGCATGTGGTGGTGTGCATGTGTGTGCACGTGTGTGATGTGTGTGCATGCATGTGGTGGTGTGCATGTGTGTGCGCGTGTGTGATGTGTGTGCATGCATGTGGTGGTGTGCATGTGTGTTCACGTGTGTGATGTGTGTGCATGCATGTGGTGGTGTGCATGTGTGTGCATGCATGTGGGGTGTGCATATGTGCGATGTGTGCATGCATGTGGGGGGTGTGCATATGTGTGGTGTGTCTTCATGCATGTGCAGTGTGTGTGCATGTGTGAGGTGTGTGTGCATGCATGCAGGGTGTGTGTGTGTGTGCGTATGTGTGGTGTGTGTGCATGCATGTGGGGGTGTGCATATGTGTGGTGTGTGCATGCATGTGGGGGGGTGTGCATATGTGTGGGGATGTGTACTTGCATGTGGGGTGTGTATGCATATGTGTGGTATGTCTGCATGTATATGCAGTGTGTGTGCATGTGTGAGGTGTGTGTGCATGCATGAGGTGTGTGTGCATGCATGCAGGGTGTGTGTATGTGTGCGTGTATGTGTGGTGTGTGTGCATGCATGAGGGAGTGTGCACATGTGTGTGGCATGTGTGCATACATGTGGGGGTGTGGATGCATGTGTGAGGTGTGTGCATGCATGTCGGGTGCTTTCATGTGTGTGCATGCATGTGGGGTGTGTGCATGTGCGTGCATATATAAGCATGTTTGTGGTGTAGTGTTGCATACAGCTCTCTTTCTGTGTGGGTTTCCAGCCCCCTCGCCTTCATCCTCTTACAGCACAACCCTGACCTGCCAGGACAGCCCTGCTGCCCCCACTTCCCTCTGCCCCCAGCCCTGAGAGATCTCTGGGGCCCTCCTTCCCTTTCTGTCGAGTTTGCCTTGTGTGTTTCACCGAGGTGAGATGGGAGCCACCATTCTAATTCCCAGGACACAGCCCTTTCAGTCTTAAAACCTGGAAAGCCCTGGCAAATAGAATGAATTGGGTGCCCCAGAGGTCAGGTCCTGTAACCCTTTCTGGAAGGAGAAGAGAGAGTCAGAGCTTTGGAGGTTCCCGGGCTGTCCCCACCTATGAGTGCGCCCATCGGAGGGGTGAGCATAGAGTGGGAAGGGAAGATGGGAGCAGGCCAGTGTGTCCTCATTGCCTGGCAGGAAGGCTGCGTGGCACCCAGGGCACACCCCACTCGCAGACGTCACAGCCAGAGGCACATGGAGCCTCCCTGAACCCAGACACAGACAGAGGAGGGCGAGGAAAAGGGAGGATGGCGGCCTGTCCTCGGTGTGGGGGTCCTTCGGCCATGGCTCCCTTCAGGCTTTCTCCTCCCAGGAAGGGAAATTGGGGCGAACACTACATCCGGCCTCGGGTCACTCCAGGGCAGGCTTTGCTATCAAACGAGTGTTTTTTTTAACATTTCCGTTTTCAGAGCCTTTTGAAATGGAAGCTGGGGACTGGAGACAACAGGCCTGTGGGATTCCATTGACCATTTTTTCAGGAGAAACCTTAGGCTGGGAGAGAAGGTTACTCTTTCCAAAGCACCAAAGCTCAGATTTAAAACTTGACTGTCAGACTGGGCGCGGTGGCTCACACCTGTAATCCCAACACTTTGGGAGGCCAAGGCAGGCAGATCACCTGAGGTCAGGAGTTCAAGACCGGCCTGGCCAACATGGCAAAACCCAGTCTCTACTGAAAATACAAGAAAAAAATTAGCCGGGCATGGTGTGCACCCATAGTCCCAGCTACTCTGGAGGCTGAGGCAGGAGAATCGCTTGAACTGGGGAGGCGGAGGTTGCAGTGAGCCGAGATCGTGGCCATTGCACTCCAGCCTGGGCAACAAAGCAAGACTTCATCTCAAAAAATATTAAAAATAAAATAAAACTTTACTGTCAGTCCCCGAGGCCACAGCTGTGCCCACTGCAGCATCGCCCCAAGATGCACAGTGTAGATGTGGCCCGAGACCAAAGAGCATCTCGTGGCTGTGGCCTGGAGGAAATGGGGTGTCAGCCCGGGAGAAACGCCTGAGCCTCACACAGGGTGCGGTCACCTCTGCCTCACAGCTGTTCCAGAAGGTGGGCGAGAGCGTTCAGTGCAGACTGGAGGCGGAGGAAGGGCCGGTGCATGAGGTGGCAGCCACCTGGTCAGGATGGGAATGGCAGAATGTGGCAAGTATTGGCTCTGCAGAAAGGGATTAAGAACTAGGTTGGTGGGGAGCCTCAGTCACTTCCTGGGTCCCGATATTTTACCCCTGGAAGCCTCCACCTGACCCGCCCTGCTCAGCCAGCAGCTGGGCCTCCTGGGCCATCAGATTTGACAAGAGGAAGAAGGGGGGCTTCCTGCAGGGGCCTGGAGCCTGGGGTGGGGCATGGGGGTGGTCGGCACCTTTCAGTGAGCATGGGTGTGGCAAGTCAGCTCTGATTTTCTGCTTAATGAGGCTTAAAAGGTAACTTTGAGGGGACATGGCTCCCCCAAACCTGCTGGTTATCAGTGAGGGACGCGTCTCCGGCACAGGTGGTAGTGATGCTGTGGCTAATTGATATTGTGTGGGAATGCAGCTGTGCGGACAGAGGAGGGGACGGGGACAGACGGACTCTCCAGGAGGCAGTGTCACTAAGCAGCCTCTGTACAGCCTGCAGCAGCAAACTGTGTTGTGGAAAGAGGACGCTCCCCACACCTTGCCCCCATCATGTAGCTGAACAGGTGTTTCCAAAATAATTACAAACGAACAGACGCGCTCAGAGGCTGGCGTGCTGGGGAGGGAGGGGCGTGTCCAGGGCCCTGCTGCTGTCCAGACACACTGCCTGGCAGGCTGAGGGTAAGGTCTCCACCTGGGCTCCAGCCTCGGCATTGTGCCCCTGTCCTTGGCAAACTCCATGCCAGGTGGCCGGCTGAGGGCTGCACCTGCAGGCTGGGCCCTGGCTCCCCTCACCCGTCTGGCCACCTTCTCTGCTGGGGAATGACCGTCATTGAACCGCATCCTGAGGGTTAAGGGGGGACCTCCCCACTCCAGGCCCACATGGGCACTGCATCAGCGTCAGCTGCAGTCCCACAGACGCAGCAGCCTCCAACCGGACCAGAGTCACGCGGCTCCACGCGCATGGTCGTGATGCAGGCACCACAGCCCTTCACTAAAGAGCAGCAGCCGGAAGGGGCAGGTGCAGCAAGTTCTCTGCCTGAAGAGCCTGCAGTGGAGGGAACGTGGGGCAGCTCCTCCGGGCGGCAGTGAATTCCCTCGAAGGCGATTGTTTTCTTTCTCCTGTTGTGGTGAAATATGCATCACCTGGAGCTCACCGTGGTAACCGTTTTTAAGTGTATGGTTCGGTGGCATGAAGGACACGCAGTGTGGCACAGCCAGCGTCACGCTCCATGTCCAGGACTTTGCTATGATTTGATCATTTGTCTTGTATATTGAGGTATAATTTATGTACAGTAACATTCACCCTTCTGAGACACCACGGCCGCGTGGCCCCCACCACAGTCGAGACAAAGAACACTGCATCACCCCAAAGGTCCTGCTGTGGCCCCAGTCCCAGCCCCTGGGATCCCTGGCTTGTGCTCTGTCCCGAGTTCTGCCTTTTCCAGAATGTCATATAAACAGAGTCATGGGACTGGGGCCTTCAAGTCTGTCTTCCTTCCCTCCCCGTGACTCGGACTGACAATCCGCGCTAACGTGGCTGCTCTAGGGGGTTGAGGAGCTGCAGGAGGTGTTTCGGTAAACCCCGGCGCGGCCAGGCCAGGAGTTGCTGACATTCTTATTCTGCTGCCCCACTGGGGCTCTCACGGAAGCTCTGAAAGTCATATACTGCCTTGATTTTTGCAGGAGGAGCCCTGCATGAGCCTCTGTGACGTGAAAGAGACGTTTGGGGAATGAAGTGATTGGCCTGGCCTTAATCTTGCTGGAAAGATCCACGGACCTGCCTGCAGTGCTGGGCCGCTGAGCACGGCACACGGAGAATCCACAGTGCGATGCGTGCTTGGCAGCCCTTCGGAAGCAGCCCAGCTGTCTCCCACATTTCCAGAAACACTTCTCCAGATTCCAGCCGCAGCACAGCACACCCGGCGCCGGGTTGACGGGTGGAGACAGGCAAGGGGAGCGAGTTGGTCAGGCACGCACGGGCGAAGGGAAGGCTGCGTGGCGTGGAAAGGCCTGGGGTGCTGGGGGCTGAGGCCCTTGCAGGACTGACGGATTGAAACAGCAGCAATGGTCTGGAGGGGACGCCAGGGAGGCCCCTGTGAGCTCAGCCCCCAGGGCTGCTGCTAAGCTGCCTGTCACTTGGCATTAACCTGGAGACATCGCCAGCCCTGACTGCAAACGCTGCAGAATATAAACCAGTTACGAAAGGCCTATGCGATCTTGCAATAAACCAGCAAATGAGAAAGGACCAGACTAGCAGCTCCTGATGTGGAATGGGCCCAGCCAGAGACACGTTTTACAGCTCTTTGTCTCTAGAAGGTGCAACACGGCGGGTGGGTTTTCCTACTCGGATCTTGTCTCAAATTTTTCTCTTGTATGTCTTGATGGACAGGCCTTTAATAGACAAAGCAGGTTTAGGGTGCTCCCACCAGGGGAAGTCAGGACATCAGCACCCCAAACGGAGCCTGGTACATTGCTCCCAGCCACCTCCCAGGCCGGGCCCAGACACAGTGGGGCTGTCTCCACAAGCCTACATTCCTAATCCCCCTCTAGGCAGCTCAGTTATCTGTCGGGCACTGTGGGATGTTATGGATAAGCTCTGATTATATTTCCCCCGTAACACCCTAAGTCAATCTTCGCAATTTTCATTTTGCCGAGATTTAATGTAGATTGTGCCCTGTTGTTGACTCCCATTTTAATCCAAAATCGCTCATTAAATGGAGACCAGCAGGCGTCGGTGGGTGAGGCCTGTGGGCTGAGCCTTGGCCAAGAGAGACCAGAGCAAGTTCCAGATGGACAGAAGCAGCTGCCCTCGTTACGTGCTGGGCGCTAATCTGAAACGCTGACCCGCTTCTCTGCACATTACGGTTATTAAATGCAACCAAAATTCCAGGGATGACGTGGTCCCTGGATGCCTCTGGACCAGGAGCCTGCCTGGGGCTGCACTCCTGCCTCAGAACCTCAATGGGAGGAGGACAGGCAGGTCTGCACAGAAGCGGCTGTCCGGCCCCAGGGTCTGCTACAGGCAAAGGCCCCCGACTCGGTACCCACGGACAAAGCCCGCCTGGAAACCGCTGGGATTCCCTGCCCACCTGGCTGAACACCCCCAGCTGGGGTGCCAGATTCAGAAACAGTAACTAGGTCCCAAGTATTGCATGGGGCATATTTACCCTACAAATGTATTTATAGCCATCTGAAACTCGAAGTTAACTGGGGGCATCCCGTGTTCTTACTTGCTACATCTGGTCTCCCTCCCCTGCGTCCCAGCCTCCCCTGCCTCCAGCTTGTCCTGCTCCCAGCCTCCCCTGCTCCCAGCCTCCCCTGCCTCCCAGCCTCCCCTGCTCCCAGCCTCCCCTGCCTCCCAGCCTCCCCTGCTCCCAGCCTCTGCCTCTCTGCCTGCCTCCCCTGCATCCCAGCCTCCCCTGCTCCCAGCCTCCCCTGCTCCCAGCCTCCCCTGCCTCCAGCTTCTCCTGCTCCCAGCCTCCTCTGCTTCCAGCCTCCTCTGCTCCCAGCCTCCCCTGCTCCCAGCCTCTGCCTGCCTCCCAGCCTTCCCTGCATCCCAGCCTCCCCTGCTCCCAGCCTCCTCTGCTCCCAGCCTCCCCTGTCTCCCAGCCTCCCCTGCTCCCACCCTCTGCCTCTCTGCCTGCCTCCCCTGCCACACTAACCAGCACCTGCCAGCACCTTAGATGCTGTTGCAGCTGCCAGCACCTTAGATGCTGTTGCAGTTATTAAATGCAACCAAAATTCCAGGAGTGACCTTGCCCTGCTGCCCCTTCCTCCAAAGGATGATGTAAACACCTTTCCAATGAGTTTCCTGGGGGCAGGACTGGCTACAGAATTTGCAGTCCCAGCACAAAATGAAAATATGGGGACCTTGTTCCAAAGCTGTCAAAGATTTCAATATGGCGACTTCGGAGAATTAAACCAAGCACAGGTCCCTGCTCATCACAGGGCCCTGGGCAGCTGCTCAGGGCATGCACGGTGAAGCCAGCCATGCCTGGGGAGGAGAGGGGTGTACCTCGAACACCAGTCAGGCTGCACAGCAAGCTGGGCCCATGAAAAACCCACTTCTTACCACCCTCCTCTTCCTCCATCCCTCTCGGCCCCTTCATCCCAGTACCCAACGGTCACATCCATATATGTGTGCACACATCTGCACACACACCCTGGGGCACACACTTCCACACTTCCATCTGGACACTGCTGCCTGTGTGGGAGGTAGAGACAGGCCTGGTCTAGCTGCTGCTGCCCTCGCTCCCATCCGTGGAACAGCGTCTGTTCAATCTCCATTTGGAGAGGAGACGGGCAGTTCCTATCTCACGGGAGAGGCTCGGGTTTCCCTGTGGGATCTGTCCCTCAGCATAGGCAGGCCAGAGCATGAATCAGAGCATTGCTGGTCACACAGGTGACATGGCCCCATCTGTCTTCACATCACCTTCTCCTCTGTGTGCATTCGTCCCCAAACTCCCCTGCCTCTCTCTTCTAAGGATGCATGCAGGCCAGGTGTGGTGGTACACACCTGTGGTCCCAGGTACTCAGGAGACTGAGGTAGGAGGATCACTTGAGCCCAGGGGGTTTCGGCTGCAGCGGTGAGCTGCGATGATGCCATTGCACTCCAGTCAGGGCAATAGAGCAAGACCCTGTCTCAAAAAAAAAAAAAAAAGAAAAGGAAAAAAGCATGTATGTTGTATTAGTCGTTCTCACATTGCTATAAAGAACTACCTGAGGCTGGGTAGTTTATAAATAAAAGAAGTTTAATTGGCTCTGGTTCCCTAGGCTGTACAGGAAGTGTGGCTGGGGAAGCCTCAGGAAACTTACAGTCTACGGTGGAAGGCAAAGGGGAAGCCAGGGCATCCTACATGGCTGGAGCAGGAGGAAGAGAGAGTGGGGTGTGGGGGCACTACGCACTTTTAGACCACCAGCTCTCGTGAGAATTCTACCACGAGACAGCACGCAGGAATGGTTCTAAACCATTAGAAGCCACTCCCATGGCCTAACCACCTCCCACCAGGCCCCGCCTCCAACTCTCAGGATCACAATTCAACATGAGATTTGAGTGGGGACACAGAGCCAGACCATGTCACAGGTAATGGCATCAGGGGGCCCTCTGGGGACCCAGGATAAGCCCCTCTTCTTGGAACCCTTAACCTAATTACGTGTTTTGCCACATTCACAGGCTCTGAAGATTCGGGTGTGGACCTGCCTTCTCCGGGGCTACCACTTAGGCCACTATGGATATTTTCTTCTGTTAAGAATGTTCCCAGTGGCGGAGGACAGTTTCAAATGAGACACAGCTCCAGGAATCAGGCCTCCCTGTCCTCCTGCCGGGACGAGCGCCTTCCTCAGAAGGTGCGCAGTGGCTGGTTTCTCATCTGCCTGCAGAGACACCGTGTATCTGAGTAAATATCCCTTCCCTAAAAGCAGAATGACAGCCTGTTGCAAACAGGTCTTCTGGTTGCTTCCTTAGTCGGCCTGGGAACTGTGTGCATCGCGTGTGTGACCGAGCCCGGCTCCTCTGAGCAGCAGCCCAGGGCTCCATCTCTGACTTCCTGGCCTTTGCCAATGGCTTGTAGTGCTGCGAGCCAGGACTGATGGCCACCAGCAGATGTAGAAAGAGGCAAGGAGAGCCCCCTAGGAGGACTTACGCCCCGCCCACACCTTGGTCTAGGACTTTTGGCCTCCAGGACCATGCGGGGATCCGTTTCTCTTGGTTAAGCTGCCCAGTCTGTGGTGCTTCATGGTGGCAGCCCCAGAAGACAAAAGCAGCACCTGCTGTGAGAAGTCCTAAACCTGAGCCGCAGTGTGGGCCTGCGCCCCACTCCCTTTGGCATCCTCCTGGGGTGGCAGCTTTCCTTTCCACTTGGGCCTGTTCACATCTTCCCTGTACGTTTTTTCTCCCAGAGGAATGAGAGGAGAGGGTGGGCAAACTGTCAGTATGAAAGTCCACCAAGTGTGCATGACAGCAAAGCTGCTCCCACCCCATATGTCAGGTCAGCCAGGGTGCCCAGAAATTGGGCACAGAGACCCTTGTGTGGTGCTGTGGGCCTCTGCAGCCCAGCCGGGGAGCTCCCACTGTGGAGGTGTTGGATATTGGGTGGGTCAGGTACTGGGCACTCAGGAGCCCAGGGCAGGAGCCCCCACTGTGGAGATGAGGTGGGTCAGGTACTAGGCTCAGCAGCCCCCACTGTGGAGGTGTTGGAGATGAGGTGGGTGAGGTACTAATTGCTCTATAGCCCAGCTCAGGAGCCGCCGTGTGGAGTTGTTGGAGATGGGGTGGGCTCAGGTACTAAGTGCCCACCAGCCGGCGCACTCCCAGCTGGGACCTAATCACGCATTACCACATTCACAGGCTCTGAAGAGCTGTGGAGATTGGGTGGGTCAGGTCCTAAGCGCTCTGCAGTGCAAGCCACGAAGCCAGGCTCTCCTTCCCCTCTTGCAGATGGGGCGGTGGCAGGTGAAGGAGACCCAGGGCCTCCCGCTGCTTTCGGAGGAGCCGGAACCCAGGGCCCAAGGCAGCCGCAGGCATGTCTCCCTGCTGGCCCCACAGAGGCAGCCCCTGCCTGGGGTGGAATGTGTGCGGGGAGGCAGCTCTCTGGCACACACAGACGCTCTCGTGGTCCAGGCATTTGCGTTCTTGAGCAAAAGGTCATGCACCGTCCACCTCAGGATGCTCAGACCGAGGAGCACGGAGGGTGGGCTTGCCGGGCTCTCCTGAGAGTCGCAAGCACCTTGGGGGCCACCCCAGGAACGTTAGGAGAAGGCGATGCCAGCCGGGCCACCCAGAGGGGTGTGTGCCAGTGGCTGGGAGGATGGCTTCAGTCCTCCGTGTCCACACCAGGAAACAGGTGTGGGGCCTGGGCTGACGGAGAGGAGACGAGCAGGGAAAGGGGTCCTGATCCAGACCCCAAGAAAGGGTTTTTGGGTCTCATGCAAGAAAGAATTTGGGGCGAGTCCACAAAGTGAAAGTAAATTAAGAAAGTAAAAGAAGACAAGAACGGGGACTTCGTAGGCAGAGCCACCGCATGGGCTGCTGACTAAGGGCACTTACGGTTACTTCTTGATTATATGCTAAGCGAGGGGTGGATTATTGGTGAGTTCTCTGGGAAAGAGGTGGGCAATTCCAGGAACTGAGGGTTCCTCTCCTTTTTGGACCATATAGCATAACTTCCTGATGTTGCCATGGCATCTGTAAGCTGTCATGGCCCTGGCGGGAGTGTCTTTTAGCCACCAACGTATTATAATTAGTGGGTAATGAGCAGGGCGGGTGAGCAGAGGCCAATCTTCTCACCATCTTGGTTTTGGTCATTTTGGCTGGCATCTTTACCACATCCTGTTTTTCAGCAGGATCTTTACAACCTGCATCTTGTGATACCAGCGTCCTGCCAACCTCCTGTCTCATCCTGTGACTCAGAATGCCTCACCCCTGGGAGTGCAGCCCAGCAGGTCTGAGCCTCATTTTACCCAGTCCCTACTCAAGATGGACTCGCTCTGCTTTGAACCCCTCTGACCACAGTATCGGAGGAACAGGAATTGGGGTGTGGCTTAGCTAGGCGGTTTTCACAGGAGGTTGCTGTAATCCCAACACTTTGGGAGGCCCAGGTGGGAGGATAACTTGAGACCAGGAGTTGGAGACCAGCCTGGCCAACAATGGTGAAACCCCGTTTCTACTAAAAAATACAAAAATCAGCCAGGCATGGTGGTGCGCGCCTGTAATCCCAGCTACTCAGGAGACTGAGGCAGGAGAATCGCTTGAACCTGAGAGGTGGAGGTTGCAGTGAGATGAGATGGTGTCACGGCACTCCAGCCTGAGCAACAAAAGGAGACTCTGTCTCAAAAAAATAAAATAGAACAAAATAAAATAATATAAAATATAAAGAAAACCACCCAAAGATCCCTCCACACATATAAAAATAATGATGGGGTCTCAATTCAACCTTCAGATGAGTCTCCAACTGAGAGTTAGCATCCCAAAAGAGGGGCCACGCACGAAGGAATGTCCGTCATCGACCCTTCAAGACCAATCACCGTCCTCTCTCGGGGGTCTTTGGTGACAGTGACCTCTGTCCTCAGGGCGAAGTCTGTGCCTGTCACTTCATCCTCACTGCTCCTGTCCGGCAGGTACAAGTAGTCGCCTCACACGCCTGGCTTTCACGAGGCTGGATGGGTGTGTCCCCCAAGCTCTGTGCTCACCGCGTCCTCAGGGCGGGAGCAGCTGGGTGTGAGAATGTGATTGTTTTGCAGCTTTAGCAGGGCCTCTCCGGGCCCCCCAGCTGTCTCTGCTGAGTCCCCCATCCCCACCCCCCATGTGCCCACCCCTGCAGCTACACTAGCTCCATCAATCCCCTGAGACTATCTTTTATCAGCAGTAATAATGCTCACGTTAATTAACTTAACGAGCTTAACCCAGGTCATGACTCAATCACAGGAGAATTCCGGGTCCCAGTAAAAACTGTGACATCATTACATTTCCTCTGCATGTTTACGTTAAGCTTCTATTGTTCTGAAACAAAGCGGAGCTTCCACAGGAACGTTCTGGAGGGGACGCTGGAGCCACACTGCTTGCCCCAATAGAAAATGGAAGCACACTGGAGTGCTAAAATCCCAAACGTGCCCCCAGGCTCTCTCTGCAGAACCCTCTCGCCCCACCATGCTGGCCTGGCCCACAGGAGGGTGCAGGCTGGGATAGGAGACTGGGGCATCCCCACGAGGCAGGGGCCAGAGCCTGAACCAATGCCCGAGAGACTGGGCAAGCCGCTGGCCACCGTGAGCCTCCGTGTCCTGGTCTGTGAAATGACACGGCTCCTGCCACCCTTGGGCTCAGCAGACGAGGCCCACAGACACCTAGGAGGGGTGGACACCCTCTTAAAAGTGAGAATGCACAACAGGACGGAGTTCGCAGACACCAACTGGCACCGTTTTCAGGAGGATAATCCTGTTCTAGGGACACATTTTCCCCTGTTAAAATCAGTTTCCTAGCTCCAAGGCTCTGAAGTTGCAGGGCTGGACATTTGCATTTGAATTAAGGGCAGAGCGGAGAATTACACCTACAGGCAACCGTACACCCATGCCTACATCACCCCCATGTCAGCCTCCAGCCACCTGCACCCCCACCCACCTGCACCCACGCCCGCCTACACCCACACCCGCCTGCAACCCCCCCGCCTGCACCCTCTGCCCACCTATACCCTCTGGCCCCATCGCCCTTTTCCCACCTGTACCCCACCCATCTACACCCCTGCCCATCTACACTCCCACCTATCTGCATCCCCACCCACCTGTGCCCCTGCACACCTGCACCCCTACCCACCAGCACTCTCTGCCCACCTGAACAGTGCCCGCCTGCACCACTAACCACCTGTACCCCCTGCCCACCTGTACCCCCTGCCCATCTGTACCCCCACTCACCTGTACCCCAGTCCACCTGCACCGCAGTCCACCTATCCTGTCCCACTGCCCACCTGTACCCTCTGCCCACCTGTACCGCCTGCCCACCTGTACCCCAGTCCACCTGCACCCCAGTCCACCTATCCCGTCCCACTGCCCACCTGCACAATGCCACTTGCACCACCGAGCAGCCCCAGGCTCTCCTCCATCCCAGCCTCATCCTCAGAGCCTGAAGTGCCTGCTCCTGCTTCCGGGCCCTCCTCCCCAGGTTTCCTCACTGTTGGTCATTTCTAGGCTTAGGAGAGGTATCCTCAGGCCTGACAAAGTCCTGAGGAGGGCCGGACACAGGCTGGAAGGTCTCTCCTCCCACAGCGCCAGCTCCTGTGAGGAGATGACTGTGGTGTCCCCCAGCCTGCCTGGGCAGTAACCAGGGCGAGGGACTTTGTCTGACAGAGCTGGGCCAAGCAGGTGTCAAGACCAACATGTTTGCATGAAAGATTGTGGTTCTGGGGCCCCCAGGGGCTGCCTGGTGCCCGTGCCCGCCTCTCCTGAGAACCTCACCTAAACAGGGGCCACCTCACCCCCAGGTCCAAGCGCCTATCAGGTTTTGTGTTCTAACATCAGGAAGGAGACGCTTGCATCCTTCCACCCCAGGCAAGTGTGGGCAGGGGGCACTTCCCTCTCAGAAGGACGCTGGGACCAAGACGGGCGAGGAACCGGGGTGGCCTCACCCACGTCGGCCAGCTCCCAGGTCCAGACTGGACCCTGGCTCAGGCGCCAGGCCCTGGAGCTAAACGTGTCCCCGGAGTCCTTGCCTGAGAACCACGTGCAGTGGCCTTTCTCAGATGCTCCAATGCCGGGGAATCTGGGGCCAGCACTCCCTTGAGGCCAGGCCTTTTCCAGATGCTGGAGTCCTCCCCAGCCTGCCCAGGCCCTGCCTCTTAAGGCACCAGTTCTCCGTGTGGTCCGTGTGGTCAGGATGGAGCAAGATGATTGGAGAGGGCCTCAGGAGAGCACCGTAGACCCTGAGCAAAGCCCCGGTGCTACTGGCTGAAATCAACAAATCAGAGTGTGATGGATGGACAGGTCAGACCACAAAGGACCGGCGTCTCTGCGTGTCAGTGATGTCCCCTGTCCTGGACTCACGTCAGTCCCCTGGGGCCTCCATCCACTTGGCGAGCATCGTGTGAAAATCAACCTCTGCATTTGGAAACAGCCGAGGTCAGGCTGTCCGTGGATTCAGACAGGTGTTCTCCCTGGTCGTTCTCAGCTTTTTTGTTTTTTGTTTTTTTGTTTTTTTGCAAAGGGTGCCTGTGTGGTCCTGGGCCTCCCTCCCAGGGCCTCCCATCCTTCCAGGGCCTTCTCTCTCCCTCGCTTCCCAGTCTGGGGAGCCTCTGGCTTCGCATGGAGCCTGGGCTGACCTCTACCCCTCATCCATTCGAGAACTGTGGCCTCTGTACAGTCCTGGCCCGTTTCTCAGAGGCTCATAGGGACTCTGGAGGCAGAACTTGTTCCTCCCTGCCAGCCAAGGCCCAGAGTCAGTGCCACGGAGAGGTGTCCGGCCTTTGGCTGCCTTGTGCTCTCTGTAAACCCAGCCACGAAGGCCCAGCTTATGAATATTGATGGTGCCTCCTTTGTGGTGAGCGCGTGCCCAGCCACCCGGGCCTGATGCAGAGCGGCCACCCCTCGAAGATCGATCCGGCTTTGTTGAGTGTCAGGACACACGGCGGCGACAGATGGACGCTCGCCTTCAAGCCTCTGTGCGCCTGGGCCCGGCACAAAAGAGCCCAGGATGTTTTTAATATCACACACTTGCCTCAGGGCTTGTTTTAAATCCCCATTTACCAAGGGTTCCAGCTTTTTATCAGTCAAACGCCTTAAGCACTTTGTCAACCTGGACATCTGGCCGCACGTTTAAAAAATTTTTATTTGCTAAAATATTTAGTAGCGTGGCAGGGGGGCTAGCTGGAGACGTGGGCGGCCACGCATATGCTCACACCCAGACACTCCTGCAAAGAGCTCAAGTTGCTTCGCCAGCTCGGGGCTTGGCTGCTCTAGCCCAGGATGGGGGAGGGAGGTCAGGAATTGGAGAGGATGAGCTCTGTCCTGGCAGGAGGGGCCTCCTATGGATAACCAGAATCTGCCCCAGTTGGGGGCAGGGTGGGCACTCTTGGGGAGGATTTGTAGCCCTCCCCACACACCAAAGACCAAGGGGGAATCTGCAACCTCAGGAGACAGTTGCAGCTGAAAACAGGGGATCGGCCAAAGCTGTACACGTGCATCTCGAGAACGGCGGAATTCAACGCGTCTTCAACAGGACACAGGAGCCACGCGGGGGTGTCCGGCCCAGTGCCCTCAGCCAAGGACAGAACAGTGAAACGCCGTCCACCCCGGCACCTCCATGCCACGGTCCGCCCTTGCAGTGTAAGTGAAGCACGGATTCCTGCTACAACAGGGGCGAACCTTGAAAACTCGACGCTCCGTGGAAGAGGCCAGACACAAAGGGTACTTATGATTCCACTTTCATGAAATGTCAGAAATGGCAAAGGCACGGAGACAATAAGGAGATTGGTGGTTGCCAGGGGCTGGGGGCAGGGGGTTGGGAGTGATGGCTTACAGGTACAAGGTGTGTTTTGACAAATTGAAAAGATTCTGGAAGTAGATGGTGGTGATGGTTGCACAACGTTGTGAATGTCCTTAATGCCACTGAAAAGCACACTTAACAATGGCTGAATTTGCTGGGAGTGGTGGTGCGGGCCTGTAGTTCAGCTGCTCAGGAGGCTGAGGCGGGAGAATTGCTTAAGCCTGGGAGGTCAAGGCTATGGTGAGCTGTGATTGCACCACTGTAGTCCAGCCTGGGCTTGCCTCAACAAACAAACAAACAAACAAAACAAAACAAAAAAACAATGGCTGAAATGGTAAGTTTTCTGTTATGTGTATTTTGGCACCTTTTTTTTTGAGACGGAGTCTCGCTCTGTCGCCCAGGCTGGAGTGCAGTGGCGCGATCTCAGCTCACTGCAAGCTCCGCCTCCAGGGTTCACGCCATTCTCCCGCCTCAGCCCCCCGAGCAGCTGGGATTACAGGCGCCCGCCACACACCTGGCTAATTTTTTGTATTTTCAGTAGAGATGGGGTTTCACCGTGTTGGCCAGGATGGTCTTGATTTCCTGACCCCATGATCCGCCTGCCTCGGCCTCCCAAAGTGCTGGGATTACAGGCTTGAGCCACGGCGCCCAGCCTGGCACATTCTTTACAAAGATAATCACAAAGAGGAGATGGCGCTGGTGTCGATGGTCTCGGCCTTAACCCTGTCAACACTGACTGATGGTCACAGGCCTCTGCGTGCCTGCTGAGGACATGACGACGGACAAGAGCGGCCTGGCCTCACCTCAGTAGAATCCCCAGTCAAGAGCAGGCACAGCAGTAACTAGCCAACTCAGCCTGAGAAGAAGGAAGACTTCCTGGAGGAGGTGACCCTTGGGGTGGGCATCCAGGCAGGGGAACAGCACATGCAGGGCCCTGAGGCAGCAATGAGGGTGCTCAGGGAAGGGGAAAGGGTGTGTGGGTGGGGGAGGGGGACTAAGACTGGGGAGGGCGGTGCCAGGTGCCTGGTTGGAATGGAGGTCGGGGCCTGTACTGGGGACAGGGAGGGGTCTGCTCTTTGCCCTGAGCACAGGGGTTGCCACTGTAGGAAGGGAGTGGGGATGATGAGGGTAGTTCAAATATCTGTGATGGAAACCCCCATTCTGTGTGCCCGCCGGGGAGGCCACAGGCCTGCAGTTTTGGGGCAGGGCCCTCAGTTCTCTGTGAAGGCAGGTAAGGAGGCACCACCATCCCCCACCCTCTTCTCAGCCACCTTTAAGGCCACCCATGGGTCCCACAGCTTCCCTATTCCCCATTCCAGGAACTACCCGGGTTCCCGCCCGTGTGAGCCATCGAGGTGCAGCCGGCTCCTCCGCCATCCACTTGGAGAGGGCCCAGCCACCAGCACCGCCCCCGGCCGGGTCTCAGTCCCGCCTGCAGAGCCTCTGGAAGCCAGCTCCAGAATGCATGGGCCATGAAATGGATTTGTCTTTGCCTATTAATTAACAATGCATTAGCCCAATCACAAAGCATTAGTTGGAAAGCCAGGAAGGACAAGGATTATAGCCGTGGAATGGTCCCAGGGGCAGTGGCCGTGGGCCAGGCAGGGTGAGGTGGGAGGGCATCATTTGTTTTCAGGCTTAAACATGTGACCTCCTCCATGTTCCCTCCCCACTGCCCACAGGATTGGGACAGGGGAGATGGTGCTCAGCCCCAGGACTTGCCCCCAGGCCTGAGAACCTGAAGTCTTCTCATGCCAGATCCTGAGGGCAGGCTGCACTCCTGGCCCCTTGGGCTCACAGCTCTGGTGTCCAGCAGAGAAGGACACCCAGCTCTAGGGCTGTCAGGGACCCCCAGAGCCTCTGAGCACAGGGAAGACACAGGGCAGGGCACCCTCAGTGTGGAGAACTGGGTGGGGTCTGGAGAGATGAGGGTCCTCCCCAAGCTTATGGCCTGGCAGCTGTGGTCACTGGAAAGAAACCTCTGGGAGGAAGTGGAGAGAGGTGGGGAGGGGTTGGGGCATCTCTGCTGTTGGGGCCCTTCTGGAGGAGGCCAGAGCTGGGCACTGCTGGTTGCCTCCCAGGGTCCCTGCACTCAAGGCCTCACCAGCCTCAGATGGGCCCGGCCTGCTCCTGCTGCCTCCTGCTGCCCCTCTCTCAGCCTGTCCCCTTCTCCCGATGCCCAGGGCCCTCTGCTGTCCCCAGCCCAAGTGGAGTCCTGGTCCCCCAGTCTCTGTCCCACCAAGGGCCTGCTTACTGCCCCCCAGCAGGTCTTGGTCTGGCCGCTCCCTGGCCCACTGGACCCTGAGGCCTCACACCTGCACCCACGGTCCACAGGCTTCATGCTGGCGAGGAGGGAGACAGCCCCAAGGCCTCAGAGTGGGTCACCCTCAGCATTAGAAGGAGCACACTGAGGGTCAGAAGATTCCGGAGGGTTCCGTGCAGCCAACTCACCCTTGGAGCCCTCGCCTGTCCTGGATTCTCACAAAGAGACGTTAAACCGCCGCCCCCAAACCCACCCAGCCTTTGCCCATACTGGTCCCGAAGCCCCGCCTGCTCTCCCCAGCTCTTCGTGGCCTCTCTGCCCTGAGGACACCGCGCCTGGCTTCCCCTAGCCCAGAGTCCCACTTCCCCACGGCATGAGCGGATTCATGCAGTTTTCCGAACCTGGGAAGATGGTGGGACTTCCCAGCACCATGGACAGAGCCTGGGGCCGAGGGGAGCCCCGCAGGAACCCCAGAAGGGTGCACACGGCCCCGTCCTGATGCAC
The DNA here is from genome assembly GCF_000951045.1 of Mandrillus leucophaeus. Taxonomy (NCBI): domain Eukaryota; kingdom Metazoa; phylum Chordata; class Mammalia; order Primates; family Cercopithecidae; genus Mandrillus; species Mandrillus leucophaeus. The sequence goes on along the minus strand of NW_012104365.1, from coordinate 4,953,279 downwards.
AGAAGGGACAACAGCACGAGGTGACTTTGAGGACGGGGGTGGCAGCGGCGCCCGCCCAGCTGAGCCTGCCCCAGAGGAGAGACCCACGGAGGTTGCTGGGGGGAGGGGGAAAGGGCG
>NW_012104365.1:4946050-4953007 GCF_000951045.1 Mandrillus leucophaeus | reverse complement strand
CCTCTGACACCGGCCCCGCTCACCGCAAACTTCTTCAAAGGCAACATTTGTTCTCCTCTCAAGGAGACAGGCACGTCCCTCCCCTGCTTTCAAGTCCCGGCAAAGGCGCCAGTCAGCATGAGCGCTCTTGCCTGGAGCCTGCCAATTACGCCGGTCCCGGAACGCAGCCGAGCTCTCGTGTGACCCGCGTTTCAGCGACAGGAGGCTGCCTGAGCCCCTCCCGCCGAGCGGCCGCGCGCCTGTGACCCCCGCCCCCTGCCTCTCTGTGCGCCCCGTGCCGCGCTGTGCGGTGCCGTCTGCACCCCGTCCCCGGGGGCCCCGGGGGGTCTGGGCGCGCGGCCCCTCCACCAGCCACGCCGGACCCAGGCCGCAGGTTTGGCCTGTGTTGTCTCCTTTACCTTTAGATGTTCAGCGGCATGAATATTCTTATTTTTTATTTAAAACTAATTTGGAGTTCTCGCTCTCCAAGGGGCTTCTAATCACCAAAAAGTGCCTCCGGCGAGAGCTGATTGACAGGCAGCCTGGCCACTTCTGAAGAGCAAATTGGCCACTGGCAGCACCACGCACAAAGGGAACGCGCAGTGCTTATTATTTATGAGCTATTAGGGAGAATGCGATTAGCATCTGCTTCCCACATGGGCAAAAACACCTGTCAGACATCAGGAAACCGTAAAACATTGCACGTTTAACAGCTACTTTGTTTAAAAAGTCATTAAAATTGAATGTCAGCTAAAACTTAGGAAAACATTTATACTTCAACCCCCTTTGAATGGTGCTGGTGAGCAAAGGAAGATGGGACTGATTTTGTCCGGAACAGACACCCATGGTTTGAGCGCAGAGAGGGCCTCCCCCTGAGCAGGCACTGCCGCGGGGCTGGGCAGCGATGGGGGGTGCACTTGAGCCTGAGTTGCAGGGTTAGGACTGCAGGACCCTCGCCCGTGGGGTTCAGACCAGAACTGGCAGGGAAGCCCCCTGTCCTTGCCTGAGGCCGCTGGAATGAAAGGACCCAGTCAGATCTGGCAACCGTGGGCTGCATGCGTTCAGAGGCTATTCTCCTCTCTTCGGTTTTCTGCAAACAAACCAAGTTTCCTTGCCAGCTCTAGACAGCGTCCAGCCAGCGGGGTTGGGCAGGGCTGGCAGGCAGTCCTGTCTCCTCGCCTCCCCTGCAGGGTCCCCTGCACACTGGCTGAGACGGCAGCTCTCCGCCCACGGGGGGATGGCCGCTGCCCCTCACTCGTCTCTCTGAGAGCTGCCGAGAAGCCGCCAATTAGGGCCATCCTGGAGATGACTGGGGACAGGAGCCTGTGGCCCAGAGCAGGTCTGCACCGCAGGCAGGGACACTAATGAAGGAGCTGGAGCAGCCTGAGCCATGCTGAGGGGCTCTCCATGCTGCAGTGTTGAGCATCTGTCTGTCCTCTCCCAGGCCCCAACTTGCCCAGGGACAGGGCGGGCCTGAGCTGCTTGCTGTCCATGGTCACTACTCCGTATGGACTGATCTATATGGAAAATCCAAGACCATCACGAGCTTTGTATTGCAGTGGGAGGCGCAGAAAGCTCCATTATGGGCAGAGCTGCTGTCACCTCAGCCTTCCTGGCAGAGGGGGCAAAGAGGGCCCAGCCAGACAGAGCCGCATCCTTGGCCCTCGCTGGATGAGGGGAGGACCAGCCAGGGCACCGAGCTCTGGTCAGGCACAGGAGCCAGTATGTGTTCTCAGCTCTTATTGGGAGACCCTGGCTCAGCTGTTTGGGCCCCAAACACTCGTGATCCAGGTTTTCGACTGCTTTTGCCTGGGGCCTGTGCAGTGCTGTTGAGCTCAGGGTCACGTTTGTTACCCACTAAAGGCCGATGGGAGAACGACCTCCACTTGACGTCAGCTAGAGCTTCAAACCTGGCCAGGAAAATGCAGGTGCCCGAGAGAGATGGGACATGATGATTGGCAAATTTTGACAGTGGCCAAGCCTTATTCTAAGTTTTCCACATAAAAAAATTAATGTTGGTAAAATCATTTCCTCCAATTAAACATGGAAATGGAAAATGTTTGAAAACTGGGTACGTGACTGGGGATCCTTGAGTTCCCTTGGCTTAGCAAGGGAATGTCCTGAAAAGTCCCTCCTAAAACCATCTGCTCCATGGGATGCTGGCAGAAACACAGAGACAGGTTGTCCTGGGGGCAGCGTGGGGGCAGCGGTCGGTCGCGTGGTGCCTTCCCGAGCCTGTGTCCAGGTTGTCTATTTGGGGAAAAAAATGGCGGTGCAGGGAGCACATAAACAGCCTAAAGGGCGGAGGCAGCTCCTTCCCTGAAAACCCTTCAGGCCCCGTGAGAAACCCCAAAGGTGACTGAGTGTCCACAGGAAACACCCCGGCCTCCAAGGGTCCCCCCCGTCCCTGGGTGGCACGGTCATCCACCAAGCTCCGCCCCCCAGGACAATGGGGTGAGGAAGTGCTGCCCGTGCCCAGCTCGTGCCCTGAAGAGGAGGGGCCCGGCTGCTCAGGGCTTGTCTCCAGCTTCCCCAAGCTGGCTCAGGCCAAGGGAACAGAGGACGCTTGGGGACAGGAGGAGCTGCAGAAGCAGAACCGAGACTCAGAGACCATGGAGGGGGTGGAGGCTGAGTCTTCCTGGGCTGAGCAGGGGGAACTCCAGCCCCCAATTGCCCAAATGAGCTTCAGGAAAGGCTCTGGGCCTTACTCAGGTGAGCAATCCTCTCATCCTTGCCTGGGCACTATCCTGGCTCTGGGGGAGGAAGGGAGGAGGACGGCCTGGGTATAAATGGCAGGGAGATGCCCAAAGGAAGTAGCCAATCCCAGATCCCACTCTCAGCCACCTGGGACAGTTGAGGTGGTGTCCGGGGTTGGAAGCAGGGAGCAGTTTTCTTGGCCTCTGGGGCTCACAGCCCCCTGGTGTGTGTCCCTGGTGAGGCCCAGGGAGGGGGTTGCTGAGCAGGGGTGTCTCAGCAGAGGGAGAGGGGGGTGGGACAGCCGCTGCCCTGGACAAGAGACCCTACGACCCGACAGGAGAACGCTTCCCAGCAGGGGGCACAGGGGGACCACCATGCACAGACGTCCAGCATCTCGAAGGATACTGACCAAACCCCAGAGGATGACCGGGCAGCGTTTCTTCCCTCTGTTCACTCGTGTGTTTCACCTTCTCAGACAACGGTATGCGGTTTCTGTGACGTCCATCAAGGTGACATCCTAAAACCAGAAAAAGGAAGTGCACCAGGAGGGGAGACAGCCCACGGGAGCTGTGAGACCCCACCCTGGCCTCATACCCTCTCAGGGACTGGCCGCCCCAGCACGGTGGTGGGGACAGTTCGGGGCCACGTCCACGTGCTCCGCTTTCACAGGGGTATCAGCAGCTCCCCGACACCAGGCGGGCTCTCAGGACCCCTCTACGGTCTCAGCCCCTCCTGATCCTCCTGTGGATCACAGTTCCAGCCATTCTAGTGCGCGCGGCATCTGGTGGGGGTTTCTATTTTGTTTATGATGACACGTAATAACAGTGCATGTTGCGGGCACAGCGTCCCGTTGCACACAGGGCACAGCCATTGGAACAGCGCAGCTGGCATCTCCATGCCTCGGGCGGGTTCTGTGGGGCTGACAGACACTCCAAGCCCAGCTATCCCGGCTCTGGAGCTTGTGTCACCCCGCTCACCACAGAGCCGCGTCCCCTGTGGCAGCACCGCCTGCCTGGACCCATCCCCAGGGCTCCATCTGTCCCCAGCTTCCTCCTGGCTGGACTGAGTCCTGTGGGATTGTGGCTGAACATGTCATCTGCCGTGGTGCTCTCAACCTGGTTTAGTGTTTCTTTCCTTATTAATATGGAGGGTCTGCTGGGAGCCCTCCCAGCAAGGGGCTTGGGGTCTTGCCTTAGGCCGGGCCCCCACAAACTTGATGGAGATGGAGATTTGCCAAGGGAGAGTTCTGGGGCTGGGGGGCAAGGCAGGGCGAGGGAGAAGTTAGGGTGCAATGCGGCCCCGACAGAAGCTTCTGCAGCCCACAGCTTCGGCTTCGGGGTTGATCCCCCGTGCTGATCAGTCGTCAACTTGCCAGCGTGAGACCCAGGAGAGGGGCTCAGCTGTGAGCCGTCTGTTGCCACAACCCCTCAGTCCCCAAGGAGGCCGGGGCAACGCCGGGGCAACGCCAGGCTGTTGTACGCTCTCGGGCCGCCTCACTGCTTGGTAGGCCCTGGGTCCAGGACAGGCAGGAATGAAGCCTTGCTGTGCTAGGCTGAACCGTGTCCCTCCCGTTCCTATGCAGAAGCCCTAACTCCCACCTCAGGTGCAGTCTCATTCGGAGTTAGGGTCTTTCAAGAGGTAAGGCGGGCACACTGGGAGAGAGCTCATTTCTTTTGTTTGTTTTTGCTTTTTGAGACAGGGTCTTGCTGTATCGCCCAGGCTGGAGTGCAGTGAAACAACCATAGCTCATGGCAGCCTTGACCTCCTGGGTTTAAGCCATCCTTCCACCCCGGCCTCTGGAGTAGCTGGGACTACAGGCTCGCACACCCAGACCTGCCTAATATTTCTTCTTCTTTTTTGTAGAGACGGGGTCTTGCCATGTTGCCCAGGCTAGTCTCAAACTCCTGGGTTCAAGCAATGCTCCTGCCTTGGCCTCCCAAAGTGCTGGGATTCTAGCCACTGTGCCCTGCTGAGAAAACTCATTCTTATTGTTTAGGCTGCCCTGTCACAGGGCCCTGCTAGGGCAGCGGAGGTTAACTCACACCATACCGTCAGACCCACCCCAGCACCAGCCTGTCTGTGTGAGAGTTCCGGATTCTGTTCACGGAAAACGTTCCTACAGGCAGCTCTAAAAATAGATGGCAAGGGGCGAAGGGGGCAGAAAGACCCAGAGCCTCCCTGCTGGGGGAAGGTTGGGGGGAGGTATGGGTGTGGGGCTGGTGTGGGTGGGTCTGGGGCACCAGAGGCAGTCCTGTGCCTGCTGGGGGAAGGCTGGGGGAAGATGTGGGTGTGGGGCTGGTGTGGGTGGGTCTGGGGCACCAGAGGCAGTCCTGCGGCTCCTGTGCTGGGGTGGGAGCGTGCCCCCAAGACCCCCGCATCACAGGGGCACAGGGAAAACAGTAAAATACATTTCCAGCCTGAGTTCTAGCTGAAGGTTCTCCAAGCCAGAGGAAAGAGGGAAGATGTGAGCCACTGCAGGTTTGGAGGATAGTAATTAATGTTAAAGGCATTCAATAATTTAATGGGACAGGCTGTATTTTATCCCGCATGTCTCTGGCATTTTTAATGGCCTCTCAGGTTTGTCCTTGGCACGGACACCATTGGCTGAGGACTTTTTCCTGAAGCAACTCTGAGGTCCAGCTGCCCACCTCAGGGGTGGGGTGGAGGTGAAGTCAGTGCTGATCAGATTCTCTCTGAGCAACAAACAGCCATGAGCAGAGGCCAGATAGCCACAGAGCGCTAGGGCTCTCCAGGCAGCAGCTGGCTGGCACTGGCACTCGGGCCAGCACGCAGGCATTCCCTGCCCAGCACTCCCTGCCAGCCCCCTTCTGCCACCAGGGATCCTGGGACTGTTCTCTTAGTCAACAGCCTTCCCTCCTCCAACCAGCTCAGACACCCCCACCCGCACCCTAGGTGCATGTCCGGCCTCTCCCAGTGGCTCCTGTGTGGCGTGATTCAGCTTCCTCACAACATGGTGGCCGGGTCCTGAGAGTGAGTGCCCAGGAGATACAGGCAGAAGCTGCAGAAGTCACATTTTAGCTTCAGAAGCAGTCACAAGCCCACACCCCCAGATTCAAGGGGAGGGGACACAGGCTCCATCTCTTGAGGGAAAGAATGTGGGCGCCAGTTTTAAAACAGCCTTAGCAGGGCACCCTCCCACGATGGGCACAAAGGTGCCCAGGCAGTGCTGAGATGGGAAGACCCTAGAATTTCTGCAAACCAGTGTAGGAGACAAGTGTCCCTGGGTGCCCCTAAGACATTATACTTCCAACCAGCAGATAGATAAGTTGGCGGGGGAGCGGGGGCAGAGAAGAGTGTCTGGACCCCAAGGGGGGGTCATATGGGCCTTGGCCTCCCCATCCATGGCTCTCTGGCCCAGGGCCCCTCCTGTACCCCACACGGCCACCAGGTTGTCCAATGGACTCCAAGGAGGACCAGCCAGAGCTGGGCTGGAAGGCGAGGGGTGCCCTGAGGGTGGACGCCCCCGGCAGCCCCCACTCCCTTGCATGAGCACAGCCTCCCTGGCAGCTTCTTTGAAAGTTGGGAGCGTCTTTTGTATTGCAAAGGCCAAAGGGCCAAGCACGCCTTTAATTAAAATGCACGTCCTTTAATTAAAGGCCTCATAACACATGAAGGGCATCCACTGAAATACGATGCGTGACATAGTCATTACCCTGCTGTTAATTACTAATTAATGAAGCTATTTCAATTAATAGCTTCCCCACCGCCGCTCCCCCTCGGACAGGCCCCATGCTGGATGCGTTAGAAGACAGACTTCAGCTCCAAGCCAGCAGCCGGCAACACTGAATATTCATGCCTCGACTTCCACGCTTTTCAATTAAACACAATAAAGTAAATTCCTGTCAAAAGTGTATTTCCAACCGCTGCCCATCTTTCCTTCTGACCGACTTGGCAGGACCTGGTGGAGGGGAGGGGCCGGGCAGCCCGGCGGTACCCACTGCCTACAGGCAGACCGCGGCTGGAGGGCTCCTGAGAGGTCTTCCCAAGAGGGCGTCCCCAGGCATCGTCCCAGCTCGGTGTCCCCATCCAGGGGGATGAATGTCCAGGGTCCCCAAGAGGGCAAGCGGAGACCTCCAGGTATTGCTGTCCCACAAATGAAGGACAATGGCCCGGAAATGGGAGGACAGACAGCCCAGAGCGGAGGAGGGGTTATTAACATACTAATGATGGCTATTAAGCTGCCATTAAAGATCCTGATTTAAAGAAAAGACGGAAAGGCCGGGTGCAGTGGCCCACACCTGTAATCCCAGCACTTTGGGA
>NW_012104365.1:4939818-4944720 GCF_000951045.1 Mandrillus leucophaeus | reverse complement strand
CAGGCTGGGGGCGGAGGCGATGGTGGAATTCTCGCCCTCGGTGCACCCGGCCCCTGAGGCACCCCCAGCAGTCCTGCGAGGATCCAGTGCCCACGCCTGTCCCCCGCCACGTCCCGCTCGTGGGCCTCACCCTCTCCCTCCTCCCATCCCAAACTGGACGTCACTTTGCCCCCTGCCGTCCCCCAGGCTGTTCCTCCACCTCCTAGGTCTCCCTTCCAACCCGTCCCTCCTCTGCCCGCAGAGCGGCCGCCGCCTCCCCACGCGGGGTCCCGGGCAGGAGACGGCTGCGCTGGGAGCGCGGAGAGCGGGCACCGGCCTGTCCGACGGCGCCCTCTGTCGGCCCGACCGGGAATGACCACCGCGGCCGGGTCCTGAGGTTGTGGCGCACGGGCAGGTGCACACTCAGACATGAACACACAGACGCGCATGTTCACGTGCACACGCACATGCGGCAACTCGCACACTCAGGCACATGCACACTCGGATGCGTGCACACACGTGCGTGCTCACCCACACTCAAACATAGGGCTACACACATAAATACACAGGCACTATACACTCCCACACACACTCAGACACAGGGCCACACATTCATACACCGACACGCACGCTCCCACATACACACTCAGACACAGGGCCACACACTCACACACAGACACAAGCTCCCACACACACTCACAGGGCTACACACTCACACACAGACACAAGCTCCCACACACAAACACAGGGCTACACACTCATACACAGACACGCTGCCACACACACTCAGACACAGGGTCACACACTCATACACAGACACGCACGCTCCCACACACACTCAAACACAGGGCTACACACTCACACACAGACACGCTCCCACACACACTCAGACACAGGGTCACATACTCATACACAGACACGCTCCCACACACACTCACAGGGCTACACACTCACACACCGACACGCACGCTCCCACACACACTCAAACACAGGGCTACACACTCATAAATACACAGACACTATACACTCCCACACACACTCAGACACAGGGCCACACACTCATACACCGACACAAGCTCCCACACACACTCAAACACAGGGCTACACACTCACACACAGACACAAGCTCCCACACACACTCACAGGGCTACACACTCATACACAGACACGCTCCCACACACACTCAGACACAGGGCTACACACTCATACACAGACACGCTCCCACACACACTCAGACACAGGGTCACACACTCATAAATGCACACATGGACACATACATGCTCCCACACGCAGCCCCAGCCGGCCAGAGCCCCTGCTTCCAGGGCACGAGGGCGCCGAGGAGAGGTGCTGTGGGCCTGCTGCGTCCTCTTGGCTTTCAGCTGCCCGCAGGGCTCCAACCTAGCAGCAGAGTGGTTTGTCGGGCCCCAGAACAGTAGTGAAGGCCTGGGTCACCCTGGGGGTGGCACAAGAACTGCCTGGGGCTTCAGAAAATCCAGACTCAGAAATGGGAGCTCCTCGTGGGCCAGCATCAGGATCTGAGGTGGGTGGGCTTCAGGAGCCGGGTCTGATGTGGCACTGACAGCACGTCCTGCCTTCTAGCAAGGTCCCAGGCGGCAGGCACCAAGCACCAGGACCAGGAGCCTGTGTGCGGCTGGGGGTCTCCTGCCCGAGGCTGTCCTGTGCTGACCTGCACAGAGGCCTCCAGGCTCAGAATCCACCCAAGCAGGCCCTGACACTCGCTCCCTCGGCAAATGACCGCAGGGCCTGGACGCTCCTCCCCAGCCTTCCCAGGCAGGTTCCCTTTCATTCCCGCCCGCGTCCCAGCCCCTCTGCCCCAGCCTGTGGCAGGACTGCCACCCAAGCCTGGAGCTGACCTGGCCGAAGCAGAGTCAGCAGCTGTGGCCGCACAGCTCATGGAAGAAGGAGCCAGCACATGGGTGAATGGACGAGCAGGCTCTGCCACCAGCACTCACTCTGCGGCCGAGGAGCCTCCATCCCACGGTGCATCTTACTCCAGACCGTGGGGCTCCCACAGCTCCTGCACCAAGATGCCGCAGAGCTGCCCCGCAGGGTGCGGAGGGCATCCGGGCCTGTCTGCAGCGACAGCAACGTGCAGACCCCACCATCTCCTCTGCTGGAGCTGGAGAACAGGCAAACCACCCACGAACTCCCGGACTCCCAACCGTCTCGGGTTCCAACATCCGCCTGACGAAAGGCCGGGGAAGTGGCACCAGAAGCCGCTGGGCGGGAAGGGGGTGGGCCTGCCTGCTGTGCCTGGGCCTGTGCCCCCACATCCCACATGACAGCCTCCCCCGGCCTCCACTCTGCAAGGAAGTGACAGAAACTTGACAGAATCCAGAGGGCCTAGGAACCTTGGTCCTGCAGGACTGTGCAGCCCAAGGGGCGGCCCGCACTGCCCACCTAGTCCTGTATCCCTTCCGGGTTCTCCACTCCAGTTCCCTGGGCAGGGCTGCCTCCTGGCTCTCAGAGATTTTACAGCTGGCCGTAGATGTTAGACGGTGCTAACTGGTTGGGCACCGTGGTTCATGCCTGTAATCCCAACACTCTGGGAAGCCATGGTGACAGGATCACTTGAGCCCAGGAGTTCAAGGCCAGCCTGGGCAACACAGCGAGAGCTGGGCGTGGTGGTGTGCACCTGTGGTTCCAGCTGCTTGGGAGGCTGAGGTGGGACGATCGACTGGAGTCAGGGAAGTTGAGGCTGCAGTGAGCTGTGATTGTGCCACTGCGTTCCAGCCTGGGTGATGGAGCAAGACCCTGTCTCCAAAAAAAAAAACAATAATAAAAGTTGGCTGGGGCCAGGCGTGGTGGCTCACGCCTGCAATCCCAGTACTTTGGGAGGCCGAGGCAGGTGGATCACCTGAGGTCAGGAGTTTGCGGCCAGCCTGGCCAACATAGTGAAACCCCATCTCTACTAAAAATACAAACATTAGCCTGGCATGGTGACAGGCACCTGTAGTCCCAGCTACTTGGGAGGCTGAGGCAGGAGAATCTCTTGAACTTGAGAGGTAGAGTTTGCAGTGAGCCGAGATCAAGCCACTGCACTCCAACCTGGGGGATAGAGTGAGCCTCTGTCTCCAAAAAATAAATAAAATAAAAATAAAAGGTGCTAAGTGCACACTCATGCTCATAGATCCATCAGTGGGTGAACAGATACACAAAACATGGCTTATCCACACAGTATTTTATTCAGCCTTAAAAATGAGAAAAATGCTGACACTTGCTGCAAAACGAACAAAACCGGAGGACGCTGTGCTGAGTGAAATAAGCCAGACGCAGGCAAACCCAGCAGCCCTCCACTCGCACTGGTCCCCAGAGCAGCCACACTTCAAGTCGAGACACAAAGTGGAATGGGGCTGCCGGGGCTGGGGGAGAGCAACGGGGAGCCAGCGTTTAATGAGCACAGAGCTTCGGTTTGGGAAGATGAGAAAGTTCTGAAGGCGGAGGGTGGCGGTGGCTGCACAACACAAATGTACCTAATGCCACAGAACCGTGCATTTAAAAATGGCTAAAATGGTGAATTTTATGTTATGTGGATGTAGGCAAGAGGAGGAGGAGAGAGAGAGGAATTCATTCACAATGCACGGACCCCATCTCTGAACTCAGCCGCAGGTAGTTTCCTGGGCGTGGCTTCCCGGTCTCCAGACAGCAACTGCCAGGCTTCTGGAAGCCCCTCCTCCCCCGAGACCCCCCAGCGGCGTCCAGCAGGGCCGTCCCTAAGCCTCTGTGGGGGTGATGCTCTGGGCTGTACCCATGGTGCCACAGGGCTAGGGCTGACCGAAACTGATGGTGCCACAGAGCTAGGGCTGACCGAAACTGACGGTGCCAGAGCTAGGGCTGACCGAAACTGATGGTACCACAGGGTTAGGGCTGACCGAAACTGCCGGTGCCACAGGGCTAGGGCTGACCGAAACTGACGGTGCCACAGGGCTAGGGCTGACCGAAACTGACGGTGCCACAGGGCTAGGGCTGACGGAAACTGATGGTGCCACAGGGCTAGGGCTGACCGAAACTGATGGTGCCACAGGGCTAGGGCTGACAGAAACTGGGGAGATTGTAGGGGAACATTTGTGCTCAAGTGCAAAATTCCACCTTGTCTTTCCACAGCACACCTGGGCTGTCTGACTCCATGGGGGCCCCACATCTTGGGAAAGCTGGGTGGACAGCTGATAGCAGGGCACATCGCTGTCATCTGAGACACTCAGGACCCCTGCCGGCAAAGGAACCCCAAAACCCAGCCTGGCTCTGCTGGCACACTCATTTCAACACTCCCAGCCTACGAGTCTGTTCCTGGGGTTCGCCTTTGACCTGGTTCCAACGTGTCACAGGTTTCCTCAAGAATTAGTTATCAAAAGTCTTTAACATGGTGTTCACTCTTAAAAAACAAAGGTGTTAAATAAAGCAACAGTCTTCTTTTTGAATAGTTTAATAGTTGCTATTTAAATAAGGCTTTGGCGTGCTTTTCCACATTTTTAGGTTTTTTTCTTTACGTGTACACCTTGCAAGATGTATCATTAACTCATGAAACCACCAGCTCGTCAGGCAATGAAAAGGGAGGTAGAAAGAACGCCAGAGGCCGGGCGCGGTGGCTCATGCCTGTAATCCCAGCACTTTGGGAGGCCGAGGCGGGCGGATCACGCGGTCAGGAGAACAAGGCCATCCTGACTAACACTGCGAAATCCCGTCTCTACTAAAAAATACAAAACAAAATTAGCCGGGCGTAATGGCGGCGCCTGTAGTCCCAGCTACATGGGAGGCTGAGGCAGGATGAAGCAGGAGAATGGCGTGAACCCGGAGGCGGAGCTTGCAGTGAGCAGAGATGGCGCCACTCACTCCAGCCTGGGCGACAGAGCGAGACTTCGTCTAAAAAAAAAAAAAGAAAGAGAAAGGAGAGAGAGAGAGAGA
>NW_012104365.1:4923055-4939318 GCF_000951045.1 Mandrillus leucophaeus | reverse complement strand
AGGAAGGAAGGGAAGGAAGGGAAGGAAGGAAGGGAAGGAAGGAAGGGAAGGAAGGGAAGGAAGGAAGGGAGGCAGGAAAGGGAGGAAGGGAAGGAAGGAAGGGAAGGTAGGAAGGAAGGAAGCCAGAAAGGTGGGTCTGTGTGTTCTGGTGCATGGGGCCCACCCCCGAGGAAGGTGCCAACCGTCCCTGGAGAGCAGAATCACCAGGCCTGGGAAAGCCATGCGGGTTCGAGAGCCTGTGCCACGGCAATGCTGGGCAGGGCCCAAGGGGTGCCCAGGCATCTGCCCACTGAGAACACTGCTAGTGCAGAGGGATCCACAGGAGGAGAGAGCGGCGCCAGGGTCCCAGAGATGGGCCAGGGTCTCTAACCCGCCACCCACCCACGCCCTGGGAGTCTCTGTCAGGTTGCTGGGAGACACAGAGACTCTGAAGTCGTGTCTCGAGGGTGGCTACCCGAGGAGGCTGAGCAGAGTCTGGAGACATTTCTGGCTGTTGTCTGACTGGGAGGGGGAGGGTAGGTGCTGCTGGCAAGGGGTGGGTGAAGGCCAGGGATGCCTTTAAGCATCCTACAGTGCACAGGGCGGGTCCGCCAGAGACACAGCAAAGTGGGCTGGGGTTGGGGAGGCTGCAGCCTGGTGCCGGCCTCACATTGGCAGGCGGGCGCTGCAGGAGGCTTGCAGAGAGCATGGCGGCTGCAGGAGGCCTGGCGGGACCCACAGCAGCCACGGGAGGCCTGGCGGGACCCACGGCACTGTGGGAGGCCTGGCGGGACTCACGGCAGCCACGGGAGGCCTGGCGGGACCCACGGCACTGTGGGAGGCTTGGCGGGACCACGTGGAACAGATCGTGGTGGGAATGAGGCTGCGCCTACTAACAATAACTCCACTCACCCTAACGGCCACACCAGCCTGTGAGGAAGACAGGGCCGAGCCCACTGGCAGGTGGGGAAACTGAGGCCCAGAGAGCAGCGAGCCTGGTCTGGACCCAGGCCCACCCCACCCTCCCGCCAGCTGGTGTGGACTCTCCTTAAGGAGCTTCAGGCTCTACAGTGGTTTGCGTTCCTCTCTGCTCATGCGTCTGACATGGAGTGACCAAGTCCCACACACTGAGTCCCCTCTGTCCCGGGGCTGCTGGTGCCTGGGTCCTCGGAGAGGCTGTGGGGTTGGGAGTTAGAGGTCCTCGTGGGTGGAGCTCAGGTCCACCCTCTGGGCCTGTCCAAACACCAGGAAGGTGCACAGCCCCAGGTTGCTGATGATGGCCACAAGGTTGAACAGGCAAGTCCAGGAGCCCGTGGTCTCGATCAAGTAGCCGCCCAGACACACACCCACGACACCTGCCCAAGAGAGGCCCAGGCGGGCTGAGCATTCCCGGGCAGCCCAGGCCCCACGCCCACCCTAGGTCCCAGGGTAGTGCCGGGGAAGGGCTGGGGGTCCAGCGCCTGATGGAAGCCCCTGTGGTTCCCAGGGCTGAACTCGGTGTCCCAGCTGTGGGTCAGGCTCACACTTGGAGGGTGTTGGAGGGCAGAGATCTCAAAGGCCATCCAGGAAATGGCCTGGTAATGAGTCCCCCTTGTCCCGCTGAAGGGGAAATGGGAACCACAGGCCGACCCAGGCGAGGCTGAGCTGGAGAAGGAGCCCCCACCAGCCAAGGCACTCAGCAGGGCCAGGCTGTGTCCCGGGGACCCTGGGCTACCAGGATTGGGACGTATTTGTGAGTCAGGGCAGATGGCGACCCTTGAGCCACCTGCTGTCAGCAAAGTCCAGTGGAACCTGGAAGGCAGCCACATCCTCCTCTCCTGGGCCTGCTCTGGGGTCTGTGCCCTCCCCTGACACCGGGACCCCCTCTGAAGGGAAGCACACCCCCGCCCTGCAGCACCTCGGTGGGCTCAAACCCCACAGACAGGCAAACTCCTGGGCACAGAGCCCCGCCCCTCACCTGCCAAGGCCCCAGCTGTGTTGGCCACACCTGTGAACAGGCCGGAGCGAGAGAGAATACGGACGGTCAGCGAAAGCCCTCTGGGATCTCCCAAGGCCCACCCACCCGGAGGCCCAGGGAGAGGCAAAGCTGGGGTGGGCAAGGTCCTCACCAAACAGAAAGCCGGCGCAGGACGGGGCCAAGTCCTGGATGTTAACGGAAATGCCACTGCGGGGAGGAAAGAGGGTGGTGAGCGGCCCTGGCCACCACCGAGCTTGCGGCCCAGGGCTGTCAAGGGGGAAGCGGGGAAACAAGGTCTCGTGGAGCCACGGGAGGGGCTGGGAGACACTCAGGCCTGCTCCCTGGCCAAAACACTCCAGCCCTGCACACCACGCCAAGCCGAGCCCCAGCCGCCTGTCTTCATGGAGGACCTGGTGCAGGAAGCGTCTCCTGAGAGTAAAGCACTGTGGGGAAAGCACGTTCGCACCAATCACGCACACGTGCTGCTCACTGATGGGAAGTGCTGGTTCCTGCAGAACTCCTATTGAGTCTTCGATGCAGTAGCTGCCCAGCAGCTTGGGAAGGGGGTGAAGTGTGAGGAAGAGACTCAGAGAGAGGCGGGCAGAGATCCCTCTTCACATGCGTGGCCCTGGGGCATGCGGGCAGCATGGTGGCTCTGGTGGATGGAGCAGTCCACCCTCACCTGTGGTTGAAGGTCTGGAGGCCGATGGAGGCTGACGCAAACACCACAGACTCACAGAAGCTGGAGGTGTGGCCCAGGCACAGAGCAAAGACGCTTGAGAGGCCAAGGCCCATGCCCTGCAGGAAAGCACCACTGTGACGGGCAGGCACCCGGCCTGCCTGCAGCTGGGCCCTCTCCTGACTCGGCTGCCCGACAGCTGTCCTGGGCACACTGCACAAGGGTCAGGTCAGCTGGGACCGAAAACTTCTCTCGGACCAGGACCCCTAGAGGAGATCTGGGAGGAGGCTCCCCAAGAATCAGCCCCGCTCCATGGGAGAGGCCCTATTCGACGTAGGCAAGCCCAGGCCTGGGCCCAGAGGGGCACAGGATGCTGACCCCAGCCTGCCCCCCAACAGCAGTCTAAACAGCCCCCTCTGGACCCCGGGGCTGGACACGTGGAGAGGCCTGGCATTTGCCTGGTCCCAGACATCAGGGGACTTGGGGACACAAGCCTGTGGTCCTGGGAGACCCTGAACAAAGCAGGGATATCCAGAAAGAATGACTGGAATGATTCTCCTACCTGCATGAGCTTCCGCACCGTGATGGCTCTGTAACCTGCAGGGGAGGGACGGCTGTGTAACCTACAGGGGAGGGACGGCCGGCCGTGTAACCTACAGGGGAGGGAGGGCCGTGTAACCTGCAGGGGAGGGACGGCCGTGTAACCTACAGGGGAGGGACGGCCCTGTAACCTACAGGGGAGGGACGGCCGGCCGTGTAACCTACAGGGGAGGGAGGGCCGTGTAACCTGCAGGGGAGGGACGGCCGTGTAACCTGCAGGGGAGGGACGGCCGTGTAACCTGCAGGGGAGGGACGGCCGTGTAACCTGCAGGGGAGGCTCTGTAACCTGCAGGGGGAGGCCGAGGAAGGGGCTCCCATTAGGCCTTTCATGCTGACACCCCAGACAGCGCCCAGAGGGGTCCCATCCTGAACAGCTGCAGAGGGGCAGCAGGGGAGGAGGAGGCTTGGGGCTCAAGACAGCTATCCCGTGCTGTGGGCAAAAACGTGTGCACACACGTATGTGTGGCACAGCTACGAGGCAGCGCCTGTGCCCTTGGAAGGTTCCCAAGGCGGGGGTCTGGGCAGAAACACAGAACAGCCACACAGCAGTTACAGAGGTAGAAACAGGCGAGCGGCCCCACTTCCTCTGCTGCTCCAGATTTTCTAACTTTTCCACAACGCGTGTGTATTCCTTTTGCAATTAGGAAAAACACGAATGTTCTAGGAATAGGCATACGTGTGTGGAGAGAGCATGTGGGCACGCGTGTGCATCTGCCTGCCCCTGTCTGTGAGGACACTGCGCTAGGGGAAGAAACACGCAGCCCACTTGGGGCTCATCCCAGCGTGGGTCTGGAGCACGTGGAACAAAGACAGAAGCTCTTCCAAAGGTTCAAGGATGTTTGCAACCTCTGACCCCACCAGGTGCCTTCCCAGAGGGTCAGGGGCTGCATCTGGCCTCCAGGGGCGAGCTCCACGGTCACCGTGAGACCAGACCCTCTCACCAGTCTTACCCCACCCTTTAAGGAGAAGGCCGAGCCTGGAAAGAAGTGCCCCTCTGTCCCAGCTCTCCATGTGCTGAAGCTGCACCCCCAGGAGAGGAGCGTCTTGCCCCTTGAAAGTGGGGCGAATCAGGGTGTGGCCCCCGGCCCCGGTCCCCGCCCCAGGGCTCACCCTGATTGATGAGATGATCAGAGAGAAACCCGCTGAATAGACTGGCAGGAATCGCCACCAACCAAGGCACCACGTTGAAGATCCAACCCTGCAGGGGGGAGTGTGGCCTCAGAGGGGGCCAGGGCTAGCACCCGGCCATCTGGAAGAGGATACTCAGACTGGACAGCCCCCCATGCCCACCACTGCCCAGGAAAGTTCTCCGCAGGGCCAGCCCTGCTCCTGGGAATGTGCAGCTCTGGAGTCTTGACCACCACCCGGGGGGGCAGCAAGACAACCTCAGAGAAGGAACCGTACTGACCGCAGGTGACCCCTCTGTCCACATCCCGGGTCCTGCACCGGCCTCCTCGGGCCCTGAAGTCGGGCTCTGCAGGCCAGCAGGTCACCGGTGAGGGCTGGGAGGGCTGCAGCCACAGCCGGAAGGCACCGAGCGCCCACATCGTTTCCAGCCTCAAACACAGAAACCTGCCCCATGCATGGACTGGGTCCTTCCCAGAGGAAGAGCCTGGCAGTGCCAGGACCCTCGGAGCCCAGGAGGAGCCGAGGGTTCCACCATCTGCAGGCCAGGACCCACGGTGCCTGGTGCAGCTCAAGCCTCGTGCCTTCTGGGCGCTCCTTCACCCTGTAGGAGCCCCCCACTCACCTTGGCGTCGGGGAAGGTCTCCTTGAAGAAGGTGGGCAGCCAGGAGATGAGGACGAAGAAGGAGCAGGCTGCAGAGAGCTGGGAGATGACGGCTGCCCTGCGGGGCCCAACGGTGGACCATGACTCTGGTGCTGCGCAAGCTGGCTGGGCCTGTGGGACCCACCCTGAGAGACCTCCCCTGGGGGCTAGAGTCCCACCTCTCTGAGCCCTAGGCCCTGCTGGCTCAGGGGCTGTCAGATCCAGCCAGGTTCACACCCCCATGGTCACCAGCCCTGCCACTGCTCCAAGGGGCGGCACAGGTCCCAGCTCACCAGACAGCAGGTTTCCGGAAGAGCCGTCTCCAGGGGACTCTGCTGTGCCTGGACACCGGCAGGCCTTGGGCCAGGACTCCCAAGGCCAGGACGAGATCTGAGGGAGCAATGGTTTCAAAGTGATGGCTATCAGGGCGGGAGGTGCCGTCTATTTCCAAAGGATTGGGGATTGGGGGTGGTTCCAGAGGGTCAGCAGCCCTCGTCCACACCTCAGGCTGCACACGGGCGCCGGCCTCCCGCTCACCCCTCAGGCTGCACACGGGCGCCAGCCTCCCGTGGCCTTCCCTACCAGGCACCTAACCGCGCTCTGAATGACCCTCCCCACAGCCTCCTCCAGAGCCCTCTCCTGGCCACCCAAAGACTCGGCTGCTCCTGCACCCTGCCTTGACCTGCTCAGCAGGTCTCCCTGGGTGTCTGCCTTAGCCCTAGATGGAACCTTCTGGACCGAATTAGGTGGCAGAGCCGCTGACAGCTCAGCACCTGAGCACTCTGCCTCACTGGTGGATTCTTTGAGAGGTCAAGGCCGCTGTCTCCGGGCTCCTGCTCCAGGCTGCTCAGTGGCTGCCACCAAGGGAGGAGGCACTGGGCAGCCGTGGGTGCCCGGAACTAGCCCGCCCGGCCTGCGTTACCTTTTCCACTCAGCAGGTACCTGTACACGTACCACACCCAAAGCAAGGTGAGGCCGCCGGAGAAATAGAAGACGCTCTGCCAGCCGTACCATTCCAGGAGCAGGGAGCCCACTGCCCCGGTCAGCAGCGTCCTGCAAAGACAGGGGGAGCGTGGCCAGGCCCCTCAGCGGCACCCCTCGGGCGAGGAGGGGCCTCTCAGAAACCCCACCTTGGTGCAGGCTGAGCCCCTGGAAAAGAGGGTGTTTTCATGGCCTTCAGAGCGGCAGCTCGGAAGCCCCCGTCCCGGCCTGTTTGGTTAAGGACTCCGGACACTCGGGGCCAGTGGGGCCAGTCGGGCGGCTGCTGTGGAACTCATGTTGTTTTTCACATCTTGCTTCTAGGCCTTCACATTGGCCTACAATTTGTCATGTGGATCCTTTTCAACTAAAAACGGCACCGAGGAGGAGACGGTGATGAGAGTATACTACAGTGAAACTCCCCACGGTTTTTGTGCTTCGAACCTCATTGAGGATAAAATTCACAAAGATTTCTAGATGCAAAAATACCACGACGGCCAAATCCAACAGCCCCCATCCCCTGTCCCCATGATCTCATTGTCCCAAATAGCTCCTCAGAGGCTCCTTCTGGGTGCAACCTGGCTGGTAGCCCAGCCCCCATCTGCCGCAGAGACCCCTCCGCTGGCACCTGCGGGAACAGTTAATATGGCAAAAGGAGGAAGAGAGAGACCCAAAGCCGGGCCTGGCATCCAGATGGGGCCTCTTTCCTCCCACTGAGCCTCTGCAGGGTGGACACAGCTCCTGGGGCAGCAGGGCTTGGCCTTGGGCGCCAGGGCGGGCTGGGGTAGCACTCTTCCTGCCCCTTCCAGTCCACACTTGACCCTCTCTCTGTTCCCCACCTGCGTGCAGAAAAACCGCAGGATACCCAAAGAAACCAGGTTTTGGAGAAGTGAGGATTCATTCTTTTAGTAGAAGTATATCCCCTCTGGTTTATCTGAAATTCACATTCCTCTGGGCAGTCTGTTTTTATTTGATGAATCTGGTCACCCTGGGCCTGCCTGGGGCTGCTCCTGGCCCCACCTACAGGGGCCGCCTCCGCCCTCTGAACCTCAGCAACAGTAACATGAGGGCCCGAGCCCAGCGATTGGGAAGCCCCTGTCAGCTCCTGCACCTGTCCACCCTGCTACAACCATTGGGAAGGTCTCCCACCCCAGGCCCGGCCTTGATCCAGGTTGCCAGCATCGCTAGAGGGTCTGGAGCTGCCCAAGGAGTGGGCACTGGGAAGGAGGACCGAGGGGCACAGGGTTACCGCCTTGTGGATGAGGACAAGCCGCCCTCCACCAGCTGACAGCCCCCCACCCCGGCCCAGACGCTCCAGGGCTCACAGACTCTCCTGTCGGGGGTGGGGGCCAGCAGAGGGTGGGGATGGCATCTGGCTTCGTTAGCACAGATGAAAGAAAATGAGAGGATATGGCCACTCCCCCAACCCCTGTCCCCAAGTCCCAGCCTCATCACCTGCCAGCCACTCCAGAAAGGCAGAAATACGCACAAAGCAAGCGCGGTGCCCGGGGCTGGCACCTGCAGAGCACAGCCTTGGGCTACAGAGCCCAAAAGGCGCCTGCCGGACCCACCTCACCCATGGTGGCCCTGCAGGCCCATGTGGCCCATCCCTCACCCAGACCAGGGGCCACTTGGCAAGGGGCTTATCTGGTGGCCTCTCCTGGGCCCCGTCTGAGGCCAGGACTTACCCAAACTGGGAGCCGGCGCCCACGGTGCTGTAGGTGAAGGCTCGCTCGCTGTCCCGCACCTTCTGCGACAGCAGGCTGGTCAGGGCAGGGAAGTAAACCCCTACAAAGAGCGGAGGGAGAGTCTCTCGGGGTCCAGCCAGGGAGGCTCATCCCAGCCCATCTGCTCAGGTTTGGGCTGTGATTCCAGAGGACGTCCACCTGTCCCTCTCGCTCACCTTGCCCACCCGAGGGACCAGCAGGGCAGGGTTTTTGTGCCACTGGGGAAACAGACTCCTTTTGGGCGAGGCTCGCTCAGGGTGGTGCCACCCGCATAGCTGCGGGAAACACCCCTGCTTCGAAGCCAGCCCTCCCACCCCACGCACACGCACACGCACACGCACATGTGCACACTCTCACCGCCGGCCTCCAGCTGTGCTCTACAGAGTCCCGGCACCAACACACACACACGCGGCATGTGCACACGCACCTGCACACGCACGGGTCCACCAGCACACCACTTCTCGGCAGTGCTGCACGGTGCTCACACTGACGCAGATACACGCATACGCACGAAGATACACACCTGCATGCACAGAAACCTGCCGCACGCGTGCACAGACACATACTTCCCCCAGGAAACCTGCCTTTCCCTGTTGTATTAACTGAGCTTCCTCCCAGGATTTCTTTTGGACCAAGTGTTCTCGGCCACTTTAGAAGTTTGGAAACCACCTTACCACCCCATGCAGCCCCACAGCCAGAGGGCCCTGAGCCTGGCGCTGTGAGGGGAGGCACCACGGAGCCACCGTGACAACAGAAGCTTGTCCCCCAAACCCACGGGCCCTGTCTACAAGGCGCTGATGCTACCCTGCAGGAGGGCATCGTCAAACAGACGGCCACACACAGGAAGCGCCTGCCTGGCTAGTGCCTGTAACTTTTAATCACAGAGCGCTCACTCACAGGCTCATGGCTCAGAGGCAGGGCCCATCCCTCACTCCCTCAAGGGAGGCTGGGGGCCGCCTGGCAGGGCTCCGTGGGGTTTCCTCCAGAAGTCCGATACCCCACAGCAAGAGCCACAAGTCTTGGGACACCCGGCGTCTCTACTCTGCCCGAGGACAGTGTGCACAAACACGGCAAAGCCAGCCGCAGGTGGTGCCCATGGTTACCACGCGGCCGCCATTGCTGCCCCCCAGACCCCCAGAGTAGGCTTGTGGGCACAGGATGACATCTGACATTGAGACGTGCCAGACTTTGAAGTTTTCTAGAAAACGGAATGTGCCACAGGTGCCAAATCATCATAGCACAACAAGCTGGCCCCCGCAGAGGAAGCACAGCTGGAGCTGGCAGCGAGCCCACAGGGTCTGGCTGCCTGCTGGGTCCTCAGCGCTGCCCACGAGGACAGCTGCCTGCCCCAGGGCCGAGGGTCTTCTCAGTGACACCTAGGAGGCATTGGTCAGCCCAGTCTGAGGCAGTGCCACTGTTTTCTTCACAGCTTCAGCCTTGGGACCCTCCTCCCTCACCCCAAAGACCCTCCAGTAAACAAAGATGAGGGCCCCCACCCCCCGACAGGCCTGTCCTCCCCTCCAGGTGGTTGCGATTCGTTCGTTCCTCCCCTCCTCCTCCAGCTCCTGCAGTGGGACCTGGGCAGTGCCTGGGGAGGTGGTGATGCTGCAGCGTCTGGCTCTGGGATGGGGTCTCACAGTAAACACACAATCCTAAGTCCTCAGTCTCACTCACTGCACCCTCTTCTGAAGGTGGGCCATGCACAGGGCCCGGTGGGCACTGGTGGTAGGGCCCTTGTTCTCATGTGAGACCCTGTGACCATGACAGTGGCCTCTCTCCTGGGCAGACCCTCTTCCTCTGTTATAGAGAGAGTCCCAGGCAGCACCTTCCAGGCGTCACCTTGGGGAGTGAGGGTGTGGAGAGGGAGGAGAAAGAGACCTGGGAGTGAACTCCCCAAAGTCTCTGGACTTGGGGGAGAGGTAGGGCAGAGATTCTAGGGGAGCCATGGCCAGGGATCTGAACCTGATGCCAGCTCAGGAAGGTAGGGGGAGTCCCCAGTGGGGAGTCTGGATGGCCCAGGACACTGGGGGAGGAGTAGCCCGGCCGGGAACTGCCAATGGATGGGGCAGCCAGGCAGGCTGGGGTGGGGCGGGCAGGCCCCTGCAGGCTGGAGGCCTAGCTGTTTCTCCAGGGGACCTCAGACAAGTAGGGGCCCCCAAAGCCCCCTTGGCCCCTCACCCACCTTGTTCTCCTGACAATTAAGGCGCTCCAAGGCCCTAGTATTGGAGGCATCATCGGCACACACGTGACCAAAATTCACAAAACCCAGAGTCCCACAGCAGGTCCCTTGCAGCTGGAATCCACCACTGAACTAAGGTGTTTGGTAACAAAATTCAGGGGCAGGAGCAAGTTCACTACGCAGGTGTCCCCTGTGATCCTGTGTGTCACTGCAGAGTGTGCACTTACAGAAGGCACATGCATGGCCACACATACACCTGCATACGGGCACGCTCACGCACGTACACACGCATATGGGCATGCATATGCACATACACATGGATACGGGCACGCACACACACGCATACAGGCATGCACACTACCTGCACACACACGTGCACACTCACACGTGTGCATGCACACATATGTACACACAAGCACAAGCACACACATACGTGCACACTGCTTGCACACACGCGTCTGCAGGGACATATGCACTTGCACACGCACACACACTGGTGTATGCATGCACGCAGGCATACCCATACACACACACTTGTACACCACCTGCATGCACGCGTGCACCTGCACACACATCCGTGCACACTCCCCTTGTCTCCCTACCTGGTGCCAGAGAGCGTGAGGGAAGTGCCTGAGCGCCCCTTACCTTGGAGCAAGCCCATGAGGATGCGTGAGAAGGTCATGAAGGCCAGGTGGGCACTGCTCAGCTGAGCGAGCAGCGGGGTGACGGCCGTGATGGAGCCCCAGGCAGAGGCTGACAGCAGGATGACCTTCTCACCCCCAATCCTGGAGGGGAGACAGAAGGCGGTGAGGATGTGGCTGCGCAGGACCAAGGAGCACCACCCTGACTCAGGGCTGCCCTCGAGTGGGTGCTCGGAGATGGGCCTGGCCTATCTGCCTCTACAGGGCCTGCTCATGACCCCAGAGCTGCCTCGTGAGGAGACCAGGTACTCCAGGGGAGCCGCCTGCCTCCTCTGCCTGCAGGGCCCTGGGGCCTTGCCACGCCTGGCCTCTCCCCTCCCAGCTCCCATCTTCCCCTGGGTGTGTCTTCTGCCCAAATGTATCCACCAGGCTCCTTCCCCGGGAGCTGCATCCTCTGTGTGCAGTAGCACAGCCAGCCCACTGGCCTCTGGAGGCCCCAGGGGAGCAGCTCCCACCAGCCTGGAGACGGGGAAGGGGCAGTTACCGGTCCCCGAGGTGGCCGCCCACAACCTGCGTCAGGCAGTAGCCCCAGAAGAAGCTGCTGAGTACGATGCCGGCCTCCTTCTTGTTCCAGCCGAAGTCCTGGCTCATGGAGACAGTGCAGATGGGCATGCTGGAGCGGGCGCAGTACAGCAGGCACGTGCCCAGCAGCAGCGTCCCTGTCCATGCCTGGCACTCGGGCCTGAGGGAGAGCAGATGGTCAGGCCCTGGGGAGGCCCCACAGCCCTGCTGCTTCAAGTTCATCACTCAGAGACCTCCCCCAGAGCTGGGGGATGTGGGACTGAATGGGGACAGCTTCGATGGAAGGCAACTTGGCAAGCATTCAAACGCCTAATCACACCTGTCTGCTGACCCCTGGGAGGACACAGGCAGCCAGAAATGAGGCACAGTGACGGCTGGGAGCAGCCGAGTGGCCAGCACTCAGGCAGGTCACAGCAACAACTCATCCCCACAAAAGGTGCCTGGGCTGGGCTCCGCTTATTCCCCACGATGGACGACCAGGCCACCAGGCCCCCAAAGCCAAGGACCAGCAGCACGTGGTGCCACATTCTCAAGCCTCCCTCGGCCCAGGCAAGCACCAGACAGGCACCAGGCAGGAATGATGACTGAGAGCCCACTGACTGTGGGGGTGGGGTGTGGTGGGTAAGGGGCCCCCAGAGCAGCAGGGCTGAGGCAGCACAGGAGGTCTTCGCTGAGAACCTCAAGGCAGGTGGGGCTGGGTGGCCAGGAGAGGACACAGTGCCAGGGGGACGGTTGGCCCCTTGAAGGAAGCTGGGCAGGGGTGAGGCCTTCCCAGCCAGGGCCTCTGAATTCTGCACATGGCTCCTGGCTCCTGTGCAAATGAGGCTCCTTGGCTGCTGTTGTCCCTGATTAAAGAGAGTTATAGGGAGGCTCCATCCCTGGGTCCTGTGGCTGAGCCAAAGGCACCCGTTGGGGGTGAGCTGGGAGGCTGCTGGGGTGTGCAGATGTGTGAGGAGAGGTGCACAGGCTGCAGGGCCATGGGGGTCAGCACGAGCAGAACAGCACACAGGGCTGGACATGGACAGTCCGCTAGATACGCAGGCTTCTCTCTGTGCCCTGAGATGATGGATGGGGGCACTGAGTGGGGCCCCAGATGGGGAGAGGGTTTGGAACTTGCTGAGTCAGATGCTGGAGAGAGGGCTTGGGCAGGGTCAGCACTGGATCAGCAGTGACTCTCACAGAGGAGGGAAGGGCCTGGGAGGCAGGATTCCCCCATCCCTGCCTCGAGCGGGGGGAGGGGAAATAGAGGATTTCCCCCTGGCCACTTCCGATTTTTGTGAAGCAGGTGAGGATGGCCCCCTGAGAGTACAGGCTGTCAGGAGGGCAACAAGGACAAACAGCCACTGTGAGGTAGGGGTAGGGGCCAGGTCCTGATGGCACGCTGGGTGCTGGTCACCCCTGGGAGGCTGGGTCTGCACAGTGGGGAGGGGAAGCTGATGCTAGGGTCCAGCCAGGGCTCCAAGCCTGGGGCCTGAGTCCTGGCCAGCGAACCAAAGGGGTTCGAGGTATTAGTGCTGGGAGTCTTGATGAAGGGCAGGACTGAGGACCGGCAGGCCAAGGAGAGGAGAAGGTCAAGGGTGAGGGCCAGGGTGCCATATGGACAGCCCCTGTGGACTTCAAAGTCACTCAAGAGAATGGCAGGAGTCAGCCGAGGAGGTGTAGCCAGGAGCCAAGAGCCAGCATCGCCAGGGATAGGGGGACACCCAGGAGGAGGAGGCCGCATGGGCCTCAAAGAGAACAGGGCAGAGGGTGACCAGCAGACGAGTCGGACACTGGAGAGTCTCACCCCACCCTTCCCAAAAGGTCCTGTCTGCCCGTGCGGGCAGCCGGCTGCACTCGGGGGGTGTGCTCCCAAGAACCTGCCAGAGTGGACGAGGGTGTGCCGTGGACAGAGGGGCAGGTATCTGGCCTTCCTGGTGCTCTCTGAAAGTCTGTGCCTGGACGCTTCCCACAGCAGAAAAGACCACCAAGTCAGGCACTTGGCGGTCTTGACCATGAGCTTGACCTTGACCATGCCCGAGGTCAGAGCCAGGCCGGCCAGCTCACACTCCCAGTCCTGGTGAGGGAGGCCCAGTGAGATCTTAGAGGCAAGAACAGCTCGCTCCAACACCTCCCGCTCTGCCAGAGGCTGTCCTGCTCCAGCCCCTCCCCACATCAGGGCCAACAATTAACCCCTGAAGTCTGGAGAAGGTCATGTGGGAGGAAGTGCTGTCTGTCCTGGAACGTGGCTGTGAGTGTGGTTTTGCCAGCATCATTTGCAGCCAGCTTCCACTCTGGGGACAACTGGCTTGCCCCATATCTGGCTGTGGCCTGGGTCTGGGGACCAGGTCTGCTCCCTGGGTTACCACAGAAGGACACAGTCCTCACTGCCAGCCCGCCTAACCCAGTACAGCCCTGGCCTCCACGCCCTGCCCTGGCGTGGTTGATACCCGCAGCCCTGTTATTTATCTGGCCCCAGGCTCTCTGTAAACAGTTTTCATTGACTTAACGCAGGAGGCTTGCAGAAGGGACATGGGGGCCCCACCACTAACTTTCCACTAAAAGTCACACAGTCCAAAGGTGCCTTTAAAAAGGAGCTTTAGGGACAGGTACGGTGGCTTATGCCTGTAATCCCAGCACTTTGGGAGGCGAAGGTGGGCAGATCACTCGAGCCCGAGAGTTCAAGACCAGCCTGGGAAACATAGGGAGGTCCCCGGCTCCACAAAAAGAAAAACACAACTTTAAAAATTAGCCAGGGCTGGGCATGGTGGCTCACATCTGTAATCCCAGCACTTGGGGAGGCTGAGGAGGGTGGATCACGAGGTCAGGAGTTCAAGACCAGCCTGGCCCAGATGGTGAAACTCCGTCTCTACTAAAAATACAAAAATTAGCCAGGCGTGGTGGCACACACCTGTAATCCCAGCTACTCCGGAGGCTGAGGCAGGAGAATCACTTGAACCTGGGAGGCAGAGGTTGCAGTGAGCCGAGATCAAACCACTGAACTTCAGCCTGGGCGATAGAGTGAGACTCCATCTAGTGAGACTCCATCTCAAAAAAACAAAAACAAAAAAACGAAACAAAACAAACAAAAAAGCAATTAGCTGAGTGGCTGAGTGTGGTGGTGTGCACCTGTGGCCCCAGCTGGGAGGCTGAAGTAGGAGGATCACATGAACCCAGGAGGTCAAGGTTGCAGTGAGCCAAGACTGCACCATTGCACTCCAGCCTGGGTGACAGAGATTCCGTCTTGAAAAAAAAAAGTGGGGGGGGGGAAGGTGAGGGACCTGTGTCCAGGTGGTACCTGCCCCGCACTGTCTGGCTGTCAGCTAGAAATGGCAGAAAGCTCAGTGGCACTGATTCTCACCCCCATCGAGGCCAGCACAGTGCTGAGAACACAGAGCCACTCCCTGGCCTCCTTGGAAGGAGGAAGTCAAGAACAGCCCTTCCAGGCAGGCAATCTGCCCTATGCTGCAGGCGGCAGCCACAGCCCCTTCTCTGAGCTGGGCAGATGGTGCTGGCCAGGGGGGCACAAGGGCACCCTCCACAGCCGCTGGGAAGACAAGGATGTCAGGCTGGAGAGGTTGACCCATACAGTCAGCTGCCTGAGGGCTCACTAGGACCTCAAGCCAGGAATCCTCCATCCTGCTGGGGGCGTGGGAGGCGGGGGGTGCCAAGAACCGGAAAGCTTTGGGCAGCCTGAACAGCTTCCTCCCACCACTGTGCACTCCCTGAGCCCAGCAGGCTGCTTCCTGTGAACTTTCTAGAGCAAATCGCCCCTGTGCAGAAGCAGCATCCACGGCTGAGCAAACAGGTGGTCACATGGCCCCTGATTCAGAAAAGGGAACTGTGCCGGGGCCAGGCCAGGAGAGCAGCAAGCTGGAGAGGACACTCGAGTGTGGGTGCCACCTCTCCAGCTCTGTTCTCGCCTGGCCCAGCCTCCGTGATGTGGCTGCAGGAGGGAGGGCTCTTGCCCCCGCAGAGGGCTAGGAAAAGGCGTGGGCGTGGCAGCCTTGACCCACAGGCCCCTCCAGAATCCTTGGTGCTACCCAGTAAGGGCCTGCAAAGGAAGTTGCCAGAGCTGTGGCAAGGGCTCTTTTTGAAACATCGAGCCCCGGAGGGACGCAGTGAAGGCGGAGCCACTCAAACCACCAGTGAGGAGGCCCCGAAGCCCCGGGGAGCTGGCCCTGCCTGGCAGGCCTGGATGAATGTGGGTGGGGGAGGAGGAAGACAGCAAGGGGCAGGCCCGCCCCTCTAACTGGCGCCTGGCAGGGAGACTCTCGGGCTGTGATCTGGGCTGCCAGCTTTTCCCACGCAGCCAGCGCTCCCTTCATCTGGGTGCCAATGTCCGATGGTGGCACTGCCCCTTTGGGCCTTCCTGCAACTCTTCCCAGCACTTCCAGGGTCCTCAGCCCTCACAGAGCTGGGAACTGGTGAGGCCAGAAGGTGCCATTACCTTGCCATGGTCAGGGTAGGTACTCTGGGGACTCAGTGCGGGAGTCTGCTCTGGAACCCACAGGGCCTGAGTCTAGGCCCAGGGTCCAGCCACTTGAGGGCTCAGCCCAAGACCCAGAGCAAGGGGGTTCAGCAGTGTGGGGGCTGCTCTCAGGAGCCCTGGCAGAGGCCCTCCCCAGCTGGCCAATGGCCCGCGGTCACCATCTCACCCGGTTTCTGAGGCATCACCTGCCCAGGGAGCCTCCTACAGGCAGCAGTGCTGGTGGCCAGGCAACCTGCCCAGGCCCTGCTTCTCCCCACCACCAAATGCTCTGAGCGCTGAAGCCAGCGGGGAGCTCGTCCCCAGCACACAGCTGGCACATGGTGGCAGGACCCCCCGTCCAGCTGCAGGCTCCAGCTCGTGCCCCATACCCAGCCTCCTGTCTCGGCACCTGCCTGTCGGGGTCATGCACACACAGGGTGGGCCCACCTGGCGGGGGCTATGCCTCCTGACCATCCAGGACAGTGCCCCTGGCAGGGGGAACACAGCCCTGCCTGGAAGAGCCCCAGGAACACTGGCTGCCATAGGGCACTTGCCAGGTCCGGTCCTGGAATCTGATGGCAGGGAGGAAGGACAGGGCACTCACTCCCTTCCACCTCCCAAAAGGAACACAGGAAGCCCCGAAGCCAGAGGAGCCTGCCCAGCTCGGCGCTCCCTGCCTAGCATAGTCCCACCCAGCAGCATCTCAGCTCCCTCCCCACAGCC
>NW_012104365.1:4908785-4922835 GCF_000951045.1 Mandrillus leucophaeus | reverse complement strand
CGGGCTTGGGGTGCTCAGACGGCGTGGGCACAGCTGTGTCCCGGGGCTGCCTCCCAGCCCGGGCCGACCCACCAGGGCAGCACCGCCCAAGTCCACGTGTCAGTCCCAGCGGCGCTTCCGTCTGGTTCTCCCAGGACTTGTCGCCCCCAGACGGCCACCAGGGCGGGCAGGCGGGGCAGGGCGGGGCATACCACTCGGGTGCCCGCCCCACCCTGCTGACGTCCCTCCCTGCTGCCCCATAGGAGCGGGGCCGACGGTCGCCCTGGCTGGTCTGACGCACCCTGGCTCAGCCCCAGCTGAAGTTAGTGTCGGAGCAGGGGGGGTTCCCAGCAGCAGGCCGCTCAGACTGGGGCTTCAGAGAAAGGCCCTGGTGGTGAGCCTGGTCCCAGAGGTGCCAGCCCATCCTTTGGACACCACAGGGAGCCATGGGGCCGTCTACCCTCTGTCTATAAAATAGGGGATGATGGCAGTCCCTACCTCACCGATCAAAGTCTTTTTTTTTTGTTTTTTTTTTTTGAGATGGAGTCTTGTTCTGTTGCCCAAGCTGGAGTGCCGTGGCATGATCTCGGCTCACTGCAAGCTCCGCCTCCCGGGTTCACGCCATTCTCCTGCCTCAGCCTCCTGAGTAGCTGGGACCACAGGCGCCGCCACCAGGCCCGGCTAATTTTTCTGTATTTTTAGTAGAGACGGGGTTTCACCATGCTAACCAGGATGGTCTCGATCTCCTGACCTCGTGATCCGCCTGCCTCGGCCTCCCAAAGTGCTGGGATTACAGGTGTGAGCCACCGCACCCGGCCAGGGATAAAGTCTTAACCAAGTGCAAAGAGAGTAAAAGTCCAGGGTGACTGACTTTTAAAATGGATCTCTCGGGGTAGGGATGGGTCCACTCCTGAGCTCTTGGACCAAGCCTGGGAGAGCTGGGCAAATCCAGCGCTGGCCAGTGTCTTCTCAGCAGATGCCTGTGAGGGTTGTCATTGGCCCCTGGGATCCTGCACAAAAGGTGCCCTGAGCACCCATCACAGGCCAGGCTCTGGGCTCAGGGGCAGGGGTGATGGGGTGGGGCCCCCACTCTGCATGCTCCTGCTGCCGTGCGGAGGACGAAGCCGGCAGGGGAAGGCCTCGACCCTGTAGCCTTTCCCCAGGAGGCGGCAGGGCCTGCTCCTCAGGCGTCACCCCCACCTCCACTAGGGCCCACCTCAGTCCATCTTCCTCGCAGCAGCCACCACCCAGGGGCTGAGGAAGACACACCTAAGGTGGGGCCCTGCACTTACAACAGGATTCCTTCCCCCCACCCCCCAGCCCTCAGGTCTCCAACAGCCCAACCCACTGCACTGCAGAGCCTGCTCCCAGAGCCTAGTGCCGAACAGATTGTAAAGACACAAGCGCCTTAAAAAGCAAGGCCATGCTTTCATCCATCCTGAGGTAGGGTAGGGTGAAAAGATGGTGGCAGAGAGAGGTTTATCGCCCCGAACAGCCCTCGCCCACGGTCAGAAAGTTTGGAAACTGTTGCTGAACGTATCACCGTCAACAGCATCCTCTTTGCGGTGATTCGCTTCCATTCACTCTGTGATGGTGATTTCCTACCAAGATCTGTGATCACGCTGCAGCAGACATTTGCCATCTGGTGACCCAAAGTCCCCTTCCTCCTGGAGCTGCTGTTCTGGGGCCAGGAGACAAAAATCAAAGAAGTGAAAGGGGCAGGGAAGGGGTGTTACTTCAAGCAGGTCGGGCTAAGCAGGCACCCCTGGACACCTGAGTGGAGGCTGGATGAGCTGAAGGAACGGGCCGTGCAGGGATGGCTGGGTGGGCGAAGGGTTCATCTCACAGGGACGTTATAAAGCTGGGTGTTGGTGGTGGCCAGACGGAGGCTCTCCAGGCTTCTGATTGATTCTGAGAGCTGCCCCGCACCCAAGCACCTTTGAGGCCTAAGGTGAAAAATTACGTACGGACAGTAGACAGTCAACACCTGGGTTTTCAAGGACAGTGGGTGACCTTGTGGACAGGGCAGTCACAGCCAGCACCCACTGGCCTCTGCTTCCGGAGGGCTGCGTTCCTCCCTCTCGTTGGTCTGGCCCACCTAACTTCCACTTGTTTATTCAAGTGCTGCTAAGGGGAGACGATGCTAGAGTTTTATTTTTAAAGCAAATTTATGCCTCACTACATGCGTGGCTCCCGTTTTTCGGCCTCTGCCTACACTCACCCCTGCAGAGGCCCCAGGAGAGCCCAGCACAGCCTTTTGTAAACCAAGACAAGCCAGCCCTGGGCCTGGGGCTCCTCCCTGCACCCCACTTAGCCCTGCACCCTTCCAGCCCAACTACAATTCTCAAGACAAGGAGTCCGTAAAAAGGAGACTGACAGATGACACTTTCCTCCGCCATGACTGACAGGCAGCAGCAAGAGGGGAGAACGCGGCACTGGACATCACATGCAGGAACTGCCTCAAAAGTAGGGGCACCTTTCGGGCTGAGTTAATCCTGTCGACAGCAGACTGGAATAAGACAAGGAACTGTGTGCTCAAAACCAGAAGATGGTGCTCGAAACCAGAAAGATGAATTCTGCGATGACGATAAATGGACTCAGTGCAATGTGGGTGCTATACAGAGAATCATTCCTCAAGGTTCTGGAGCAGTTCATTTTTTTCAGCGCCGTAAACTCACTGTTCGAATCTTACAAGCACTAGTGTTCAACATTTCTAAAACTGGAGGGCCCAGTGAGGACTGGATGGGCACACAAATCTATAAACGAGCAGGGATGAACCCTGGGCTGCTGTGACCGCCAGCACCTCTTCCCGATCCTCCAAGACCCCCTGTGGCAGAGAATCCTTGGTGACGGGTCAGCCTGCTTCACTTTCAAAGCCAGCTGGGAAAATTATCAAAGCTGTCAGTCACACACCGTGATCCACAGGAGGGAGAAAAGCTCGTCTGTGTGAGGAACGCCTGCGGATGTGTCTCCAGGAAGCAGAAGTCACAGCCAGGCAGAGACCCTGCCTGACAGGGCAGCTCAAGGCAACAGCAACTCCACCGCTTCTCCCTGGCTCCCAAGCTCATCAATTCCATCTCAAATACACAGAGACCCACACAGGAGGCACTGCTGCACCCAGCACTCTTCATCTCCAAAGTGAGCCTGTGGGGTGAGCAACTGCCTTGTTTGGGTGGACAGCCGGTGGAAGAGCCTGCAACGTGACCTGCATTTAAAAACGTGGGAAAACCTGTGGAGGAAACCCACTCACCTTCGGTTGTTACTCCTTTTGTGAATTCTTTTGGTTATAGCTGTGCCTATGGGTCTACGGGCTTCACCTGACAAATGGTCTTCTGTACTACGGACAATCTGGACCCGTAAACCTGGCCTTCCAACTAGGCGACACTGAAATGTTGCAGACAAATCAGAATGTCACTTCCCTTTAAATATTCCCCACACACATGCACCAGGCTGACTGGTGGATACCGGGGTGTGAAATGAGAGAAACAGCCCCCAACGCACAGACGCGGGGACATGATTATTACCAATTAACCACAGGCTGCATTTCAGCTCCTGCGCACCAGGTGCCTCGTGCCGGTGGCTCTGTAGCACTGGCCTGTTTCTCTCCAAAGCCATTCTGTGGCTTCTGGAAAAGGCAAACAAGCTCAGGACATTGTACCTCCAAGGAACACATCTCTTAGAAGATTCTTGCCATAGCTAGTTACACCAAAGACCCATTCAAACCCCACGTTCTACTTTTACAGAAGTGAAAAATTACAGGCAAGGATGGCATTCCAAAATAAGGCAGAATATCCAAGACAGGAAGGTCACGTGTGCAAGGATGGTGTGAGCCTCCAGACTGTGGTGTGGGAGCTCACGCTAAAGCATTCCTGGTGACGCCCACGTCCACCAAGAACTACCGTGCTGCCTTCTGACCCGTGAGGCTAACGGACTGGCAGAACACTGTGACATGCCACTGCCACACAGGGAGGAGCAGCAGGTGAGGAGAGGCCTTCCCTGTTCTCTGATACCCAACAAACATCCAAGTGCTTGACGCCTCGCTCCATGATGCCCACTGCTCAGCTTCTGTGCACAGGCAGTTTCTGAATTTCACCTCAGGCCCTTGAAGTGGTCCGTCTGAGTCCTTTCCAAGAACCCTAAAACTGCCTTCCACTCATGAAAGCGCTCATGGACCTGAAAGCATGGTAGCCACCCAGGAACAGACACCTGTGGTTATCTCCCGCCTGGGGCTCAGGCAGGCAGTGGTAGGTGTCAGGCTGACTGGTGGATACTGGGGTGTGCTGGCATATTCCCTCTGTTTTTAATATGCTTGGAAATTTTAATTAAGCAAGAAAAAAAAAGAGTAATTACTTAGGCTATTCAAATCCGTTTAAAATCATGCAATGGGTAGCTCAAAAGTTCTATTTCCTTCACACCAAGGAAACTAGTTTATGAAACATTAAGTGCCCCAGTCTAGACAGCAGCTGATAGGTTTCAAATTAAACACACACAAGTACAGATTCACAAACTAAAAGGCGCCGCACTGTCAGAGCGGGAGGAAAGCCAACTACAGTTCCATGAGGCGAGTTTTCTTCTGTCCTTCTATTCCAAGATACCAACTTTCAATACAAATGCATTAGTATTTGTTATTAAAATATCCTTAGGAAAAAAGAGAGCTTCCAGATAACAATTCTGAGAAAAATGTGAAAACTTTTACTGTTACATTAAGAACAGGCAGTAGAAGCAACCTATTCTGCACTTCTCAGAAGATACTGGGGGGCACATATGCCACGCTGGAATAAAGAATACAGAATTAAACATGTACAAAGGTACCACAGCAGGTTATGGTTCATACAGGACTTTAAATGACCAATGTTGACAATACAATTTGCAAAGAATATGAGAAAAGCAATACATATTTCTGAAACAAAAACACACCTGTTATAAAAAATAACACGCATAGTATCAGAATAGAACAGTCAACAGAGCAGCAGTTACTGAAGACAGATGGCAACAGGCAGCTGCACCAGCCATGGGTCTGCTGTGCGTCCACACCCGTGAGGCCCTATTGTGAACAACGCAACGTTCTCCATCAGCGGGGAAGCACACAGACCACTTGGCCACCATGCTTTCCGCCCGGTCTGTTCACACTCAGATTTAGCAGTAATAGCCCAGAAGGGAACGCAGCTCCACGCTCCCTAAGACATCGATGTCTTCAACACATGTGTAAGATTCTTTCTGGAGCCCCTAGCTCCTCCACTCTTCCAAACTAACAACATACAGAAATAGAAATATGAAAGCAAAGACATCACATTGCCTTAGAAAAGCTGTCCTCAACTCATCTTCTCTACATGTTTTCAGATCATATCCTGATGGAATGGAAAGAGCAGCTCCGCCTCCCCGAGGCTTCCGGGGACTCCTCACACACACGACCACCAGTCTTCAGTCACACACCATGGAGACTTTGGTCCCAACCAGTGTCTGCCTTTTCTAGAAACTGGAGACCCTGATTCAAATGGCAAGATTTGTTAGTTCCCATTTGCCTTGCAATAACCCTATGCTTCACAAAGATTCCAGACTAGGGGTTATTCCTCACCCAACTTCATGCATCAGGAACACAGAGTACCAGAATATTCTCACATTTTATTTCAAGGCACTCTCCACCAGAAAGTATGAAAAGAATAAACTACTCTGTAAAATGTGACTACATTTTTATAAACACAACAGTGAGATTCAAAATGAGACAAAGTAGAATTATATTGAATGCTCATTATCCCAAAGTGGCTTAATTTCATTTGCTTGCTGCAAAGACAAAGACTGTAAAAAGGAGCAGAGAGAGAAAGCGTGCAAAGCACTTCCTTGGAAGATCTCCAGTCCACTAACAGATCGCGAGAAAATCAGATGTGGCCCTCACAGAAGGGACGGCAGCAGTCACTTCGCAGACTTCCCAGTCTCCCCGACGGCTGCTCACGCTGGGTGCTGGCACCGGCGTATCAGCTACCCACTGGCTGAACTGGCAATCAACACGAGCACTTCACGTGGCAGCCAGAGTGACAGTCCAGGCATGTGATGACCCCACTCGTGTCCCCCAGTCTGTAGAGAGACTTCCCATTGCTGTGCTTCTCACACCCTCTAGTTTTAAGAATATGTCAAATTGATTATATATTATGCAAGTAAATTATCTTATATACATGAATAGTAAAAGGTAATTAGGAATATGCTGAATCATCTGCTGTTGTTGAAGAAAACATGCAGATGTATCTCTCTCACCTAACAGTTTTCTTCTAGCTTCCGCTATATTTCATCACCTATTAGTTACTCTCTTTCTCTCCAACTTCTCTTCATCCTCAAACCTCAGAGCAAATAATTGCAAAGGTCACATCTGGGAGAGCGGTAGCTGGAAGGCAGCATTTCTAGGGGGTAGGGAAGCACCACCTCCCCAGTACTGCATCCTCACAAAATCCAAAGGGCAGCCAATGAGTCGGTCTGGAGGCCACCAAGTTTCTGTAACAACTGCAGCAATTTTACCTTTGCATCTCTTACTGGACTACACAAGCCATCTAGGTAAAAGTAAACACGGCCAAAAGCTCCCACCTACTGGAAAGAGAAGTAGAGGGCTTGAAAACACAACTTCGACAGGCTTCAATGGAGAAGGAAGCATCATTCAGAGATGAGAACAATGCTATGGACACCTCGTGATCAACACTCAAGGGATGCAGGAGCTCAGTGAGGATGGTTCCTCAGAGGCAGATGACCTGACCGGCTCAGGCACTGGCCAGCTGGCTACCACACCCAGACTGTGCTTGTCAAGATGCCTTGCTCCTTGAAAATAAGGCAAGATCCCAGATTCCAGTGCTAGCAGCATTTCGCCCCTCAGATGCACCTGCAGGCTCCACTGGCTCCAAAGGACGCCCTTGGATGGGTCAGCAATTCCATGAACATCCACAAAACCAACACTTAGCACTGCTCAGTGGGGTCAGCAGTGCCCGTGGTCCGCTGCAACGAATCCAAACACATCTGCGCCCAGAGCTACATGGCCAGGTGCCCATCAACTGTCCCGACTCGCAGGCAATGCACACGGCCCTGCACCACTTCCCTCCTGCCCACCATGGAGCAGGGGACAGTTCTGTGAGTGAACAGAAGCAGGACATCCACAGAGCCGGCTGACAATGGAAGATGAGATGCTGCCGAGATGCTGAAGGGCAGATCACTGAGGCTGAACACGCGTTCCTTCTGCCAAGAGTCGCACACACCAGCTGGGGCCCTGCGTCCCCACTGCCCAAGGGCTGCCTCGTTCTAATGAAGGCTGCTCCCTCAGCACAGGGCCAAGTGGCCTTTCTAGCTGCAGGTACCAGAAAAAGCCACTGCCACTAACACAGGGGAAGAATGCCCCAAAGACAAAAGGTCATTTGAGATGATTAACACCTTTTAGAGGCCATTTTGGTCATTCTTGAAATCAAAGAGAAACCTTTATTTTCAACAAAACTGCCCAGAAGAGATGGTTCATTGATCCACTATGAACAAGTCTTTCACCATACACAGCACCAAAATATATATTTAAAAAATTAAAAAACACATAGCCCCTCACACGCATCTCCCAAAAGCCACACAACCCAGACCAAAGGGAAAACAAATCAAACTCAATGCCCTCACACACACGCCGTCTTTGAATTAGGATTTACAAATTTATATATTCTTTCCTATGGAAGAAAAAAAAACACACAAAAAACCACTGGGGTAAGGAAAAACTTGTAGGTGAAGGCCCAATGTCTGCCTAAGCTAACAGAAAGCAGAATCATGATTCGTGCTTTTCCTGTACTTTGAGTGGGATGCAGCCTAACAGCACAGCCCTCCGTGGCCAACCAAATCCTTCAGCAGTCAGAGGGCCCCGGAACGCTGGAAGAGCAAACCGCAGCCTTCCAGATTCTTCAGCGAGTGCCAGAGTGCAGGCTCTGCATCAGACTGCCAAAGAGACGGCAGCTTTCCTTGCAAGTTTTCCACTGCCTACAAAGGCCATTTTTCCCTATAAAAAAGATGCCAGGTCAAAAAAAAGTACAAGGGAGAAAAAGAGTTCTCTACTGCAGTGAGAATCTTGCAGTCGCAGGCTGATCTGAGGCAAGTCCCACGACGCAGGGGTGGTGCTGGGTCCACCACACAAGCGCAGGCGTTACTTGGGTTCCTCGATCACGCCCTTGCTGAGGTCTGTCATTTTGGGATATTTTACTTTCTTCTGGTCCAGCTCGTTCTGAGCCCAAAGTAGTAGTTTCAGTAATTTTGCCAGTTTGGGTGTTGACTCGCGATTTTCATAATCTAGGACAGCTTGGTTAACTTCACTCCACACCTAGAATGTAAATACATCAGATAAAAACCACCACACACGCAGAGCACCAGTAGAGTCTATTAAAAATATGCAGTTTAAACAAAGATTAAGCCCTTAACTGCAAGACGCTCTCGGGACATGAAACACATAGTCCTTGCCTGGGGAAGCTCACAGTCTGGTCAGCAAATGTCACATCCAGCCTCGATGGCAGTTAAGTGCCACGAGCAAGGCTTGAACAAAGTGCTGAGGGGACTGTGGAGAGGCAAGACCAGCGTAGCAGGACATACCAGCACCCTCCTCACAAGCCTCAAGAAAACATCTCAAGTGGACTCTAGGACAGGCCATCCTTCCAAGACAGTGTAGGGAGGACAGAGCCCTAGGAGAGGACCTGGGGGAAGAGGGACCTGGGTCTGGGAAGGTGAGGAGCTGTCATGTTCTGCCAGACAAAAACAGCAGTGAGGAGAGAAAAGTTTCAGAAAACAGGATTTTAAATGAAAAATACTTGGGACCTAAACAGGAAGAAGGTTCAGATAAACATGATAAATCAGCAAAGGGTGTGAATACTCTGCAACGGACACCAAGGCTGTTGCCCCTAGTTTGACAAAAGATTAAAAGCCAGAGACGGGCCAGGCACAGTGGCTCACACCTGTAATCTCAGCACTCTGGGAGGCTGGATCACCTGAGGTCAGGAGTTTGAGAGCAGCCTGGCCAATATGGTGAAACCCCGTCTCTACTAAAAATACAAAAATTAGCTGGGCTTGGTGGCACACTCCTGTAGTTCAGTTACTAGGGAGGTAGAGGCAGGAGAATCGCTTGAACACAGGAGGCGGGGGTTGCAGTGAACCGAGATCTCGTCACTGCACTCCAGCCTGGGCGACAGAGCAAGACTTCATCTCCAAAAAAAAGTCACGAGGGAACCACTTAGCATCCCAGGCACAGAAGCCACCTCTCAGTCCACACCACAAAGCCACACACTTGGTGTCTTTGCGAAGCCCCCTCGGAGCACGCTGGGAGTGGAAGAAAGCTTCCCTCTGGTGGGCCCCACCTTCTGCCTCTGCATGGTGTGGAGGAGGTCTCCGAAGGGCGACTCCTCGGGACTGTCAAAGGCCAGCAGTGCCAGCGTACGCTCCATCTCTGTGAGGCACTCTCGGCTCTCCTCGCCCTGCTCCGCCAGCTGAGTCTGCGCAAACTCCAGCGCCGCCTCTGTCTCCCGCTGGCGGATCAGCTCGATCAAATGCTGTTGCTGGAGGCAGAGACAGACAAGCTTGACCCACACACACCCAAGACAGGGACTCAGGGCAGGCGGTACCAGGGTCCCCACCAAAAGTACATCACAGAGGGAAGACTTCTCTTGCATCTCTGAGTCATCAAATTCGCATTTTTAAAACAAAAAATAGCTTCTGAACTACATAAAAGAGCAAACTCAAACCCCTCCCCCGCACATGCATTAAAATAACATTAAAGCAAACTAGCCTAGTTATTTCGCGATCATTGCAAATAACTTTAACTTATCAAGTACCCACAAACCAGATTGCTCGTTCCTGAAACTTACCTGCAAATGGAAGTAAAGATACCGGTTTGTGTCCAAGAGCTCTGGGTGGAGGCTGTTGATCAAGGCGATGGCCTCCTGAATCTGACCTTTCAGTATCATCTCCCGGATCTTGATTCGTTCATCAAGCGTTTCCAGATCCACACTAGGTTCGATCCCAGATTCCATTCGAAACTTCTCCGCTGCTTCCTTAAAGCCCTCTGAAAAGAAAAACCATCTTCACTGCTAGGAAAGTGAGCAAGGAATTAAGGCAAAGATTTTGTATCTCCAGAAACTCCAACTGCCTCAATTAATCACCTCTAATGTGAACCACACTTTCTCAGGAACCCGGTATTAATATCTTTGTAATTTACAAGTCATGCTCTCAAAATACATACAGAAAATGAGAAGAATATACTTTGTTATCCCATCCAAAAACTCTAACCTGTTAGCAAACGGGTCAGAATGGCTGCTGGCCTAGTGTGTTGGTGTGGGCTCCTTTGAGAGGACAGATAATAGGTCCAGATGCCAGCAGCTGCAGCTCTGGTGCCACATTAGGCAAGTCACACTGGCTCAGCCTCCACAGCCGGCTCAGCCTCCACAGCCGGCTCAGCCTCCACAGCACAGGAGCCCTCCATG
Organism: Mandrillus leucophaeus; assembly: GCF_000951045.1. Taxonomy (NCBI): domain Eukaryota; kingdom Metazoa; phylum Chordata; class Mammalia; order Primates; family Cercopithecidae; genus Mandrillus; species Mandrillus leucophaeus. The sequence continues at coordinate 4,912,390 of NW_012104365.1, read as the reverse complement.
GCCAGCTCCACCTGCAGTGGCCTGGTGACTCCCACCTCTTAAGAGTGTCTACAATTTTTTAAAGCTAGCATGTGTGCCCCTTCCCCTGCCCCCGACATAATTATAGGCCTAAATTTCCTCATCACCTTCCAAAAATATTTTTTTTTGAGATGGGGTCCCACTCACTCTCCCAGGCTGGACGGCGGTGACACAGTCTTGGCTCACTGCAACCTCCACCTCCCGGGCTTCAGTGATCCTCCCACCTCAGCCTCCCAAGTAGCTGGGACTACAGGCACAAGCCACCATACCCAGCTAATTAAAAAATTGTTTTTGTAGAGACAAGGTCTTACTATGTTGCCCAGGCTGATCTCCAACTTCTAGGCTCAAGTAATCTTCCTCTGTCTCTCAAAGTGCTGGGATTACGAGCATGAGCCACCATGTTTGGCCTAAAAAATTTTCACAGAGATTAATTTGGGAGTACGAAATGGGGACTAACAGGAGGGAGATTTTTCATGTCATGCCTTTTAAAAACATCTATTTTCTCGCCATATAAAGCACTGCCCTTCCTCCAGCCGACATCAAGAACAGCCTGAGTGTTATTTCCCTCTGCACACTTCTGCCCTTCCCCATTCTCGTCCTGAGTTGGGCATACCTTCTGGAAACAGGCCACCATACTCAAGCAGACTGGCCAGAGGAGATCAACAATTTGGCTTTAAATATACTTACTTCACAACAGTCTCAGTTATCTTGACTAACTGTAAAACTGTCAAAGGCTGAGAAATGGGTTTGTGTTAGGGCTCAGAGACCTGGAATAATCTCATCTTCAGAAAAGGTTATCTTTCACATGATAATTTACAAACTTATCAGGTTAGCATTGTGTTTTTATAATGTCTGAACACAAATAACTACGTCATCAAACCTCACAGCTACAGCACTCCTTATGTGTTCAAAAAGGGAGAATCACATTCGCGCAACAACATCCTTGCTGTAAGCCATTACCTGTGACCAGGTAGTTCATGATGAGGCGGTTCATGTCTGCTCTCTGGACGTGCAAGTTATTGAGCTTTTCCATCCACTCATCTTTCGTGATTTCATCGGGTTTTTCTGCATAACTCATTCTGATTTATTTCTACAGGAAAAAAATAACAGCTGAGGGAGGGGTTTAGATGCTCCTCCAGGTGCAAAGGGTAGCACTGGAGAGCTGTGAGCTAGAGAATCCCACACTGAGCATGCACTGAAAGAGAACGCTGCCATGGGACACCTACCAGACTGAGAACGCCAGTGCTTAGCAAAGAAGTTGTTCACTTGAACTTTTCTACTGCGGTATCAGGAGAATGGACTATACTACGAAAACAATCTGGCATTCCTTATGAAGCTGAATATGTGTGCTCCTCACAACCCAGGAATTCTACTTTTAATACATTTATATTCTAGAAAAACTCATCAGGATGCACCAAACACAGACAACGGTGTTCATAGAAGCACTGTTCAAAGCAGCAGAAATGTGGAAGTCACCCACCTGAGCGTTCCTTCAACAGCAGCATGGACCAAGGGACTGTGGCACACAGAACAACTGTGTGTTTAAAACCCTTGGGCAGATGGGTTTTGGAATTCAGAATTCTTCAATGTACAACGATTATTTGGCACAATTTACCATATAACAGCCTCACTGGAGTTTGGGGGAGCTCCCCATCATCAGACATTATTTCTTCAGTGTAATGTGTTAAGTATCCATACTAAGTAGTAGAGGCTATTAAACTTCACCTGGTGAGGTTTTGGCCACCAAACAGGTTAAAAACAAAACCAGAAACTTTGGTTTTAGAGATGTTTAGATTTCAGCATTGCTGAGAAGGGACAGTGGTCATGTATTCACACAAGAGAATTTCATAAAACAGTTAAAATAAATGAACATCACACAAAGTCACATGGATGACTCTCATAAAACAATCTGAATGAAAAAAGAGAGATGAGGGAGAGGCAAAATGTGGCCTGAGTTTTATTAGGAACAAGAAGACAAAATACATGATATGTGCTTTAGCAACATATATGTGGCAAACCTATTTTGTTTTTTAAAATAAGGGCATGAAAGCTGACACTCAGGAGGGGGTTATCTGTGGGAGGGGCAAATGGCTGAAGCCCGAGGCAGTTGTTGCAGCTATGGGAGAATGAGCAGGTACCTGAGACAGGCAGGGGCATGCCACAGTCCACTCGGTCTTTCTGTTTTGTCACTGATACATATGTTATACGATGCTACTTTATACAAAGTACTGCTGAAGCGTTTCAATAAATTAAAAAACTTTGGTCTCTTGGCTGAAAATGGGATGAATGCAGGGTGGTGAGAGCTGAGCAGCAGGTCCATTAGGGAGACACCCAAGTGAGAGAGAACATCGTCAGAAGAGATGGGGAGCAAGGTGAGATCAAGATGCTTTGGCCGCAGAGTCAATGGCTGCTGCTGGACAGATTACCGGACAAAAGAAAGGGAAGAATCGAAGATGGTCACAGGTTTCAAGCATGAGAGGCCCTGCAAGATGGGACCACAAATAAGGAGGAAGGACTGGAAGAAGAACAGGTTTGAGGAGCAGGGCAAGTTTGACGTGACTATTAGACATGCGGCTGGAGAAATCAAGCAGGTGCGTGGATTACAGATCCTGAGCTCACTGCTGAAAACATGAATTAGTGAAAGGGGGGGGGGAGGGGTGGGAGCACAGGGATATTTAAAACCAAGAATTCAGCAAAGACCACAGAATGAGTGTAGATAGGGAATGAGAATCGTCATTACTTGGAGGATGCCATCCTTGAAGGTCAAGCAGAGAAAGTGGCACCAGCAGAAGAAAACTTGCTGCGGAGCGGCAGGTAAAGTGGAGGAGAAACCAGGAGTCAGTCGCTGTCACACACGAACACCCATTCTCTCATAATCAATTGCAAAACTCACTGAGACCAAATTTTTATTCACGACAATCAAAGGTAACTTAAGGACCCATTTTCTCTTTCTTTCTTTTTTCGAGACAGGCTGGAGGGCAGTGGCGCGATCATGGCTCACTGCAGCCTCGACCTCCTGGGCTCAAGCGATCCTCCCACCTCAGCCTCCCGAGGAGCTGGGACAACAGGAGCGCACCACCCCGCCTGGCTAATTTTTTTATTTTTAGCAGAGACGGGCGTCTCGCTGTTGCCCCGGCTGGTCTCGAACTCGTGGGCTCAAGAGATCCGCCCACTTCGACCTCTGCCACTGCGCACGGCCCTGGGACCAAGGTTAAGAGGTCCCTACGAAAAGGCACCTTTTTCTCTCAGCCCATTCGGTGTTGGGCACTCACAGCGCTTCCACTCCGGGCAGTTACATGCGCCCATGAAAAGCAACAACTTTGTAGAACTAGCCCGTCCTGTTGTTAGCAGGAAGAGCTCGGTAGTCTCAAACTCCAGCATAACAAGATTCAACAGAAGAAAACCCTACTTTCCATGCCACGCTTTACGTCCTCACCCGCTCGGTTTCTGCTTTAAAGCAGCAGATTTTGTTTAAAAGACCTCGTTACAGACGTCGCTCCTCCACAGACACAGCTACCGCCGCCCCTCAGGCTGGCAAGGACCGCCCCTGAACACCGGCGCCTGAGGCCGCGCGCCTGGAGGCTGAG
>NW_012104365.1:4878128-4907690 GCF_000951045.1 Mandrillus leucophaeus | reverse complement strand
CGGGGCAGGGCCGGGGGTACTCGGTCACTGGAGACCGCCGGGCAGGAGCGCGGGTTGAGGCCGCACTTGGGTATTTGCGCGTTTACTTGCTTATTGCCTGTCCGCTCGGGAGGAATGCAAACTCTGTCATCGCAGGGTCCCATGTTTCTGTTGCTGGGAAGTAACTTAAAGTATTTAATAGAGCCGAAGGAAGAAATAGAGTCCTTGAGGGGCAGCCCCTGATTTCATCTGCGAGGAATTCACGGGACGGCTTCTTTCTGAAGTAGCAGTCGGGGGTGAGGTGGTTTCGTGTGTTTGCTTACAAGTGAGCTGAATAACGTGTAAGCTATGTCGGTCTGTCTACTCAGCGACAGTAAGTCCAGTTCGGCAAATAGTTTGGAGGAAGACTGGTTTTGGACATTTTCCGTTAATCGAAGGAGCTAAATCTATAGGTCTAAAGTCTTGACAACATTATGCTTCATACACAGAGGCAGTACAAGCCAGTAATTACATCATTTGCAACTACCTAACCCTCTGGTCAACAGTTCTTGGTATTTATGTGTTTGTTTATTTTAGACGGAGTCTCACTCTGTCGCCAGGCTGGAGCGCAGTGGCGTCATCTCGGCTCACTGCAACTTCCACCTCCCGGGTTCAAGCGATTCTCCTGTCTCAGCCTCTCGAGTAGCTGGGACTACAGGCGCGCGCCACCACGCCCAGCTAATTTTTGTATTTTTAGTAGAGATGGGGTTTCACCTTGTTCGTCAGGCTGGTCTCGATCTCTTGACCTCGTGATCCGCCCGCCTCAGCCTCCCAAAGTGCTAGGAGTTACAGGCGCGAGCCCCGGCGCCCGGCCTATTTTTATTTTATTTTATTTATTTTTTGAGAAGGAGTCTCACTTTGTTGCCCAGGCTGGAGTGCACTGTCACGATATCGGCTCACTGCAACCTCCGCCTCCTGGGTTCAAGTGATTCTCCTGCCTCAGCCTCCCGAGTAGCTGGAACTACAGGCACCCGCCACCACGCTCGGCTAATTATTTTGTGTTTTTAGAACAGGCGGGGTTTCACCATGTTGGCCAGGCTGGTCTCGAACTCCTGACCTCAAATGATCACCCACCTTGGCCGCCCAGGGTGCTAGGATTACAGGCGTGAACCACTGCGCCCCGCCTATTTTTATTTTTTAAGTTTTTTAGAGACGGGGTCTTGCCTTCTTGCCTAGGCTGGTCTTGATCTTCTGGGCTCAAGCCATCCTCCCACCTCGGCCTCCGAAGTGCTGGGTTTACAGGCGTTAGCCACCACGCCCAGCCTGAACGTCAACAAAAAAGTGTGCAAGGGGATGCAGGTGTGCAAGGGGATGCGTGAGCAGAAAGCTTGAGTGCTAGCGCCTTCAGGGGACATTCCTTAACATTCCAGGTCAAAGAGGCTTTCTCAGTGCTTGCCTGTGGGTCACAGGTTAATACCTCTCCTCCCAGCAGCCAGCCAGTTACCAAGTCCTACTTGAGCCCCCTCCTTAATCCTCTCTAGAAACTGGCTCCTTTGTGTTGTTTCCCAGCCTCTTCCACCATAAATGGAAACCATCATCTTTGCTTTTTGGACTGCCAGGGCGTCTCCATAACTCCTGTTGAGTCCCAGAAGTCCTGTGACTACCTCTCACATAGCAGACGGGATGATCTCTCCAAAAGCCATCACTCATTGACTCTAGCCTCCTAACATCCCTTGGGGACTCCCAAATTGCCTACGTAAAGTTAGCGCAGCTGTAAGTCTGCACTCCTGATCTTACTCTCTGCTCCAGCCATCCCAGCCGACTGGAGGTTTTCTCATGTCAGCAAGCTTTGTTATCGCTGTGCTCTCACAGTCTGGGCCCTGCGTGTAAAACACTTCCCTAGGCTAACTCCTGCTCACCTCCTCAGTAGAGACGAGGCTTTCTTGGGGAAGTCTTCCTTAAACAAAGCTGGATTGAGTGCCTTTCCTTTATACTTGCACACAATCCTAAATTACCTGTTGGTGGCTCTTAGCACACGGTCCGTGTGGTTACCACCTGATGGGATGTCATGGTTCACCGTAAAATGGTAAGCTTCATGCGAGTTGATTATGGCTGAAGTCTAGTTCGTAATAGGAGCTCCATAAATATTTATTTGTTGAGTGATGAAGGAATAAATGAGAGAATGATTATGAGGATCTTAACTAGAAGCAATACTAGCAAAAATGGAAAGAGACCTTCAGTCAGGGGGGAAATGAGCAGTCCTTGGTGGGACTGCTAATTTGTGGGAGCTAAGAAGGAAGACCAGAGTGATGCGGGTGAGTAGCACAGCTGATGAGGTGGTGGCACCAACTGAGAATGATCATGAGGAAGAAGGAGGTGCAACAACGAGGGAAAGGTGGTGCGTTCAGCGTGGGCCTCATTGAATTGGAGGTGCCTGTAGGACACATCTAAAGCTCAAGGGGAAGAGCAGGGTGAGAGCTGAGAGTTGATGGGTACAGTATTCAGAGGAAGTCTGTGGAGACAAGGAGTGGATTGAGTCCGGAATGCAGAGCTGCAAGCTGTATTCGCTGAGGAAGAAGTTACCTATGAACGGTAGCAAGAAGATGACCAGGGGGGTCTGACAAGAACCAGGGGCTTCAAAGGTGCTCCTTGAAGCCACAGGGTGTTGAGTTTCAAGAAGCTATGTTAGCAGTTTCCAGCAGGGAAGTCCAGGGTGAAGCTGCCAAAACTCGCCTTTTGATAGTTTTTAGTGAGAGAGCAAGAAGTTGAGTGATGTGATGGGAATGGGAAACATTGGAGTGTGTTGAACAGGGGTGAGGTGAAGACAGCGTAGTATATTGAAGGCGTTCAGAAGCCATTCGGGCCACGCACATATGTACTGAGAAGTGAGCAGTGAGCTAGATGCCACCAAATGCTGCAGCAGCAGGTGAGACTGAGGAGCAGGGAGGGGGGTCAAGGATCATTTCTCAGCTTCTGGCCTATGAATGTATAGGGTGGTGGGACCATCCTCTGGATAGGGAACGCCAGAGAAGAGTCTGGATGTATGTAGTAGGGAGGTCAGAAGTCCTAAGCTCATTTTGCTTGTGTTAGATAGGTTTTGAAGTGCATTTGAGGCATTCACGTGGAGATGCCAGGGGAGCAGGTGAATGATGGTGCCTGGATCCAGGCAGAGATAAAGGCACCTACAGCCAGGTGTGCATGAAGTCTCCATGGAGAAGGTATGGGTGGAGGGAGAGGAGGAGAGCCTGGGCCAGAGCTCTGAAGACACCAGAATGGAGGGTCACCAAGGGTGCAGGAGAGCAGGAAAGAGGTAGGTGGGTCCTGGGACAGCTCGAGAGGGTGCAGGGCTACACCGGTTGACATCTGGGACAGTGACAAGGATTTCAGCCTGCTGGATTCATCAACTGCCTGAGCTTTCCTGTGACAGAGGTGGGCCTGTGGACTAGAGAAACCACAGGCTTGGCCCTTACCGTCAGCTGAGGGGCAACCAGGTGTTCAGAGCTTCCAGTGTCTTGCAAGCTGAGGTGGTGGCTTTGAACTTGAGTTCTTTCCTATTGAAAGAGATGAACAGAAAGAGGAGTGCTAAAGGTATATTAGTTGTAAAAGAACATTAATGAGTTTTTAAAAAGGGGAAAGCAGTTTGCCTAGGCTGGAGTGCAGTGGCGTGATAACAGCTCACTGCAACCTACACCTACACCTCCCAGCTAATCCTCCCATGTTAGCCTCTTGAGTAGCTGGGACTACAAGCGGAAGCCACCACACCCAGCTAATTTCCTTTATTTTTTGTAGAGGAGAGTTCTCACTATGTTGCCCAGGCTGTTCTCAAACTTCTGGGCGCAAGCAATCCTCCTGCCTCGGCCTCCCAGTGTGCTGGGATTACAGGTGTAATTACGTAGAGTGTTTCCTGTACTCAAATCATAGAATGTTTAAAAAACCAGGATATCAGCCATGTTTCAAAACCACATTATTCCCATGGAGGTTTTGTTTTACTCTCAAAACCCGAAAGCATAAAATCAAACCCCTACATACTGGAGACTTCAGGCTTTCAAAGAGATTGGGCAAATCAAACCACCTTATTTTTCAGGATAGTTGATAAACCCATCCGTTGTTGATGCTCAGAATGATTGGCACAAGTAGGAAGGAAACACGCAGACCTCAATTTTCATAGACTTCACTTTTCACAGTATTTTAAACAATTATTCTTAGACATGTTGGAAAGGGGTAAGGAAGAATTTTCCTGTAGTCTGCTGCACATATTATTATTATTATTATTTTATTTTTTTTTTTTTTTGAGATAGAATTTCGCTCTTGTTGCCCAGGCTGGAGTGCAGTGGCGCGATCTTGGCTCACCACAACCTCTGCCTCCCGGTTTAAGCAATTCTCCTGCCTCAGCCTCCTGAGTAGCTGGGATTACAGACGTGCGCCACCACGCCCGGCTGATTTTGTATTTTTAGTAGAGATAGGGTTTCTTCATGGTGGTCAGGCTGGTCTCGAACTCCAGACCTCAGGTGATCCGCCTGCCTCGGCCTCCCAAAGTGCTGGGATAAGAGGCATGAGCCACCACCCCTGCCCTGCTGCACATATTCTGACACTATGTGTTTGGTGAACCCAGACCCTGTAGAGCATCTTTAACTGGCGATTGTTTGATATAGGTGCCCTTCCCCCTCCCTCTATTTGCCTGATTTTACCTTTCTAGATTATACCACTCAGTCAGAAAGCACTGAATATTTTATAAGTTTGTTTGGGTGAGAGCAAGAATAATCTTTTTTTTTTTTTTTTTTTTTTAAACCTTTAACTGCTGCTGAGGTTGAGACATAAGCTATCTAGCATACTGTTACCTGAAACACACATGGCGGGAGGGAAGGTGATACAGTCCTGCCATTGCAGACCAGTGGGAAAGGCCAAAGAGTGTTTTGAGTAGCAATGTACATGGTCAAAGCATCATGTAATGTACTATTTCATTTGAGTTTGATTATGCACTTTGAACCTGACTGGTTAGGATTTGATAGACAGTTATTGGTTTGGGATTTTTTTTATGAAAATTAACAAAATATATATATAAATATACACACATACATGTGGATAGTTCTTTCTGTGTCTTAAGTTCTTTGTATGCATGCAGCTGTTGTGATCACATGTCTGATGGGCAGGTAGAAGTAGACATAGAGTTCCTGTGTTTCCCAGGCTGGCCTTCAACTCCTGGGCTCCAGTTATCCTCCCTCCTGGGCCTCCCAAAGTGTTGAGATTACAGGCGTGGGCCACCGTGCCTGGCTCTACATTTACTCTTTAAATACTTTCCTATTGGAATGAAAGAGGCAGGGTGGCTCACACCTATAATCCCAGCACTTTGGGGAGGCTGAGACAGGAGGATTCCTCGAGGCCAGGAGTCTGAGACTAGCCAGGTCAACAAAGCAAGACCTCCCTGCTGTTTCTTAAAAGAAGGGAAAAAATCTCAAGTTCCCGTTTGGGTATCTTTTGGAAACTACTGATAGCTCAGCCTTTGTTGTTATTGTTGGTATTTTCTCCAAACACACTCTCAGTTTTACCATTTTGTTTTTGTGAACTAAGCAAGAACAGGAATTAATTTATACAGTTAATCCTATCTGGACAAATTCTGGAAGGTTACTGAAGTCTCTTTCACTTCTTAAAGTGTTTTCATTTAAGAAAAAAGTCTGTAATTGTAGTCTGCACAATTGTAGCCCTATCCCTCCCCGTGAGGTCCCATACTCTGGAGGCATTGAGGTTAGGCAGAAGGCACAGGAATGGGGCCAAGGCCCATTGCGTCTGGAACTGATGGCTGCCTCTGACCTCATGGACATCCCTGCACCTTCTTCCTGGTGCTCACCAGCAGGTGCAGGTATTCAGCCATCCATGGGTTCGTTTCCCCTTTCTCCGTGGTCTATATTCCGTGGTGTGAATAGCCTGTAAGGGCAAATATCCTATTTGGGTACAACCACTTTACTCTTACTCTGTCAGAATCTGTGAAAGCGTTTTTTCGGCTTTCTTGTTTGCTGTGTTCCTTTAAAGACGGTTGAGATAAAACCACTCAAAAATAAATAGTTTTTTGCCTTATACTTACTAAAATATTAATTTATTCCAAAGTTGTCTTTATTTACTTTTCACTGACCTCATAGGGAAAACTTAGACAACTAAGAGAAACATGAAACATTCTCAGAGGAAGGAGTAATGAGCATGGTTCTGCATTAATGTGTTCTCTCCTTAGCAGAAGATATAGAACTACTGCAGCTCGGGCCAGGCGTTGTGGCTCATGGCTGTAATCCCAGCACTTTGGGAGGCAGAGGCGGGTGGATCCCGGGAGTCCAAGACCAGCCTGGGCAACATAGTGAAACCCCATCTCTACAAAAAATACAAAAATTAGCCAGGTGCGGTTACAGGCGTGCTGCGCCTGTAGTCCCAGCTACTCAGGAGGCTGAGGCAGAAGGGTTGCTTGAGCCTGGGAGGCGGAGGTTGCAGACAGCCAATATCACACTGCTGCACTCCAGCCTGGCGACAGAGTGAGACCTTGTCTCAAGGAAAGCAACACCACAAACTGCAGCTCATTCTTTCTAAAGATATCTGGAAAATGACAAAAGAGAGAGTAACACATCCAGATTCAGTTCCCTACCATGAGAAGTTCCTTTTGCCTTGTTTGTGGATATTGTTATAAGTTCATTGCAGCTGCCTTGAGTAACGTACAGAGGCTAATGTGATCAAAGAAAGATTCATCCCTTGTTTTTCTAGTTAAAAGTCATAGCACAGGTTTCTAGTAACATTCAAATGATAAGACACTGTCCGTAATGCTAATTACAAAAATGCAGTATGTATAGTAATTTGGTACAGCATTTAAGGGGGGTGATGCCCTCCTCCCATCTCATTTCCCTCCCTTTTTCGTATTTCACATTTATTCTTTTGCCTAAAAGACAGAAAATTGGTATGATTCTCATATGCTGCATAGAACATGTAGCTCCATCACATCCCACGGCTTTCTAGAGGTCTTCGGGGTTGGAACACGAAGTGTAACTTCTGTTTCTGTTTTTCCTTGAATTCTTTTGTTTCCTGGCCCTTTTCCATCCTGTCAGTTCCCCTTAACTTACCACCCACTGTCCTCCATACTCCCCCTCTGTGTTGGTTGTCTCAAAACAGCATTCAGCGGAATTCACTGAGTGGGTGAATTCTGTGAAGTTGCCTTTTCTGGCAGTGCTGTTGCTCAGTGATGCACAAACGTGGCATTTGCCCTTTGGTAGACAAAGATCTGGGTTTTTTTGTTTTGTTTTTTTGTTTGTTTTTGTTTTGTTTTGAGACAGAGTCTCCCAGGCTGGAGTGCAGTGGGTTCAAGAAATTCTCCTGCCTTATCCTCCCCAGTAGCTGGGATTACAGGCGCCGCCACCACGCGCGGCTAATTTTTCTATTTTTAGTAGAGATGGGGTTTCACCATGTTGGTCAGGCTGGTCTTGAACTCCTGACCTCAGGAGCTCAGGTGATCCGCCCGCCTCGGCCTCACAAAGTGCTGAGATTACAGGCGTAAGCCACTGCGCCCGGCAAATCTGGCTAATATTCTTTAAAGGAGCCAAAGGCAGTGCTTTACTGTTTGCTTTGAGGGGAAGTAGTGGCCGATCTGATTGTGACACCTTTTAGCATTGGTGACTTGATTTATCTAAAGTTAACTGTTAAAGTTAGCTGGCCTTATATAATGTAAAAGTAATGAAAATTCAGTTTCTCCAAAACAACAACAACACACACAGCACACAGTGGCTGAAGTTGTTAGCAATAAGAAAACAGTAGGCATATTTATATGTATATATAGACACACACATACATATATGCATATATATATACATACACACACACACACACACATATATTCCCCGCCACCGGGAATCCACGTTCTCCTCCTGGGTAAAGGAGAGGGTTGTATTTTGTGATTCCTTTTTCCTGCCCCAAGTGGCTAGCGATACGGCCCCAGCGCGCCGGGCACTGAGTCCCTGGAGCACGGCGTGGGGCGCCTGGCGCAGACACGACTCAGGCCCGGGTCGGTCTCCGGCCAGAAAGAACTATGTTCCGGCCGCCGGGTCGCGGGCCCAGGATGCATCACTGCAGGCCTCCATCCTGCCTCGGCGGAAGTCTGCGAGAATCCTGCGGGCGTCCTCCAGAGCGAGCAGAGGAGGAGCTCAGCGCCGAGGCCCCAGCGCGCCGCGCCGTCGCCCCTCCCCGTGCCCCTCCGCCGCTGCTCCCCTCAAAAAGGGGAGACCTGGACGCTGCCCGGTGGCCTCGGCGGGGGCCCTGTGCTTAGCGGCTCTGACTCCCAAGTGAGAAGAATGAAACGTCCTGACGCTGTCCGGCTTCCGGTTCTTGGAGAGGGCGGGAACTCTCCGCCGAGAGAACTGTGCGGAGCCGGGAAGCGCTGGCGCTCCTTCGCTTTCACCGCACTAAGCGAAATCCGACTTTAAACCAAGTAAAGCCGGCTGCCTGCTGCAGTATTTTTGTCATAGTGTTTTTATTTTGGGATCAGGGTATTCTGCTGCGGACCCCGAGTCCCAATGGAGGAGGCTTATAACCGCGGAAAGCAATTTTTTTTTTTTTTTTAAAGAATTGCTGAGTTTTCCGGATTGTACTTTCAAAAACTTTCCTTAAACTTTGCGTGGCGTGTGTGTTGCAGAAACTGGTGTCTACACGTTACAAAAGTGTACTGTTCACACCTATTTGTGATGCACCCATCGTGTTTTTTTTTCCATGGACCACCTATTAAACTTCCTGCTGGAGCGCTCTTGGCTCCCTTCCTGCTTTCGGGGCCACATCCTGTTGTAAATCGGTGCTACTTGTGGGGTTTTGTTTGTGGATTGGGAATATTTAAGGAACAATTTATCGAAACAACTGAAGACTTTGTTTCCTCCTTTGGGTTTTACTTTTTACATAAATTCGGTTAGGAAAAAGCATTATTTTGCTAGTGGAGTTCAAATTCAAATACCCAGACTGTAGATTCTCCAAATGCCTTTCTCACCAGGGAGGGCAGCTCCCAGGAGTAGTGATGGCAGGTAAGCTGGGATAGGCTGACTTCATCACCTTGTAGGTGGGCAAGGCCAGAGTGGATAGTCTGGCCAGGCCTCCACAGCTGAGCCAGCTTCTGGGTGGCGGGGGAGATGAGAACGAGAGGCAGGTTCCAGTATCCTCTGGACTTGCAGGAAGGCAGGCATTCTGCGTATCGCTGAGCACTGCGGTGAGCGTTCCGTTTACTCATGTTTTCCTGCCTTTTTCTTTCTCTTGGTTCTCTTGTCCCTGAGCCGCCTTGTCCACTCTTTCTATTCCCTTAGTGCCTTTCCATCTATCTCCCCTGAGTGCCCAACCTGAAACTGCACCCAAGAGTTAAAATCTCTTAAAATCTCACCGTCTTGCAGAAAGAAATTGAGGCTGGTTTAAAGATCCTCAGCAAAAGAGAGTGGGCTGAGGTTCCCCCATACCAGTTGGATTCAGAGAGAGCCTCTTGTAGGGAGGCCTCATGTGGTCTTCACCTGGACCTCAGCATGTGAGCCCTCCTTTAACAGAGAGCTCGCCCAAGACCACAGTGCTTGTTAAAGGTGGTCTCAACCCCGTCTAAGCTTCCCACTACCCCGTGTCTGAGGGCAAAAACCCCTCTTTGCAACCTGAAGACACACTCAAGATGGAAGACTGTCAAGGCCATCCCTGCCAGATTCCATTAATGTGGTCCTAATGGGCCACACCAGCAGAAACAAGCTGCGTTGTATTCCTTTGAAGAAAACTAAGTCCGTCTCAGAAACTGGCAGACCCTGTAATCTTCAGAGGTAGTATTTAAAAAAGCACACCTGCCTCAAAGCCCCCTGGTTCATCCACGGAAGCATCGCAGAAGCCTCTCTGTATTAGGGGCAGCTTTACGGCACTCTGGGCCCCTTTTGCTCTTGACCAGGGCCGACGCCAAAGGCTAGATGGTGCACGCTTCCAGGTAGCGTATCACTAGTGGTTCACAGAAGCGAAAGCAATGGGGCCACCTCCCCCTACAAGTCCCTGCCCTCGGAGCAAGTGGCCAGTGCCCATGGTGCCTCAAGGCAGCAGCTGCCCCTCCTGCCCCCTCCCAGTCTCTTTCCTGCAGTATCTGGGGACAGACAGGTGATGGGGTGTCACACTAGTTACTATTGAGCGAATTGAAGAAAATCCACATGGAAGGTTAACATCTACCATACCTCACTTTCCCCTCTCCTGATTGTAAATGTCTAATCGTTCCCTCCAACCCCTGTGGGCAAACATATCCATGCATTCTTTTTGAGTTCTAGCTACTGGTCAGTAGTTCTGAGTGTAGGATTGACATGGTGGGACACCGCCAAGGTCCCTGGGGCCTAGAGGTCCAGCGTGCCCGCCTCCTTTCCTCGCTGTGCTCCTTCGGCTCCCCCCACCCCACGCTCTTGGTTTCTGGCGCCGAGCTTGGGGTGGGGAGGCAGCTGGGTAGGGTCTTCAAGTTGGAGAGAAACCCCGCCCACGCCTGGACCCCGCCGCTCCCTGCCACTCCCAGCGGAGGCCGTCAGGGGCTTGCGATTTGAGAAATACAATCTGAAAGAGAAAACTTGGGCCTTTTCTTCCATTATCCTCTGTCCCCGCCCCCCACACCTCTTACAAATTTAGCCCAGGAGCTTCCTATCCCCACCGACTTGAAGGGTTTGTCGGTCTTAAGAGCGAAATCTGGCGGAGTGCAGTCCCTCAGGGCTAGCATCCACGTTCCGCCTTTGCCCTGCCCGAGCTGTTCCGAGGGATCCCCGCAAGGGCAGCGCTCCAGCTTTCACCCTTGGGGTCGGGGAAATAAGGCATCCACAAAGGATGCAACCAAGTCATCGTCAGTGCAGACCCAAAGGACGCACCCGAAGTGCAGGTAGGGAAGGCGGGCGCATGCGCGCAGTACGGGGTTAGGCTTCCCAGCCTGGGGCGCCGCTCTAGCCCCGCAGCGTCTCGGTGGCTGGCCTCGTCCTCCGCCTGCCGCGCGGGGGCGCCGCTCTAGCCCCGCGCCGTCTCGGTGGCCGGCCGCCCACTCCGCGGTGTTCGGGGAAATGGCTGCGAGACCCTACAGGCCTGCGGCCTGCGGTAAGTGGCGTCCCGGGCGCCGGGTAGAGGAGCCGGCTGCCTCTTGGGCCGCCCTTGGGAGCGGGGCGGGGCCGGCATCGGAGCCCGGCCGGTGAGAGCCGCGGATCCCTCACAGGCCGCTCCCGCCGAGAAGATGGCGGCCGCGGAAGGGAGCGAGCGAGCGGGCGGGGCCGGTGAGGCCAGCCCCGGGCAGGGGGCGCGGGCCTCAGACGCCGGCCCTGGTGGGCTGCGTGAGGTTGAGGCGACTGGCGAGCGCTCTGTGGTCGCGGCAGGAACGGTTTCGAGGGTGGAAGTCGGGGAGGCTGCTCGCGGGGAGGAGCGCAAGACTGGCCTGGGCGAGTGCGGCCCTGGGCTCGGGGGGCTGCGCAGCTGATTTCCCTAAGCATCCCCGGGAGCCTTGGCGCTTCCTCCCGGGCCTTGGGTGCGGCCACCCCGTGGCCGGCTTAGCTTCTGGCGTGCCTTCGGGGGATTCCGGCACTGCGGGGCGGCTGGCGCTGCGGGAAGCGCGAAGAGCGGGGTTTCGCTTCCTAAAGAATGTGTCCTTACCTCCCCGCGCTGGTTTTCAGTTTTTTTTGTGGAATCGTTTGTTGCGTTGGTGTGTACTGGCCGTATCTGTGACACATTTTGCCTTCCAGTGACCCTGGAAGCCGAAAAGGCCAGTTCCTGCGCTCGGCGGGTGGGGTGCCCGTGCTGCCTCCGCTGCGGCGTCCGGGGCTCCTCGCGGTTCTGAGACAGTGGAGGTCAGGGCCGGCTTTTCTGCTGTGAATAAAGCACCTTAATATTTAAGTTTAGAGTTTGGGCCATAGGTAGTAGTAGCTTACAGAGTTACCAGTTATTGAAAATACTCTTTAACTTGTGCCTGGGCCATCGATACCCATGTCATCTGCCTGCTGATGGAATGAGATTTGAGCCTAGTGTACTCAGGGACTTAAGAGAAGGGAAAGGCAGATGGGAACGCCTTTTCGGTATATTCACATAGCCTAGCTATACCTCGTTTTGCATGGTTTCCCAAGGGCCACGTATGACTTGGTTGAAATACAGTTCTCAGCAGTGAAAAGGTCCTTAGCAGTGCGTTTTAAGGAGTAAATACAGTCGTTTTATTAATGGACATTCATTGCATACTGTGTTAGCACGAGGGATACAGCAGTGACCAAGGTGGCCCCTGTCCCAGTCCTCCGGGAGACAAGTTCAGTGGGGAACTTGAGAGATTATTCCACCTCCTTCCTTTAAATCAGGTGTTGCCAACCCATTTACCCTGGAGCCTAGGGCTCGTTAGTGGCCCTTTGGGTTACTGTTTGTGTCTGTATGTGTGTCTGTGACTATTCCACTATTTTTCTATTTTAAATACAGCATAGACATCTCAGAAGTGTCACCCAGGAAGACAGACACAGCCCTGTTGTGAAACTCCCTGCCTAATGCACACTTGGTTTCCTACTTGCTGTGTACATGGGGAGGAGGTGTCTGTTCTTGTAGACTTGTTTCAACAAGTTTCATGAGTACAACACTTCTTATCTTGTTTTGGAAAAGCGTATATCTTGAATTTTCTTCAGGCTTTCCACCAGAGGCTGACCCTTATTAGTAGGTGGTTGAATTCAGACTATGTCAAACAGAGCAAATTGTGCTGTGATGAGAAGACAGGGCACAAATAAGATAATTTGTGATTGACTGCCCAGCTGTACCCATGGTTACCAGACAGCCCAGCCCATGTTGCATGTGTATGTGTGAGCATCACAATGGCTTGTCTAGGATGTGTGTATCATCAGTTGGGCCTTGAAGGATGGTGGAGTTTCTTCATGTGAGGAGGGAATGATTGGAATGGGCATTGGCTCCCGTTTTGTTTCGCGGTGAAGTTGGCAGGTTCTGCTGTTGATACTGTGAGTTTTTTTACAGCCTTAGGGTCATAATTTCTTAAGGTCAGTTCTGTGGAGCCCAGTGGGGTGCTTCTTTTTGGTGTTTATTTTTAAGCTGTGCCACGTCTTCATTGTTTGGAATCTCTGTAAACAAGGCACATTTTTCCTTTTTGTATACCTGTCCCATGATACCAAGTGGCTTGTTTGGCTCTTGAAGAGCAAAGATTGAATGTGTTTAACTCCCTACTATCCGTGGTCCCTGCACTCTCCACTTGCCTGAGAGGTCTCATCTCTGTCTGGCAGGCTTAGAAGACCACTAGGAAATTCTCTGTAAACAGAGTCTCTCACTTACCTTTCTTGTTTAAATGATGGGGTCCCTTACAGTGGTGGATACTAAGATCAGCCTCTTTATGGCTACTATCAAATGATGTACGTTAACTGCATTACAAAGGTTCTATGATAAACAGTTAATGGAAATGTACTAATTGGGAAAGAGGAGGTCAAAGAACAAAGTCTGATTTGCTTATTTCCTGTATGTGTAGACACTCATCTGTGAGACAGTCTGTGTTGTGTAGGCCTCATTTTATTTTTTGAGTAGTAATTTTGAGGGTAAGTTGTTATGTGAATAGGTAATTGTACATATTTTGATAAGAATTCTGTAACCATGACCATAAAACTTAATAGGTGGTAATAATCGTGTGTTAAATTGTAAAGGAGGCATTTCTCTCCATGGGTATCAAATTTTGATGCCGTGGTTTTGTTTTGCATATACTGATAGAGACATTTAAGTGGTATTTAATATACCTTTTTAATAAGATCAGCTTTTTTTCCGAAATGAAGATACCTTAATGTGTTTGGTTACAAAAATAATACACATACGGGAAACTTAAACATTATGTAAAAATAGTAAAAACACCAGAAAGGGCACTGTCCTGAAAAGCTCCACATTACAGCTGTTTTGCACTGGTGAACGGGATGTGTTGGAGGCTGTGGCCACTGCCCTGGCCAGCTTGTCCCCGGCTCTCAATCACGTGCCAGGGAGTTTTTCTCACCGCTGTGCATGTGATGATTCATCACCCTTAAAGAATTCCCGGCCGGGCATGGTGGCTCATGCCTGGTGTCCCAGCACTTTGGGAGGCCAAGACACTTGTCAGAAGTTCGAGACCAGCCTGGCCAACATGGTGAAACCCTGTCTCTAATTAAAAATACAAAAATTAGCTGGGTTTGGTGGCACCTGCCTGTAATCCCAGCTACTTGAGAGGCCGAGGTGGAAGAATCGCTTGAACCTGGGAGGTCCAGGTTGCAGTAAGCCAAGACCGCACCACTGCACTCCAGCCTGGGTGACAGTGAGACTGTCTCAAAAAAAAAAAAAAAAAAAAAAAAAAGAATTCCCGGCCGGGCGCGGTGGCTCAAGCCTGTAATCCCAGCACTTTGGGAGGCCGAGACGGGCAGATCACGAGGTCAGGAGATCGAGACCATCCTGGCTAACATGGTGAAACCTCGTCTGTACTAAAAAAAAATACAAAAAACTAGCCAGGCATTGTGGCGGGCGCCTGTAGTCCCAGCTACTCGGGAGGCTGAGGCAGAAGAATGGTGTGAACCCGGGAGGCGGAGCTTGCAGTGAGCTGAGATCCGGCCACTGCACTCCAGCCTGGGCGACAGAGCGAGACTCCGTCTCAAAAAAAAGAATTCCCTTAGGCCAAGCGTGCAGATGCGCTCTTGTAGTTCCAGCACTTTGGGAGGCTGAGACCAGAGGATCTCTTGAAGCCAGGAGTTCCCGGCTGTAGTGAGCTGTGATTGTGCTACTGCTCTCCAGCCTGGGTGACAAAGCAAGACTCTGTCTACCCCTCACCCCCCCCCAAAAAAAAGAATTTCACTATATAGATGTTTCTTGATTTTTCAAAGTAGTGTGTTAGTTTGTATTCAGTTTGTCACCTTTCTGAGAAAAAAAACCTCATAAGTTTGTGTGTACTTCCTGCTTATTTCTTCTGGGTCACCGTGAAGCACTCCCTGCCCTCCATGAAAACAGTATGTCTCCTGCTCTCTTCCCTGTGCCAAGCCCATATGGGGCCGTTGGCAAATATGTCGGACAAATAGACTCACCTAAGAGGGCATTTCTCCAAACCCTCGCCAGCACAGGCTGTGTCACTTTCTCAGGTGGCACCTACCATCTGTTGCACACTTGCCACAGATGATTTGGCACCTGACATGTCGCTTCAGAAAACCTTGTAGGAAGCTGTGAGGTCATTACCATCCCCATTGCACAGACAGGAGAGTGCAGCCCTTAGAAGCACTGCCTGGTACCCTGTGGCCCCCGCATTTGTAGACAGATGCACTGCCTGGTACCCTGTATCCCCCGCATTTGTAGACAGATGCACTGCCTGGTACACTGTGGGCCCCTTCCCCCCTGCTGCCCCACTGCCGCTGTTACCATTTGCAGCTGGGGTCTAACCCTGCATTCATAGACAGGTTCCCCCTTGAGCCCCCCAACCTCCCATCTGCTTAACTGAGGACTTGTCCTGTTTGTAAATGTCTGGGTGGGGGTGGGCACTGCTGGCTGCAGCTGTCAGGACTGGGAACGCGGAACCTGCACCAAGGGGAGTGGGCCCCAGAGATACTCCCAAGACCCTGGAGACACAGGCCAGGTAGACACTAGCCTGGCCTCTTTGGATTTGCTAGACTGTAACTAAAAGATAATGTTTTCCCTTTCACATGTTTGAGTAGTAAAACACCTTTCTGCGCACTTCTTCCTACCCATGCAGCAGTGATTGGGGGCCCGGGAAGTTGCTTGTCATACATGTTTGACTCTGTCGAATCCAGCTGTACATGTAAAAACGGATACAGGAAAAAAAAACCCTTTTATGTCAAAACTCCTCTTTGTCTTCAGCTGGGACCGTGCCCCTCCCCCTAAAACAGAACTAGACATTGGCCTCTCAATCCCGGGGAAAGAAAGGAAGATTCCAGCTGAAATACAAAGTTAATTCTTGACTTTTGAGTTTACAAGGTCCCCAAGCAGTAATTTTGCCCCTTATGCTGTGACCTTCATGAGTTGGAATTCCAGGCTGGGTGTGAGGGCTGACGCACTTTGGAAGACTGAGACGTGATGATCACTTGAGCCCAGGAGTTCGAGATCAGACCGGGCAACATGGCAAAACCCTGTT
This sequence comes from Mandrillus leucophaeus, assembly GCF_000951045.1. NCBI lineage: Eukaryota > Metazoa > Chordata > Mammalia > Primates > Cercopithecidae > Mandrillus > Mandrillus leucophaeus. The sequence continues at coordinate 4,891,639 of NW_012104365.1, read as the reverse complement.
ATTGCTTGAGGCGGGGGAATATATATATATATATTCATATATATAATTTATACATATATGTATAACTTACTTATAATTTATGTATTTTTATATATTTACATGTAATTTATATTATGTATGTAATATATAGATGTACAACATTAATTTATAAATTTATATATATACAAATAGCCGGGCACTGTAGTGCATGCTTGTAGTCGCAGCTACCAGGGAGGCTGAGGTAGAAGGATAACCTGAGCCCAGGGAGATTGAGGCTGCAGTGAGCCCTGATTATTCGCTCCACTGCCCTCCAGCCTGGGTGGCAGAGACCCCATCTCAACAACAACAAAAAAATTGGCTGCAGCTCCAATTTGAGAAGCAAATTCATGTGAGAGAAGGGGTTTTAAAGAAGAAACCGCATTCTCTCCACCTGAACTTAGGTGGACATCATCTCACTTGGCCTTGTCAGTAATCACATGAAACTGAATGAGAATAGACGGGGTGTCTGGAACAACCGAATGTGAAAGCAGTACCTGTCACTGCGACCAGGATCCTGACTGAACCGGAATGGCCTCGGGGTTGCTCTTGTGAGTCGGGGATCAGCCTTTCTGGCTCCAGCAGTGGAAGGCGCTGCTCTGTGTCAGTGGATCCCAGACTGGCTGGACCTCGGGGTTGCTCTTGTGAGTCGGGGCGCAGCCTTTCTGGCTCCAGCAGTGGAAGGCGCTGGTCTGTGTCAGTGGTTCCCAGACTGGCTGGACCCAGGACTGCTTTACACTCCTAAAAAGCGTGGAAGACTCCAAAGAGCTTTTGTTATATCTGTTGATAGTCACCATGTTTGACATTTAAAAATGAGTCATTTAAATGCTTAAGTGCCTTCTATTTAAAATTGTGAACCAGCCTGGCACGGTGGCTGGTGCCTGTAATACTAGCACTTTGGGAGGCCAAAGTGGGCGGATCACCTGAGGTCGGGAGTTCAAGACCAGCATGGCCAACATGGTGAAACCCTTTCTTTACTAAAAACACACAAAAAATAACTGGGTGTGGTGGCACACGCCGGTAATCCCAGCTATTCTGGAGACTGAGGCAGGAGAATCCTTTGAACCTAGGAGGCGGAGGTTGCAGTGAGCCAAGATGGTGCCACTGTACTCCAACCTGGGTGAGAGCGAGACACCATCTCAAAATAAATAAGTAAAATTGTAAACCATTATATATTAACATAAGTAACATTTTGTGGAACCTGTTTTCAATGACCAAAACAATTTAATGAGAAAGATGGTTTTGTTTTGTTTTCACAAATCTCTTTGGCTTAACTGACAGCTGCTGGATTTGCACATCTCCTTCCGAATTCAAACTTGGTGTCATCTTCGTTCAGCTTCTGAAATGCTCTAGCATATACTCAGAGTGACTGTGGAAACAGCACGGAATGTTAGTGTTGTGCAGACTGCTTTGATCCTGTGGGCCTCCCAAAAGGACCCCTGGACCACCCTTTTTGAGAACCACTTCTCTAGGAGTTGTAAAATAGTTGGCTGTAAACACTTGGGGAAATTGATGACTTCTAGGAAGATAAGCTGTGTCTTTGAACAGTTTTTAGTGGTTCAACCACGTGCTTGCCACTTGGGGCAAGTGTGGAATCAGTCTGATTCGCTGTCACCTGTAAAGCTGTTCCAGTACACACCTCTCCCTCAAAGTGCCCTGCACATCCGCTTGCTGAATCCTCAGCAGCAACTCTTGCAGCAGTGAAAATCAGGGGTTGGGTGGGAGGCAAGAGTAGGCTGTGCTTGGGGCCATGGAATTATGCAGGTCTCTACGGGTGTGGACCAAGGAAGACATAAAGGAACAGTGATTTAAACCCGTATTAAACAGATGTGCTTGAGGGGAAGCAGCCCACGCAGTACCCTGCGGGGATGACCTCCCAAAGCGCACCCTGTCCCGCATGGTCTCCAGAGAGCTCACACTGCCACACATGTGGCATGAGGTGGATTTCTTCATGGGGACAAGAACCTGTGCCTTGTGGTCCTCACCAAGGCCCGGGCGGTAACCTTTTATTAGGCAGCCGGAATCCTGGTATATAGAATTGGGGCTGTATCTTAGTGTTTGAAACCATATTTTCTTTTTTGCTGAGAGGCAAGAGGAGCCCATCAAAGATAGTAGTTTAGGAGACTTTATGTCCAGCCATTAAATAGAGAACAATAAACCTCACTTCTCCTTAACCTCGATAAATAATTTTATGTGACTGTTTCTGGTTCCTGGCATTCATTTGGAGAGCTGAAATTTCCCACCTGAGTTGCCCACCAAGGTCACAAGCCTGTGTTTTGCACGAGAAAGTGGATAGAGGGAAATGGCAGAATTGTTGCAAGCTCCCACCGGGGAGCTTGGGAGCTTGGCAGCCTGGCTGTAGCCCAGGGCTGACCAAAGCGTTAGTCCTCAGCAGGTTTTTCAGTAACAAGTTTTGCTTTTTGTCTCCGTGTATCTATAAAAACACAAATACCCAAGAAATGTAAAACAACAATATAGGTTGTTTCTGGATTTTTCTCTGTATTTTCCTTGTGAAAAACATACTGTGTTGTGGCACCCTTGCTGCTTTTTTTTTTGAGAGGGAGTTTTGCTCTTGTTGCCCAGGCTGGAGTACAGTGGCACAATCTCAGCTCAGTGCAACCCCCGCCTCCCCGGTTTAAGTGATTCTCCTACCTCAGCCTCCCAAGTAGCTGGGATTACAGGCACCCGCCACCACACCCTGCTAATTTTTGTGTTTTTAGTAGAGATGGGGGTTTCATCATGTTGGCCAGGCTGGTCTCAAACTCCTGACCTCAGGTGATCCACCTGCCTCAGCCTCCCAAAGTGCAGGCATGAGCCACCGCACCCGGCCCAGAATAATTTTTATAATGACAGTGTTACTTGGTAAGCAGCAAAACTTTGAATTTGCCTTCTGAAGGATTTAAATGTAATCTCTGCAATTGAGTCAGAGTCTGCATAGATACTGAAGTAAATGAAAGTTGGGCTTCTCCGTTTCCTTGTGGGCCCAGATCTCTGTCTCTCCCGGTTTGGTGAGTGCGGCACAGTTTCCTGCTGCAAGCTGGTGAAGCTTTGAGTGGGCCGTCGTGGTACAGGAACGGCTGCTGCTGGTGACTGGAGAACACATCGCATTTGGGGATGTCTAGTTTTTAGGTATATCCTCCTAGTGACTGTTCCATTAATGAAAACTGAGCTATCAAGAGTCTTTTATTGGGTAATCTTTCCTTCATTTGTGATAGTTTAAAGAACTTTTAGTTAGTGTCTTCTCTTTCCCTCCTCATCTGCATAATAAACAGATTGATGAGCCAGGAGGCCCTTAATAGGCAAAGTAGAAATAAACGGAAACTTTGGCCTCTACCCTGTGAGAGTTAACAAAATAATGAAGTTTAGAATAGTGAGGTTTTACTGTAGCGTTATAATTTCTGACTGGTGGGTTAAAATTGTTTTGAGTATTGTTTCAGGGGAATATGAGGTTTGAAGAAACAGAATGTTTGCCACCAGGCGAGGTAAAATATGCATTTTTGTTTTATCTTTCTGCTTAGAAGTCAGCTCTTTTCCTGCAGGTGTGATGTTATGAAAATAGAAACTTAATTATGGTCATATGTCATATGTTAAAGTGTCTTGGAGATTAATTACTCAGAAACTAGTCTCAGGTTTTTGGAACTGAAAACCTTTAGGTGGGGGCTGGGCACCGTGGCTCACACCTGTGGTGTCCCAGCTCCTCAGGTGGAGGCGGAAGGATTGGAAGGATCGTTTGAACTTGTGTGGTGGAGGCTGCAGTGCGCCCTGATCATGTGGCTGCACCCCAACCTGGAAGTGGGCATGCTTGAGTTGATTACTCCAAGCAGATTTTAGAGTAGTACAAGTTGAGCGCACAGATTTGCGGTGGTTGCGCACCCATGCTTTTGTAATAGTCGTAGTTGGGCTTTTTAAAGTAACATAGAGCTGACCTTTCGGGAGGATATTTTTATTTGGTTTTTAAGAAATTTCACTTTTGGCTGCTTGCTGTTTTGGTGAGTTGGGGAATGTGAGGGGAGATTAACAGGTAGTTATAGAACGCTTGTGGAGGGAAATGTTTAAAGTCTCTTCTGATGTCTGAAGCATAGATATGTATTATTGCTTTGCACATACCCAGTGTACTCCTAAACTGGTAGAAATGGCATGTTGCCACAGTTCTCTGTGTTCCATGGACCCCTGAGGGGGAAGTCCTTGAAGACTTTTCTGGGGCTAAGAGGTGAAGATGACTTCTGCATAATAGTCATTAGTACAGGCCTGTTCTGTTGAGTTTGACATTTGCGCCGGTGGCACAGGGCAGATTGGAGCCTCTTCAGCACCATGCATGGGCACCAAATGTTTAGAATATGCCAATTTTCCCAAATAATGTCCCTGATGATGCAGTAAATATTAATTTTATTCATTTGGAACCCCCAAACATACATCTTTTTAACTTTCTGTGTGATTAAATGTCAAGTCACATATAAAGCTCCTGCTGCATCCCCACGTGGGTAGTGTCCACGCACAGCCCTAGGGGATTGAGCTGGGAGCTGACAGAACAACAGACGGAGGACAGTTTTCAGGCTTGGCATGTGACAGGCGTTTTGTCCAAAACGAAGGATGTCTCAAAGAAAGAACAAACAGTATTTGTTGCTAAGGATAAAATTTGAGCTTTGGGGTGAAGGTTGGAAGTTTAGAAAACTTGTATCTGCCATCGTAAACTTGATGGCTTTCTAGTAACTAAAGTCTTCGTGGAGATTGGACCTGACATTATCGGCCAGGTGAGGTGACTCACACCTGTAATCCCAGCACTCTGGAAGGCGGAGGTGGATAAATGCTTGATCCCAGGAGTTCGAGACCAGCTTCAGCAACATAGTAAGACCCTGTCTCTACAAAAAAAATGTAAACATTAACCGGGCATGGTGGCATGACCTGTAGTCCCAGCTGCTGGGGAGGGTGAGGTGGGAAGACCGCTTGAGCCTGGTGGCAGTGTGGGTGGGGGAGGTGCTGAGGCTGCAGTGAGCCTTGCTTGCACCACTGCACTCCAGCCTGGGCAGCAGAAAAAAAGAAATGTTTGTTTTATGCTGTCCGATGAGATGTGTGGACATTGAGAATCTCTGTCTGCAACTTGAACCCGTGTCATCCAGGTGACCAGCATGCACATGGGTCCAGAGTGCAAGGACGTGTTCAGAGTAAACACAGCAGTCAATTTTCGAGTAAGAAACTGCTACTTGGCGAGAGTTGGTGTAGTATCAGTGCACATCCACAGTTATGTGAACATGGTTACAATACTCCATTCTAAAGACTTGTCTGCGTGAGGCGAGATTTTGATGACGTGTTTTAGCTGAAACACTCTGTGGGAACAAATTGGAGGCAGAAGTAGACATGAACGTGGAGCTATCTTCTGTTAAGCCAGATATTTGCAAAAATATACAACAGGGCCACCCTTCCTGTACGTTTTTGTTTTAGAAGTAACTTTCATTAAAGATACTGTTAATGTATTAATAGGTTTGTTTTTAATACATATTTAGAATTTTGAAAATAGCAATATATTCCACATAAACAAAAGCTCTTTGGTGTTCTCAACTTGTAAGAGTAAAGGTGTCTTGAGACAAAAGGTTTGAGAGCCACCACTCAAGCATTTGGAAATCAGTGTGTGTCCTCTGCTTGAATCACCACTCATCAGCTACTTCTAGTTAATAGGAAATGAAGCAGTTTTCAGCTGGGGGAAAAGATGTGCTTAGAAATGTAGAGAAATATTAAATTTGGTACATTCTGTTTTAACGTGTAGTTTGTTCACTTCCCAGTTTCAAGGATACACACAGTTTTCTTTCTGGGAAAAAGTCGTTACTGATACAATGTGGTTGCAGTTTTCTGAGCACATTCCCTCTGCGATGTGCTGTGTGGTGTGTAGAATCACACACTAATTCTGCACACCCACAAGTTATGTTAGAACACGGTGTTTTTTGCTTGTGCCTTGATATACATGTTTTTATTTTACAAGCTGACTGAAATGTTATAGTACGTTTTCTTTATTGAAGACATTATGAAAATAAATCAGTTTTGTAAATGGAAAGTGATCTGATCTTTTCTGAAGGTATATCCTTCATTGAATTCTACTTAACAGAAATAACTACGTTTTTCTGATTACTCAGAACTCAAATCTAGTAGCGTGCTTATTTTGCAGATTAACGTAAATTGAATTTTTAGAAATCAGTTTTCATTCCTGAGAGCTTCTTAATTTGTTTGCTTTTATAAATGTTCAGTGTTGGCTGGGCACAGTGGCTCGTGCCTGTAATCCCCAAAACTCTGGAGGCTGAGGCAGGAGGATTGCTTGAGGCTAGGAGTTCAGGACCAGCCTGGATGACATAGCAAAACCCTGTCTCTAAAAGGAATTTTTTCAAAAATTAGCTGGGCATAGTGGCACGCATCCATAGTCCCAGTTGCTCATGAGACTAAGCTGGGAGGATCACTTGAGCCCAGGAGTTTGAGACTGTAGTGAGCCATGATCGGGCCACTGCACTCCAGCCTGGGCAATGAAGCAAGATGTCAACTCTTTAAAAAGTGAAATAAAATAAAATAAATGCTCAGTGTTGTGAAATATAAGTTTATTTCCAGTGTTTTCTGGACAGTCATTTCTGAATTCTTGAAGTAGTTGTTTTGAGTATGATCGTTGTACCACATTGAAGAGATAGTGACTATGAAGATGCCATTTGGCTCATCAGAGGGAATGTCTACGTGATCCTTGTCTTATTTTTATTTTTTGTAGAGATGGTGTCTACATGCTGACATGTTGCCTGGGCTGGTCTTGAACTCCTGGGCTCAAGCAGTCCTCCCAAGCAGCTGGGATCACAGATGCGAAATACTGTGCCCAGTTGTCACTGTCCCTTTAAAAGGAGGGGAGTTGGAATGTTTGTCCCTTGTTCTGAGGTTGCCAGGGAGACCACAGAGGGAAGGCAGTTGGTCTTGAGGCTGAGGAAGAGGTGAGAGCGGGGGCTCGGCTTGGGAGTGTGGGCTTTGGGGCAGGGAGCTAGCTAGAAACCAGGCACCTGGAACCTTTGAGTGTTTTGATATGACTATATGAAAGAGGATACAGGAGAAGTGTTTTTTAAATACACGTGGTGAACTGTATCGTGCTGATTTTAGTAAGTCAAACATTAGTCTTCTAAAATTTTTCTTGAGTTTTTAATTAAAATAATACAGCTACGATATTAAGAATTTTCAATAATTACATTCGTATATAATTTCGTTATTCAGTCTTTTCACTTTTTGTTCTTGTTCTTCTGTTTTGTGGTGGATTTTATTGAGGGGGGTCCATCTCGGACATAGGCTTCAAATGGAAAAGAAGCTGATGCTTGGCAACTCATCTCTGGCCCTGGTCTGGCTGTGCCTCTGCCTGTCTCTCTGGGGCAAGCCTAGGACTCCACTCCTTCTTGCGCTGCCCCAACCCCTTTCTCTCGGGGGTTGGTAGCATCTGCTGTCCTGGGTAGAAGTCCTTAAGGACACTGCTCGCATGCTTGTTTTCAACCCCCTAGCTGTCTTTGTGGGTCACACAGTGTAACTCAAATAATAGGTTACTCGAGAATTCAGTGCTCCCTTTTAATTGTTGTTGGTACGTAATTTACTTAAGATATGTAAAATATTTTCTTATTTTCTTTTAGGAGCTTACTCCATGGGAACAGCCTCTAGATAATCCGAGTTGTTGAAAATACGAAGCCTGTTACTCGTGAACAGTGGCTGGCAACAGTGTTGTTGTCAGCCTGGCTGTCTGCTTGGACCAAGGGGTTTCGTCTGCCAGGGTTTTTTGGTTGTGTTTAGGATTTCAGGGAAAAGTGTCCAAGCTTTCAGTGTTGGAGCAGGTAAGGTATCAATACTGTCAGTAGCAACAAAATTTTAACTGAATAAGTCTGTGTTTGCTATTTATAAAGTGGCATTTGTAAAGAAACTGATGGAATGTAGTACTTGTATTTATTTGAAATACACTCAGCCATTTGTATCAGCAGTCTCTGTAGCAGCAGATTCTGCATCTATGGATTCCACCAGCTGCCGATTGAAAATATTTGGGGGGCAAACAATAAATAACAATAAAAAATAAAAATTTTATGAAACAGTGTAGTACAGCAACTGTTTCTATGATGTACTCTAGAGGTGATTTAAATACTTGAGAGGTTGTACATAGGTCATATGCAAATAGTCTGTTCTCTCTTTAATGAGAATCCAGTTTTATAAACTAGAGCTCTTCCCATAGAAAGCTACCAGCATGGAGGCACCAGCCCTTTTCAGCTGGGTTGGAACTTCATAGGCCCAGAGGCAGAGGGGACTGCAGCTTTGTGCCCTTCTGGGCAAAGGCTGGTGCGAGCCCTTCAAACTCCATCTTCAATAGAAACTCCAAGTGTTGCATGAAAACATGGGGTTGACCCTCTTTTGAGATGACTGTCACATTTCTTGCAAATATTTTGGCTTGCACAAGCAGAAAAACTTTCCCTAAATGTAAAATTTCCAATGAGAATGAATAAGCCATTTTAACTGATGTGGTTTAATAATTGCTCTACCATATATATTTGTAAGCAGTATTCCCTGCTTTGCCCTTAACCTTTGAGGTCAGCGTTGCCTCCTGGATCAGAGCAGTTCCTTGTGACTTGCCTGGAGTCACCTGGCTGGTGAAGGAAGCCCCCTTTCTGTTTACCACCGTCTCTAGTGCCCCCCTCACACAGCAGCCTCCAGAGTTTGCACCCTGACTTGGAGTCACTGCTGGCACCCTGATCGAGTTTAGCTGTGTCCTTTAACAATGGGGTCAGCTCAGGCGAGCAGACACGTGATGGGTCCCTTATCTCCAAGGCTTCTGTGGAGTGACCTAGGGGTGTGGGTCACATTTACAGAGCATGGAGGCCATGGCCAGGCAGCATCACAGGAAATGAGAAGTGACAGCATTTAGAGGGAAGCAAAAAGAACAACACAGGTTGCAAGTAATTTTCCATTTTGTATTTTTTTTCTTTTTTTTTTTTTTTGAGACTGAGTCTTGCTCTATCGCGCAGGCTGGAGTGCAGTGGCGTGATCGCGGCTCACTGCAACCTCCGCCTCCCGGGTGCAAGCGATTCTCCTGCCTCAGCCTCCCAAGTATGTGGGATTACAGGCGCCCACCACCATGCCCGACTCGTTTTTGTATTTTTAGTAGGGACGGGGTTTCACCATCTTGGGCAGGCTGGTCTCGAACTCCTAACCTCCAGTGATCCACCTGCCTCGGCCTCCCAAAGTGCTGGGATAATAGGCTTGAGCCACCAGGCCCGGCCCCATTTTGTATATTTTTTAAGGCTTTCATTTTATGCCTGTCCTTCCCACCAGGATGGAACATGGCATAAAATCAGAGACATCATTAGCCTTTACATATAATTAAAACTTGGACAGCTTGGAAAAGAATTCTCAAAGTATATACTATCTTTTTCAGATTTTTGTCGTTTCAACAAGACTAAAGGTTTCACAAATAAGATTCTTTAATAATGTATTAGAATGAAAGTGAAAAAGAATACAGAAAAGTAATGTATTGGCCTGGCATGGTGGCTCACTCCAGCCTGGGGACAGAGCAAGACTCCGTCTCATAAAGTGATCGCCTTGACCATATTTTCTAAGTGTCCCAGTTGTATGTTGCTGCTAACAATATCTCCAAAGCTCAGTAGACTAAAACAAGCTTTGTTTCATATGACACAGTCTGTGGGTCGGGAGTCGGGCAGTTCTCTCACGTTGTGCCCATGAGGGTCAATGAGGGCCATTCCCTTGGCAGCAGGACTGGCACACAGGGTCCCAGATAGTGAGAGCATCCTTCCTGGCCCCAGCCCCTGGTTGAGGAGCTGAAAGTCGGGACTCAGCTTCTTCATACCCTCTTTTCAGCATGGTAGTGGCCAGCCCATGCTTGCAAAGTCCAGAACAGACTTGGGTCCCCTTGCAGGCCACGTCCAAACTGGCACAGCGTCTTGTTCACTGTGCTTGTGGTCAAAGCAGCCCATCTGCCTGCAGAGGTACTGAGGAACTCGTGCCACCTCTGAGCTACCCCACTGTACTGTCCATTATTTCATATTTATCCCTGCTACCTGGCTTGTGAAGCCTTTTCCTAAGCAGTTAAATGATGAAATTGTACATTTGATTTGCTAGCTGTATTTTTGTCTAAACATTAGTTGTTTATTAAAATTATCTTTACAAATCATCTCGAATCATCTCACATTGCACACATTAGGAAACACTGGTCAGAAGGACTTGCTTTGCACGTGTTTGGCGGCAATGTCATCTTTTGTTCGGTGGTCGGTTGGTCACGATGTGCTTACACTTTTCCACTAGGTATGGATGACAAAGGTGACCCGAGCAACGAGGATGCACCTAAGGCCATCAAACCCACCAGCAAAGAGTTCAGGAAAACATGGGGTTTTCGAAGGACCACTATCGCCAAGCGAGAGGGCGCAGGGGATGCAGAGGCTGACCCACTGGAGCCACCGCCCCCACAGCAGCAGCTGGGCCTGTCCCTGCGGCGCAGTGGGAGGCAGCCCAAGCGCACTGAGCGTGTGGAGCAGTTCCTGACCATTGCGCGGCGCCGCGGCAGGAGGAGCGCGCCCGTCTCCCTGGAGGATTCTGGTGAGCCCACGTCCTGTCCCGCCACAGATGCTGAGACAGCCTCCGAGGGCAGCGTGGAAAGTGCTTCTGAGACCAGAAGCGGCACCCAGTCTGCTTCCACGCCTGTGAAGGAACGACCAACCTCTTCTGAAAAGGTGAAAGGAGGGGATGACCATGATGACACCTCCGATAGTGACAGCGATGGCCTGACCTTGAAAGAGCTTCAGAATCGCCTTCGCAGGAAGCGGGAACAGGAGCCCACCGAGAGGCCCCTGAAAGGGATCCAGAGTCGCCTGCGGAAGAAGCGCCGGGAGGAGGGTCCTGCTGAAACTGTGGGCTCCGAGGCCAGTGACACTGTGGAGGGTGTCCTGCCCAGTAAGCAGGAGCCCGAGAATGATCAGGGGACTGCGTCCCAGGCTGGGAAAGACGACAGAGAGAGTAAGTTGGAGGGAAAGGCGGCTCAGGACGTCAAAGAGGAGGAGCCTGGAGACTCGGGCAGACCAAAGCCTGAATGTGAGGGTTATGACCCCAATGCCCTATATTGCATTTGCCGTCAGCCTCACAACAACAGGTAGGTCATGTGTGGGCACGCTGCCTCGGCTCCCACAGAAATCCCAGGGTTGCAAACAGAATTTTCCATTTGTTTTCATTTTAAAGGGCTACAGAGCTGGGCTGGATGAGCCATTTGTTAAGTTGGAAACGATGAACAAGTCATTGTCAAAAAAGAAACATAGAGTGGCTAAGGACTTCTAGAGCCACCTCTCCACCCTGGTTGCCACCAGCCACACATGACTGTTTCCAGTCAAGTGAGGAGATGAATAGCTCTCCCCACCCCAGTCATGTGAGCCACATGCAGCCAGTGGCTCTGTGTAGACGGCACGGAGGAGAATGCGTCTGTCACCCGGGCGACTGTCTGTCTGAGACCGTTCCTCTAGACTGTCCCTTGGGAGACTTAACAGAGGGCCATGTGCAGACTGCAACCAGCCTAGTACAAACATTTGGGGTAGCTCAAAAGACCTCTGCTAGGACTGGATGTCAGATGGTGATAGGCAGCCTGTTGGCTTGGTGCTGGGATAAAGGCATTGGTGCAGTTTTGAGGGGAGACTTGCTGAGGTATTTGTGGTGGAATGCCTTGGAGTTCGCTCCTAAAATGCCCTACTCTTAAAAAATGGTGAACCAAATTTGATTGAATGTTAAAATTAAGGGAAAGGCATGAGGACGTTCTTATCCTCTACTTTGTATATTTGCATTTTTTCATAATGTTAAAACCAATTGGCTTATTAATATGTTGAAAAGTGCTTGTCACTTCCCATTACTAATACCGTTATTTTATAATTTCAGGTTTATGATTTGCTGTGACCGCTGTGAAGAATGGTTTCATGGCGATTGTGTGGGCATTTCTGAGGCTCGAGGGAGGCTTTTGGAAAGGAATGGGGAAGACTATATCTGCCCAAACTGCACCATTCTGCAAGTGCAGGATGAGACTAATTCAGAAACCGCAGATCAGCAAGAAGCTAAATTGAGACCTGGAGATGCTGATGGCACCGATTGTACAAGTATAGGAACAATAGAGCAGAAGTCTAGCGAAGACCAAGGGATAAAGGGTAGAATTGAGAAAGCTGCAAATCCAAGTGGCAAGAAGAAACTCAAGATCTTCCAACCTGTAAGTGTCCGCTGAGACAAGCATTCAGCGGTCGGCCTCGTGGGTTTCCTCGCTCTCGCTCTCGATAGGAATTCCTCCCAGGACGGGAGCTGCACCCATGTGGGGCAGTGCCTCTCCTGGGTTCCTGCCTCACTCCACCTGGGTGAGGCCTTTCTATTTTTATTACTACCCTGTCTACCTCCTCTACTATTAATGACTTAATGTTTGAAATCAGCCCATCTTTGAGGATTTGGATGTTGCTTATATGTTTTGTGTGCACTAGTGGAATTGTTTCTGAACAATGGGAGTGGCAGCACTCCTGGGTCACCTGCCATCTCCGGCGTCCTCCTGGTTCTGGTGCTGGCTCCTCGGGGTGTTTGTGTTGAGAGTGTGGTTTGTCTTGTGGCTGTGTTGACTTAATTCTCTCCCCCTGGTGTTTATGACATTTCCCACACGCTGTTGGCTTCTGATGCTGTCTTGTGTTTGCAGTCTCCATTCCAGTCCCCACAGGGCAGGTCTGACTTGGTGTGTTTTCACTCTGGGCCTTCCCGGGTCCCGGGCCTGTCCCCACCCAGCTACCTGTCGTCTGGCAGGTATTGGAGATTGATGTGTCTAGAAGCATCTCTGCCTTCACACTCTTGCACTGGGTTAGCTGCAAGGTGAGGATGTGGGAAGGCCGGGCTGTGCACATAGGGGCGTGCCCTGGAGGCTTGGAAGGGCTGAAGGCTCATGCTGCAGCGCTGTCAGGGACCACATCTAGGCATTCAGAGATGAGTGGAAATGGGAATTCATGAGAAAAGTCAGTGATTTTATGTCTTTCTTTTTAAATGTATTGATTCTGTTTTTTGTGCAGTTGAGGCTTCGCTCTGTTGCCCAGGCTGGAGTTCAGTGGCACAGTCCCAGCTCACTGCAGTGGGCTTGAGTGATCCTCGCACCTTAGCCTCCCAAGTAGCTGGGACTATAAGCACACACCACCACGCCCAACATTTTTTTTTTTTTAATGGTCAATGTGCTTGACATAACCCTGCACAAACCTAAATTGTATTCTCAGTTAAACTGAGATTCTGTGGAGGAAAACCAATTCTGTTAAATATTTAATTTGAGAAATAAGGTTTTGCTTATGTATGTGTGAAGGACACGTTCATGTGTGCTGAGGCCTGATCATGGAGACAGACTGTAAACAGCAGCAGTCGCGCTGCCTGTAGTACGTGAGTGTCCTGCTGCGTGGTGAGTGACTGCAGTCGCGCTGCCTGTGGTACGTGAGTGTCCTCCTGCTGCGTGGTGA
>NW_012104365.1:4867165-4868338 GCF_000951045.1 Mandrillus leucophaeus | reverse complement strand
TTGCTCTGTCGCCTAGGCTGGAGTACAGTGGCGCGATCTCGGCTCACTGCAACCTCCACCTCCGGGTTCAAACGATTCTCCTGCCTCAGCCTCCCAAGTAGCTGAGATTACAGGCCCTTGACACCATGCCTGGCTAATTTTTGTATTTTTAATAGAGACGGGGTTTCACTATGTTGGCCAGACTGGTCTTGAACTCCCGGCCTCATGTGATCCGCCCAACTCAGCCTCCCAAAGTGCTAGAATTGGAGGTGTGAGCCACTGTGCCTGGCGAAAAATATGCAGTTATTGAGCATGAATAACTGAATAAAAGAAGAAAAATATGTCATTCCTTTTGATCATGTAAACAGCCTAGACCTAAGAAATTGAGCCGCACATAAATTGAACCATGCTATTGCTGCATTATAATGAATCTTGAGATACCTTACATTGTTTGAGCTGAGAATTTTATGCTAGCAAATGTCTCAAATGTTCATCAGCTTCTAGCACCTCTACAATAGAACAGTGATAATTTCAGCTTGATTAATTTCCATCTGTGTCAACCAGAATTGAAAAGCTGCCAGAGACTCCACACGTGTAGCTGGAAGAGTCCGAGTACATTGCGGGAAGGGAGCATTGGTGGGAAGATGGGGAAAGGAGGGGTTCTCGGCCCTGGGTTATTGCTTCCTGCCTGCCTCCTGCACTGTGAGTGGGGAGAGGTCGACCAGGAGGCTGCTGCTCTGCCCATAGCGGGGTCCTCTGACCTTTTCTCCTTCTTCCCTCCTTTGCCACAGATCAGCTCCTCTGGGAAGCTGATTTTCTCCAGGGACAGGAAGTGGGGGAAATTGCCTGTTAGCCTTCCCAACACATCATCTCAAGTTAAAATTGGTGGATTTCCAGAATTTATACAGGGTGTGAATGGGGATGACACACTTTTGAGCTAGTAGCTTTCTGCTCGTTTTGTTACCCCGGAAATGTCGTCTTCCCAAAATGTGATTGATTGGAGCAGAGTTAAGAGGCATTGGTGAGAGCAGGTACCATGTCTCTGTCTGTCTCCTAAACAACCTCTGCACTTTCGCGGGCTCGACAGCCACTGGGGAGCGGTTTTACTGATTATCCAGGCAGGTATTAAAATCTCTTCTGTGCACAAGAGACCAGCTCCAGAAAAAAAAGAGACCACAGTGAAGAAGGCAGTGG
>NW_012104365.1:4852698-4867115 GCF_000951045.1 Mandrillus leucophaeus | reverse complement strand
AGAAGAGTCGGTGACCACCCGGTGGAGTTTGTAAAGCGTAGACTTGCAGGCAGGCAGGAGTGGGAGGTGGGTTTGGGGCAAGGCCATGGGCTTCAGACTGCAGTCGCGCTGCCTGTGGTATGTGAGTGTCCTCCTGCTGCGTGGTGAGTGACTGTAGTCGCGCTGCCTGTCGTACGTGAGTGTCCTCCTGCTGCGTGGTGAGTGACTGCAGTCCTGGCTTGAAGGAGCCCACGTTTATGCCTCCATTTCCATGGGAAGCCTGGGCCTGCTGCTCAGGTCTTACAGGACTGCAGTCACGGTGCAGCGGGGGCTGTGGTCTCAAGAGGCTTGGTGGGGGATTTCCTCACACTGTTTTTACTGTATAAGTGTTTCTGTCTGGGTGTTGTGTTTCACACCTGTAATCCCAGCACTTTGAGAAGTCAAGATGGGAGGATCACTTGAGGCCAAGAGTTCAAGACCAGCCTGGGCAATGTAGTGAGACCCCCATCTCTACAAAAAAATAATTAGCTGGGCATGGTGGTACGTGCCTGTAGTCCCAGCTACTGGGGAGGCTGAGGTGGATCACTTGAGCTCAGGACATCAAGGCTACAGTGAGCTATGATTGTGGCACTGCTCTCCGGCCTGGGCAACAGAGCAAGACCCTGTCTCACACAAAAAAAGTATGTGTCATGCAATTTGGGGGGCATACTTTTTTTGTTTTTTGTTTTTTTTTTTGAAACGGAGTCTCGCTCTGTCCCCAGGCTGGAGTGCAATGGTGCGATCTGGGCTCACTGCAAGCTCCGCCTCCCGGGTTCACGCCATTCTCCTGCTTCAGCCTTCCGAGTAGCTGGGATTACAGGCGCCCGCCACCACGCCTGGCTAATTTTTTGTATTTTTAGTAGAGACGGGGTTTCACCGTGTTAGCCAGATGGTCTCGATCTTCTGACCTCGTGATCCGCCCGCCTCAGCCTCCCAAAGTGCTGGGATTACAGGCGTGAGCCACCACGCCCGGCCTTGGGGAGCATACTTACACTGAAAAATTACTCATTGTTTATCTGACATTCAGATTTCATTGGCATCCTGTATTTTACTTGGCAACCTTGCCCTCAGATCCTAGCTACAGGTAACCCTCTCAAAGCAGGGAAGCTTACTTCAAAACCAGCTCTGAAGTCTTCTCTCTTCACAAAAGACCCAGTTCCTCTTTTAAGGGTTTTTACCTGATTAAGTTTGACCCATTTGACTTGCAGTCATCCCAGTTAGAGCAAAAGCCCTGCATGAGGGTCCTCTAGCTGAGCCTCTTTGTGGATGTGAGGTCCCGTGGGCCCCGCCCACCCTCGGAGGGTGCACCTAACTGAGGGCGGGAGTCCAGGGGTCTCTTCAGACTCCTGCCCCCTGCGGGGCATGACGGGCAGTGACAGTGTGAATGCCTTACCTGGAGCAAGGGGATTTTCATAGCTTGAATAAACAAAATAAATGTTTCTTCATATTAAAAGTACTACTAGTATCTCATTTTAAAACTGTGGCCTTGGTACTATAAGTGGTGATTTTACAAGACACACACTTAACTGCTTAAAATTGGCAAGTACATTGTTTGAAGTCATCTGTTTTGCTCTGCAGGTGATAGAGACGCCTGGTGCCTCAAAATGTATTGGCCCCGGGTGCTGTCAGGTGGCGCAGCCCGACTCCGTGTACTGCAGTAATGACTGTATCCTCAAACATGCCGCAGCGACAATGAAGTTTCTAAGCTCAGGTAAAGAACAGAAGCCAAAGCCTAAAGAAAAGATGAAGATGAAGCCAGAGAAGCCCAGTCTTCCAAAATGTGGTGTTCAGGTGAGTGAACCGGGACCAGCCGCCCGGGCGGTGGATGCATGGGCGCGAGAGCATTTGTTGCAGACCTGTTGGTTTGTCGACCGCGTGGGGGTGGCAGGTGTAGGTGGCGCACACGTGGTGTCGCCTTGACCTTTGTCTTCCACCTTCCCACCAGTTTTCTCTTTTCTGCCCGTTAGCTGAGGGGTTAATACAAGTGCAGTAAAGCAAACGCTGACAGTGGCGCTGCACGGGGGCATAAGACTTCAGGACACACCCTGCTGTCTTGCGAGAAGAGTCGGTGACCACCCGGTGGAGTTTGTAAAGCGTAGACTTGCAGGCAGGCAGGAGTGGGAGGTGGGTTTGGGGCAAGGCCATGGGCTTCATTTAAGACCCGGCTCTCAGAATCGTCTCATGTTTGTACTCCGTGTGATTTGGAAAGAATCAAGGATGTTCAGAAATCACCGACTCTTGTCTTAGGCTTGAAGCCCCGCCTGAGGCTCAGGTGGCTGTGGCTGTGGCTGTGTCACTGCCCCTGGTATGTTTGTGACCGGCAAAGCATAACTAGCACTGTTTGAGGAATTTTCTTGATTATTTTCAAATTGATTCCTTAGCCTTCGAATGACTTAATTTTTAAGGCTGGTCCTTTTGAACCCTTGGCATTGGGCAGCCTCCCGCGCAGGCCTTTCCACTCATTTGGCTCATTTGGTTCATTTGGTTCATTGCCGCACTCCTCCTGTCTTGGCAGCCTGTCCAGTGGCTTCTCCTCCTGCCTGTCATCTTGGCAACCGGGCACCTCATCAGGGTTGCAGGTGACTCCATGCCAGGCGCCCTTCATGGAGCGCAAGTGGCTGAAGTCCTCAGTTTTACCCGGGGACACTGCGGGCCCACTGGATATGCAAGTGTGTTGAACGGCTGCCAAGCAGGCACAGGATGGGTGCAGGGTCTTCAGATGGCCTCAAGAAGACATTGGGTCCCCACCTTCATTTCTTAGTGAAATGAAGATGTAATTTCTTACCTTCTTAATGATTTGGGGTTTTACTGATTATCCAGGCAGGTATTAAAATCTCTTCTGTGCACAAGAGACCAGCTCCAGAAAAAAAAGAGACCACAGTGAAGAAGGCAGTGGTGGTCCCTGCGCGGAGTGAAGCACTCGGGAAGGAAGCAGCTTGTGAGAGCAGCACGCCGTCGTGGGCGAGCGATCACAATTACAATGCAGTAAAGCCAGAAAAGACTGCTGCTCCCTCGCCGTCACTGTTGTATAAATGTATGTATCACCTAGGGGTTGGCCTCCTGGACCCCTCCCGTTCTTTCTGGATAGCCATCCCCTGGGCCTGTCCAGGACTGGGAGTTGCAGCTGTGTGTTAAGCTGATCACAGACACCGGCTGCACCATCAGCGGGAAGCAGAGCCCATGTCCAGGATGCCTCCTGCTGCCCTGTGTCCATCCCTAGTCTGTCGGGACTTCCTGTCACTGTTTTCCAAAGCTGTACAAACCTCACTGGTGAACGTTCACCTTAATGATTGATTTTTTAATCTCTATTTTCACTGTCAGGCTCTGGTAAGTATTCGTATTCGTATTCTCTTCATGCCAGTCTGATTGCATAGCCACACTGCCCAGCACTCCACATCCACCCCTGTCTGCACCATCAGTTGTTTGATGACGGCGCTGTATACGCTTCAGTTTTTCCACATTATCCACAGCCAGCACATGAAAGCATCACTTCTTTTTTATGTTGTGGGAATCTTTGCAAGTTAGTGTTGCATCTGATGCTCAACTTACGTATGCTTTTCAGGTGTACATTTATTTTTGACTGGGCAGATAGGGGATTTTTTTTTTCATGTCCGATTCACATGCTACACACCTGCATGAACACATTCGAACTTCGAAGGCCACGCATTGCTGCTTCATAGGCCCCACGGTAAGTGAGTTCACACCTAGAACACTGTCCTGACCGCAGGACGCGTGGCTTGGACTTGGTATTCTACATGTGACTGGCTTTCTTGCCCTCCTCTCTCAAATGTTTAGAGTGTTAAGATCATATCCTGCCCCAAATTTCGAATTAATGAGACGAAGATATTTCGAACAGATCTTTGAAACCTCAGATTCTGTGGTGCAACTTTAATGTTTTCTTGTTTCTCAGTTTTCTGCTATAAAACTATTTTCAGTTCATTCTTTAATGCCTTCTGTCTATAGTGCATTTTGTGCTTTTTAAAAAAAGCACTGAAAGGTTAAATAGCCTCAATTCAGAGACGATCACAGAGTGCCCCGCTTTCCCCGTCGTCAGACTTTGAGCAGATTCCCTAAGGGATGGCACTTATACAGGTGGGCAGACCTGTACTAGGTCTGGTGTGCTTTACAAAAATATGCTTGTGTGTGTGTGTGTGTGTGTGAGAGAGAGAGAAAGAGAGAGACAGAGTCTTGCTCTGTCGCCTAGGCTGGAGTACAGTGGCGCGATCTCGGCTCACTGCAACCTCCACCTCCGGGTTCAAACGATTCTCCTGCCTCAGCCTCCCAAGTAGCTGAGATTACAGGCCCTTGACACCATGCCTGGCTAATTTTTGTATTTTTAATAGAGACGGGGTTTCACTATGTTGGCCAGACTGGTCTTGAACTCCCGGCCTCATGTGATCCGCCCAACTCAGCCTCCCAAAGTGCTAGAATTGGAGGTGTGAGCCACTGTGCCTGGCGAAAAATATGCAGTTATTGAGCATGAATAACTGAATAAAAGAAGAAAAATATGTCATTCCTTTTGATCATGTAAACAGCCTAGACCTAAGAAATTGAGCCGCACATAAATTGAACCATGCTATTGCTGCATTATAATGAATCTTGAGATACCTTACATTGTTTGAGCTGAGAATTTTATGCTAGCAAATGTCTCAAATGTTCATCAGCTTCTAGCACCTCTACAATAGAACAGTGATAATTTCAGCTTGATTAATTTCCATCTGTGTCAACCAGAATTGAAAAGCTGCCAGAGACTCCACACGTGTAGCTGGAAGAGTCCGAGTACATTGCGGGAAGGGAGCATTGGTGGGAAGATGGGGAAAGGAGGGGTTCTCGGCCCTGGGTTATTGCTTCCTGCCTGCCTCCTGCACTGTGAGTGGGGAGAGGTCGACCAGGAGGCTGCTGCTCTGCCCATAGCGGGGTCCTCTGACCTTTTCTCCTTCTTCCCTCCTTTGCCACAGATCAGCTCCTCTGGGAAGCTGATTTTCTCCAGGGACAGGAAGTGGGGGAAATTGCCTGTTAGCCTTCCCAACACATCATCTCAAGTTAAAATTGGTGGATTTCCAGAATTTATACAGGGTGTGAATGGGGATGACACACTTTTGAGCTAGTAGCTTTCTGCTCGTTTTGTTACCCCGGAAATGTCGTCTTCCCAAAATGTGATTGATTGGAGCAGAGTTAAGAGGCATTGGTGAGAGCAGGTACCATGTCTCTGTCTGTCTCCTAAACAACCTCTGCACTTTCGCGGGCTCGACAGCCACTGGGGAGCCTGCCACCGCTGTCCGCCTTTGAGGCCCCCGCCCTGCCTCCCTTGCTGGCCACAGAGCTCGCCCTCCCTGGTAGGGGGTGAGATTGGAAGTGAGAGGCTGGTGTGGGTCTGTCCCATGAGTTGATTCACACTTGCCTCACCGTACATACCGTCAGAAGACCCACGTGGTGGAGCTGCCACTGCTGCTCCCCAGAGTGCACCTAGGCACCCTCCTGTCCTTCCCATGGTACTCGGTTGAGCTGGGGGCTCCTGTGCACAGACGTTCTGCTGCTGCTGGAAGGAGGCTATGCCCCCCACTAAGGTATCAGGAGGTCCGTCACAGCCTCAACTTGTTCCTCCCATTTGTTTTTAAAAATTGTTTCTTACATATACAGTTTCTTTAGCTTATGTAAACATTTGGCACATAACTTCTCAAAGATCATGATGTTTCTTTTGTGTTTTTATAAATTCTTGTTCCATTTTTTTCTCGTTATTTCCACTGTTCACCTCCCATTATTGTCCAGGCATGAAGTCAGTTGGAAATTTTTTTCTGAGATGTACCTGACTGACCAGAATTTTGAGATGGAATTCTGGTATTTATGGGTATAATTCCTAGTATTTTGGACTCCCTAAATGGCTCATTAAGTGACTTAAACACTGAGGATCTGAACAGATTCTGACTGCAAAGCAGATTCTACAGTTCGTTTCATCTAACCATTGGAGTTAAAATGGAAAACCTTGCCAGTTTGTAAACCCAAATCCAGATGCTGTGTTAAGCATGGTGCCCAGGTGGAAGCACTGCCTCTTGTTCCCACGTGCTGCCACAGAGATGGCCCTGGTGGCGTGAAATGGACGGAGAACACCGTTCACAACGATAACTCATGGTGTGAGCTCCAGAAGCACATGTCACTGAAATCCTAAGAGGATCCATTTTCAGTTTTCAATAATAAAACAATACATGGGGGCTTCTAGAATCTAAGAGTGTTTTGCAGGAATTTAAAGCCGGGAGAGGAGGGTGGCTTGTTCACTGGTCCCGTGAGCTCTTTTTTGTCTGTCTCCTCCAGAGTTGTCAGCGGCAATAAAATGAGGCTGAGAGAGTCATCGGACTCTACGTGTCCACCAGTCTCTTCCTCCCAATTAGAAAAATCAGAATCTGTACTGAGAAAGGCTATAGCTTGAGAGTTGTTTTTTTTGTTATCCATATAACTGGAAGTTTTTTGGGCTGTCAGTAACATTCTTTTGGTATTTTTAAGTGTTTTACTTTTTATAAACTTAAAAAGCAGCCTGCTGTTGAGAAAATTACACCAGGGAAAGGTTTCACACCTCCGTAACCGTGAGCCTGCACGGTGAAGCCCCACGTCGTCACCACCCTGTGGCGCCCCTGTCGGTCCCTCAGCTGCCCCCTTTGTGCTTATGCTTCACCCACCTTGGGCAGGTGGGGTGCAGGGATGGAAGTTTCCGGCAGGATCAGTCCCCCTGAATTCACCACCTCTTCAGTGACCTTCATAGGACCTTTTGGAGCTATGGATCTACTCTAATAGTCTAAAGATGAATGCTCAGGAGAGCCTCCTTGGCATTATCGGTGTCACAGAGTGCGGAGGTCAGCTCTGAAGACACCTGCTACAATTCCTCCAATGTGGTGCCCAAGTTTCAGGTCGATTTCTATGAAGTTGTGGAATAATACTGGGTTTCTTTTTCTTTTTTTGTCTGCTAACACATCAGCATACACGTTATATTCTTAGCTTCTAAAAGTTAGAGAAGTAACTTAGAAGATTGACAAGAATTTTTGCACTTATTTAAATGAAGGTTGTGGCAACTTTCATTTGCCGC
Source organism: Mandrillus leucophaeus (assembly GCF_000951045.1). Taxonomy (NCBI): domain Eukaryota; kingdom Metazoa; phylum Chordata; class Mammalia; order Primates; family Cercopithecidae; genus Mandrillus; species Mandrillus leucophaeus. Next base: position 4,860,022 of record NW_012104365.1, on the reverse strand, counting down.
AAACCTGGAAGAGTTCGGCAAGAAGAGCGTAAGGTAACTGACTTTATCCTCAGCTGACCTGCTTGGTGCTGTCAGCTAGGGGCTTTATACTGAGTATGGCCCTTTGGGACTGGAGGGATTACGGGGGAGGGTTGTGGACTAATTTAACCTGCCCCTAACATGTTGGTTTAAGTAGTAAACAATTTAGATAAAGGTTAAATTACTGGTGTGGGAGATCTTGGGAAGAGCAGCAGCTCTGCTCCCAAATGGGTTTGGCAGCCAGGCACACACCATGTGCAGCTGGGCACAACTGAAATTGCAGTTGAGTGGAACGTCCATCTGTCTACGTGGCCCTTACACGAGTTTCTTAAGGAGAATGACCTCTCCATTAAGTTGGAAGGCACTCAAATAGTGGGTATTAGTAAGAAAACTGACCAAGGAAAGCTTTGAGTATTCCAAAGCATGGCAGTCTAGCTGTGGACCCTGCAAGGGTGTCCTGGCTGTAGTGATGGTCTCCTCTGACGAGCATCTGGGATGTAGTCTGCCTGCTTTATTTGGGAATTAACCATTTCCCCCCAACATGAAAGCAAGCTAGTAACTACTTGTAAGAGGCTAATTCATTTGAACACATTTTAGCACGTTGAGAAGAGCAAAAGCAGAACATTTTCTCTTGCCACTGTCACCTTGATTGTTCCCACTGGGGGCAATCTTGGTAGTGAAGAAACAGGTAAAGCGGGAAAATGTGTAAAACATTGTTGTACACACGCCTCACTGAGGGCTGGAAATAGGCCTGACGTCACAGTTTACAGAATTTACTTCCACGGGTCCTTCCCTGTGTCTCTTGAGTGTATTTTCAGGTGCATAGCATAGGAACAGCCCTTAGAGCTGTAGCGGACGGTGATAGGCAGCATCAGGACACGGCGGGAGGCCGGTTGGAGGTCTGAGTGCCCCAGCTTCCCTAAACCAGCCAGCAGTACTGCGACAGGGCAGGCCACTTCGTCGTTAACACCTATGCGAGGGCGAGTGGTGGCTTTTAGTGATTTTATAACCAGTTCCTTTCCCTGTGAGGAGCCATCCAGCACATAAGGTCGCTACACGTGGGCCTCTGCACAGGCCAGAACTGAGCAGACTTGGGTCTCTTGCCCCATATTTTAATCCCTGTCCTGCTAAAACTTCCACTGGGGCAATTGGATGAGTTCTACAGAGAGGAGCCGAACAGCACCATCCTCCGGTGGGGGCCTGGTTTTCTCCTCCCCGTCTCTGCTCAGGGCCTGGTGCCACCCAGTGGCCAGCGGCACAGTAGCACCCAAACCAGCCAGCCTTCTGCTTTGGGGGAAATTGGCCAATTAGAGTGTGCTGCTGATCCATGTGCACGACGACGACCTGCTTCATTCTGCAGTTGGCTGAAACCCAGACCCGGCAGCAACAGTTTCATCTGGGCCAGTGGCCTAGACAGGCCCCCAGAATATGGGAGCTAAAGGAGACAGCGCTGCAACCAAGGGGCAGAGAGGTGTGGGGAGGGGCAGGGAACCGGTAGCTCTCAGGCATCAGTGCTGTGTGGTGTGACCAGGTCACCACCACTGCTGCCCTCAGGGAACCCAGCAGCATGTAGGGGAGGTTCATGCCCTGACAGGGCCCTGTTTCTCTGCAGTGGGTTTTTTCCCAGGTTGCTTGGAGTTGCTGCTTGCCCCTCTCTAATGCTATACACCATAATAGTTAAAAGTGAATTTGGATGAACTTGCAAATCGAATTTTAGCTCTACTAAAAAGTGAGTTTCCCCATTTCGTCAGCAGCTGACTCAAGTTGAGCACCAGCCGTGCTGTCCCACCTGGTGTGGAATGGCTGTGTGCTCGGGTCCCTGGAGCAGTCACTGGATGGAACATGTCCCTTCCGAGCAGGAATGGGGCTTTGTGTGTTGCAGGACACTGCTCCCGGAGGCCCAGCTTGGAACATTATGCCGTTCAGTCACCTGACTGCCCATTTCCATGCTCTTTAAAGCACAGGTGAGGGATGACAAAGGGAGCAGTTAATTTACTAAAATAGCAATGGTTAAGGAAAGGTATCTCCTGCTTTTCAAATAAATTACGTTCATCTGCTGTCCCCACTCTTGAGTAATGGGTGGTTTTAATCCCGTGTATTGGGAATGCCCTAAAATTCGTGTCTCAACTTGGGTTTTCCCTAAGTGAGGGAGACAGTACTCTCGTTACACGAGCAGAGATACTGAGCGTGGCCATGGACATCTCATTCCAACACTTAGGATCTGGAGAAATGGAGTTAATGTTTTTAAAGTTAGCATATAACCCTAACTTGAAACAAGGTGAACGTTAAACATCACTAAAGATACCGTTCAGGTCACAGCACACAGGCGTTGTGTGTGACAGCCAAGGCATTTTGTTGAGGTTTCTGGAAATGCCTTAAGCCAGCTTTTTAGAGTTCTTTAAACGTGATAGTAAAACACCCCACAGTTTTCTAGTGCAGGCACTGAATTGGTTTGAGGTTTCAGTTTGAATCATGATGGCTGGCTTCCTGGCAGGTGTTTGCCGCCTCTGGAGACCAGGGCTTGGTTCTGGGTGCCTGCCTGGTGTCAGCTTCCTGCCTGTGTGCCTCCAGCGCCCTAGGCCTGCTGTGCCTTTTCATTCCATCCCCACCCCACCCCCTCGCTGCTTCCCCCAAGAAAAAGGGCCTCCACCGATTTTTATTTAGCCTGACTGACCTATTGGAACCCTGCAGGCAAGATGCTGCAGACCTGTGAGCTAAGTCTGAGTTAAACTGAGTTGTTACAAACAGATTTGCAAACACTAAGGTAGTGACTACTTTGGTGTATAGACCTGATCTGATGAAATAGTACATGTAGAATTAAAAGCAAAGTTTCCAGGACAGGTAAAAAGTAGCTGTCACCTTTGTTCCTGTTTTGTTAGACATTACCATTGCTTTATAGTGCAGTTTGAAGATCCAGCTCCAACAGGAATGAGTGTTTTGGGGTGCAGTTGTGGGTGAGCGAGGCAGGGCCTGGCAGCGTTGCCAAGCAGGGCGTCCTGTGGCTGGACCACATCTAGCAAGGGGTAGGCAGGGGCCATGAGGTTCGACGGACTCTAAGATGAAAATACAGGATTTGCCTTTACTTAGTTACCATTAAAATGATGGTTAGGAAAGAACACATGGAACTCTTGAAAGTCGGGGTGAATATATGTTAACAGTGACACCATTGTTTGGAAATCGGGGTATCTGTTAACAGTGACACCATATTTTGGATCCATGTCGTACTGTTGCAAGTTTTGTAACATGGAAGGAATTGTACTTATCTGGGAAGTTGGGAAGACTCACAGCCCTGAGGCTGCTGCTTGATGGGTTGGCTGCTGGGGAGGACTGGCACCCGCTGCCAACATGGCCAAGCCTGGTAGCACATGCAGGGCGTCCTGCGGGACCAAGCTGGGGCAGGCTGTTGAATCAGGCCCTATTTGTAGAGTCTTGGCTCTTTCCTGAGCTTTCAGACTTCCCTCATTTATTGAAAGCAGTCAGTAAGACGACGGTAGAGGAGCGCGGTTTTGTTTTCAATCCCTGGGTAAAACCGAAGCGCTCTTGAGAGCATCTGTCACGTTCTCCCATTAGGCCTTTGGGAGTTTGGGAGGCTTGCTGCTGCACAGATCGTTGGAAAAGCCTTTCCCTAGGAGGGGCCTTGTTTACTTGATCACCCAAGGTAGCTCCCAGGCACTTGCCGTGGAGCTGAGACGGCCTCTGCTGTCCTGGGGCCCTCACGGGGGCCCCCTATTCCCCAGGCGCTTCACTCCTTTGCCCCCACTAGCTGGATCCCTGCCCTGTCTTGCGGTGCACCCCAGTGAGCCCTGTCCACTGGCACGCCGTCTGTCCCCTGCTCGAGGGCCTTTGCGCTCTGACAGTCTCACACGGGGTTATAAAGTGATTGATTCTCCACTGGCATAGAAGGCTTTTTGAGCAAGTTGAGGGGGTTTGACGTCTTTGAGCTTTTAATTATAATCCTCGTTTGGATTGATACTTAATGGAATTACAGCGTGAGGGTTGTGAATGGAAACACTCCTGTAAGAGCACTGCTGCGTTCTCAGCTTCTCACTCTTCGTGTAAAGGTGTGGCTGCTCTTCCCGTGGTGCAGGTGTATGCCAGCTTTCCTTATTTTTATTAATGGCATCACCTCCAACGGACTCCAGTCTGGAAGGACAATGAAGTGAGATGTGTCAACCCCACCCACCAGGCTAAGAGAACCTGTTTTACCCTTCTAAACAATCTTTTTCACTGAAGTTTACAAAAAAGCTTGCAGTTGAATTAATGATGTGCTGTTCTAAATCTGCCTTTTTAAAATTGATAATGTGAGATTGTCCTTCAGTTTTGAAGCTTAGCTAGTGCTCAAGTCAAGCCTTTAATAACTAGAGTTTGCTAGTTGAAGGTAAAAGATGTAATAAAGCATTTTTCTTTCTGAAATAAAATGTAGTCACCCTCATAAATGCTGCTGGCGGTCTTCCCTTACACTCCTCTGAATGTTAAGATTTTACAAATCCTTTTCTCTATGTGTATCCTATTCAGTAATGCCAGGTGGGCACTTACAGGTTTAGAGTCAGGTGACAGCACCCCGCGGTGTCCTCCCTCACTCAGCGCCTGTGTTCTCCTTTGTAGCCACGAAGGAAGACAGGAGGTCCGAGGAGAAAGCGGCAGCCACGGCAGCCTCAAAGAAAACAGCCCCTCCGGGCTCTGCGGTGGGCAAGCAGCCTGCACCTAGAAACCTCGTGCCAAAGAAATCTTCTTTTGCTAATGTGGCAGCAGCCACACCAGCCGTTAAAAAGCCACCCTCAGGTTTCAAGGGCACCATCCCCAAGAGGCCATGGCTCTCCGCTACCCCATCGAGTGGTGCTTCAGTTGCCAGGCAGGCAGGACCGGCACCTGCAGCTGCCTCCAAGAAGTTCCCCGGCTCTGCTGCCTTGGTGGGAGCCGTAAGGAAGCCAGTGGTACCTTCTGTTCCAACGGCCTCGCCAGCCCCAGGACGCCTCGGGGCTATGAGTGCTGCCCCGTCGCAGCCAAATTCACAAATTCGGCAAAATATCAGACGCTCCTTAAAAGAGATTTTGTGGAAAAGGTGGGCTGTTCTGCTTGATTTCTTACCCATTAAAACGGAAGGGCTTTCATTACAGTGTGGCTGCAGGATTGCCTCACTGCTCAAAAAGTTTAACATACGCAGGTGTCTTACGTAGTTCCTTTTTTATTCTGTGCAGAGTCAATGACAGCGATGACTTGATCATGACAGAAAACGAAGTAGGAAAAATCGCCCTCCATATTGAGAAGGAGATGTTTAACTTGTTTCAAGTTACAGATAATCGCTACAAGAGTAAATACCGCAGCATCATGTTCAACCTGAAGGACCCTAAAAATCAGGTGTGTGCCTGGTGTCGGTGCATTGGAGTATTCCTGTTCTGTTCACTGGATGCTAAAGGGATAAACCAAACAGTATTTTGAGATGTTTGTGTCCTTTCCAGGAAAGCTGAGACATCTCCTTCTCCTCTGTGACCCTTCCGCCAGCCCATGTATTGCCGTATTGGTGTTGAGGGTCCTGGAATGTCCTTCCCTTCCTTGCCTTAATTGGGGTCCTGTCTGCTTATTGGCTTCCCTGAAGTCCACGTTTTATCACCAGATTAGCCTCCTCTGAACATTGCTGTAAAATTACAAGCCAGTCACTTCACTGGCTCCAAAATAAAGTCCAATTGTCCAATTCTTTTTTTTTTTTTTTTTTTTTTTGAGACGGAGTCTCGCTCTGTCACCCAAGCTGGAGTGCAGTGGCCGGATCTCAGCTCACTGCAAGCTCCGCCTCCCAGGTTCCCGCCATTCTCCTGCCTCAGCCTCCCGAGTAGCTGGGACTACAGGCGCCCACCACCTTGCCTGGCTAGTTTTTTATATTTTTAGTAGAGACGGGGTTTCACCGTGTTAGCCAGGATGGTCTTGATATCCTGACCTCGTGATCCGCCCGTCTCAGCCTCCCAAAGTGCTGGGATTACAGGCTTGAGCCACCGTGCCCAGCCAAAGTCCCAATTCTTTGTCCCAGTATATGAGGGTGTCCATATTACGGCCTCAGACAGCCTTTTCCACCTTATTTTCTCATATTGCTCACCAGCTGAGTGAGCCTGACGGTTTGGGCTGCTTTAGTGAGTTCTCACCACTTGGAGCAGGGGCTGCTTATGCCCAGGTTGTGGAATCAGTCCTTCCTCACTGCAGTGTGGGGTGGGCGGTGCTCGGCCCATGCAACAGGGACAGAAACTCCGACTGGGAGGGATAGGCTGCCTGCCTGGTGGCCTCTCGCCGCCAGGCTTACCGCCTTCTGGTGTTCTCTCTCCATCGGCCTCCAAACCCCTCCCTGTTTAGAATTTTAGAATATTGAAAGACCCTGACTTTGCATCTCACCATTGAACAGCCACAAACAGAAATGATTTCTTCCTTCCTTTGTCCCTGACACTACCTTTTTGACTTGTGTCCACCTTGTGTACATAATTGTTTTTCGTGAGGTGTTGTGTGTTGTTTTTTTAGCAGAGCCAGTGCAGCATAGGCCGTGAGACCCACTGTTTAACCTTATGACTTGTGCTCTCTGGGCCCCCATTTGCTCACAGCAGGGATGACCCAGGGCGCACTCTCACAAGGCCATTTGGGGAGTTAGAGAGGTCTGCCCAGTGCCACACGCAGGTGGGCCCTGAGGGCGTTTGTCCTGTGCCCGCTAAACTTCTGGGCAGCTCTGTTTTCCATAAGCTCTCTGTATTGACAGATACAGGAATAGTATTTGAGTAAATGAAAAATATTTGTTTATAGGGACTCTTCCACCGTGTTCTGCGTGAGGAAATCTCTTTGGCAAAACTTGTGAGACTGAAGCCAGAAGAACTTGTATCTAAAGAGCTTTCCACGTGGAAAGAGAGGCCGACGAGATCTGTGAGTGCAGAGGGCACCTGCGGAGGCACCCGGGACTCGAGTTTAACAGAAACAGATTCATAGACGGCTGCATGAGCAATGCTTTCCTCCTAGAAAACAAGGCTTAAGCTCTGTTGTGTCTTTTTCATTTCAGGTGATGGAGTCCAGAACTAAACTGCACAATGAAAGCAAGAAGACGGCCCCCAGGCAGGAGGCCATCCCCGATCTGGAGGACTCTCCGCCAGTGTCAGATTCAGAGGTAAGCATTTGGGAGCTTTTGTGTTCACCAAGATAGATTAATCCATCCCAAATGTTTTGAGGTTATCTTAAATTATTGGGCAGGACACTGAGCTTACAGGAGGTGTATGTCATTGTGGCATTCCTCAGTCCTTGTATTCGGTGTATGTCATTGTGGCATTCCTCAGTCCTTGTA
>NW_012104365.1:4819490-4852648 GCF_000951045.1 Mandrillus leucophaeus | reverse complement strand
GGTGTATGTCATTGTGGCATTCCTCAGTCCTTGTATTCGGTGTATGTCATTGTGGCATTCCTCAGTCCTTGTACTCGGTGGTCCTTTTTTCTCCCCCGTGGGTCTCAATCCCATGAGACCACTTTTCTTGGGTGTTGTTAATTTGGAGCTGAGTTTGGAGAAGAAATGACCTCACCTTTTTTCTTTTTCTTTTAGGAACAGCAGGAGTCAGCACGTGCTGTCCCTGAGAAGAGCACAGCACCGCTCCTCGATGTCTTCAGCTGCATGTTGAAAGACACCACCAGTCAGCACCGCGCACACCTCTTCGATCTCAACTGTAAAATTTGCACAGGTGAGCACAGTTTGGGGGATGGAGCCTTGAAGCTGAGACTAGATTTTGTTAAATATCACTGAATCCTTCTAAAAGCAACTACACTTAAGCCAAGCTTAAACATGCAGAAAGGCCAGAATGATTTCCTGCCCTGCCTTTAGAGTGTTGCTTTCGGCTTGGTGTGAGAAACAGTCGTGTGCCGGCTGGGTTTCTCACAGAGCCTTTCCTTGCCTTCTTCAGGCCAGGTTCCCTCTGCAGAAGATGAGCCAGCTCCAAAAAAACAAAAATTGTCAGCTTCTGTTAAGAAAGAAGACTTAAAATCGAAACCTGACAGCTCTGCCCCTGACCCAGCTCCTGATCCAGCTGATGAGGTGATGTCGGAGGCTCTGCCTGAAGTTGCCTCTGAGCCAGGCCTGGAAAGTGTCTCTCATCCAAATGCGGACAGAACATACTTCCCTGGGCCTCTAGGAGATGGTCATCCCGAGCCCTCCCCGCTGGAAGACCTGTCCCCCTGCCCAGCCTCCTGTGGGAGTGGGTTGGTCACCACCGTCACAGTGTCCGGCCGGGACCCCAGGACCGCTCCAAGCAGTTCATGCACAGCCGTGGCCTCCGCAGCAGCCCGCCCAGACAGCACCCACGTGGTGGAAGCCAGACAGGACGTGCCGAAGCCTGTCTTGACTTCTGTGATGGTGCCCAAGTCCATACTAGCTAAGCCGTCCTCATCTCCTGACCCAAGATACTTGTCAGTTCCTCCGTCACCAAATATCAGGTGGGTATTTCAGGTGTGGTCTGAACAAGCCAAACTTTTTTTTAGATTAACAAAAGGAAAGATAACTGGTGACTAAATAGTTGAACTCGGAAATTTAAGCTGGAATACAACTTCAGTCTCATCTTTTAGAACGTCCCAGTTGTAGGGTGCCTTATTGTCCTTTTGGAAGTAGAGATCTTGGAAATTTACATTTAGATTTGTGCTCATCCAGTTTTGTTGTCTGTTCACTTTATTTTTCTTTAACCAAAATGTCTGTATCATTGTAATTAAAGTAAGTAATTGGCAAAAGTAAGCTACCAAAAACGTAAAACTTACAAGAGTTCACTTTTGCTTTTACATATAAAGTCTTTGTACTCTTGAAGCCAGGCACAGTGGCTCACACCTGTCACCCCAGCATGTTGCAGGGCAGAGGTGGGAGGTGTGCCTGAGCCCAGGAGTTTGAAACCAGCCTGAGCAACATGGCAAAACCCCATCTCTACAAAAAGGACAAAAATTAGCCAGGCGAGATAATGCACGCCTGTAGTCCCAGCTACTTGAAAGGCTGAGGTGGGAGGATCACCTGAGCCTGGGAGGTGGAGACTGCAGCCAGCCGTGTTGCCCCACTGCACTCCAGCCTGCACGACAGAATGAGATCCTGTCTCAAAAAAAAAAAAAAAAAAAAATCTACTTTTGAAATTCTCATTACACAGAGGGACATTGACTTTTTTTTCATGGTTTTGTTTTACAGCACCTCAGAATCACGGTCCCCTCCAGAGGGAGACACGACCCTCTTTTTGTCTCGACTCAGCACCATTTGGAAAGGATTTATTAACATGCAGAGTGTGGCAAAATTTGTCACTAAGGCGTATCCTGTCTCTGGGTGTTTTGATTACCTCAGTGAGGTTAGAACCAAGAAAATGTGTGTGCGTGTGCGTGTGTCTTTCATAGGAGTTTCTAAACTAGAGTCAAACACATGACTTTCAAGAAGTAGGAGAGAAACAGAAATGCCTGACACCCTTGCAACTGACTGTCTGGTTACAGAAATGCCTCTAAATGCAAAGTGGTGATGGCTATGATGAGTCCACAGGTTCAGCAGTTTGGAAAGGGTCAGAAATGTGAGCCTGTAGTCTGGCCTGTCAGTGACCGGTTTCGCTGGGGCACTGACCAGATGGCTGTGCGCACAGCCACCAGCACAGCCAGGTGTTCGGAGCCAGCTCTACACACACCTGGCCACTTGTGGGGTGGCGCATATGACCCCATGGCAGGCCTTTTAGTTCTAGAATTAACCAGAAAACAGCACTGGCATTTATGACTTTAATGCAAGGAGTCACCCTGGCTCATACGTGAATCGTTACTCTCTGTGTATGTACATAAAGACAGCATAGAAGTGTTGGGCAGTGATTTCTAAACATAATCTTGTTTGGCAGAAGGTTGGCATCATACCCCCCTCGGATTTGGTAACTTGTAATCCTGGATTTAATACAACATTTAATACAAGAATGACTATTTTCCTTGGAATAGTTGTGGTCTTCTTGAATCTTGGATAGTATGTGCCTTCAAATGACTGCATTCATCTTTTTGTGACTACTGCAGTTCAAAGTGATTTACTCCAGTGCTTTCTGTTTAGGATTTGCCTGACACGATCCACATTGGTGGGAGGATTGCACCGAAGACAGTTTGGGATTATGTTGGCAAACTCAAGTCTTCTGTGTCTAAGGTATCTGCTTATAGTATAAATTCGGCAACCATGGAAAATCGTGTTTATTTAAACACATCTTTTTTTAACCTCTTATTTTGATGGGTTAACACTTAAAGTGTTAGCCTATTTCCAGGTGAATATTAAAAATTAAGTTTTGCAGTGAGCTGAGATCACACCACTGCACTCCAGCCTGGGAGAGCAAGACTGTCAAAAAACAAAAGTTTATACAGTTGTATTACTATGTGAAGGTGTTTGAGTATACAGTGGTAGGAGGTTGTTTCTAATTTATTATAATGTATGTGGAGTTAAATTTTAGTAAGAAATATATAAGCTTTATTTTCTTGTTTTTTTAATGATTGAAGGAGCAGGTGGTGTCTTTTGCGGGGGTGATCAGGCTCAGGGCACTCAACCTGGGCTCTTAAACGGTCTTGGTTTTCTGGGACCCCCCTGAGATTTAGCTACAGCTGTGTGTGTCTGTGGTTTTCTCTGGGGAAGCTCTGTAGTCTTCGTCAGGTTCACAAAAGGGCTAGATCCCGTCGTCTAGTTGAACCCTCCTCTGGGGAGGTACACAGCCAGCCATTGCAGATCATGTAGCTGGTTCCTCGTGACCAGGGCCATCGTGCATGTAGGAAAAGCCAGCTCTGCTCCAGACACTGCTGGGCTCACATGTCACGTGAATTTCCTCACTGAGACAGGAGCTCTGTGAGATCATGGCTGTGAGTAGGAGAGATTTTACAAGGTTTCCTGTTGAAAGCAGGGTGTGAATCGGGCGTGTGATGCTTAAGCCGCATTTTCTTTATGAGTGCTTCCCACTCTTCCATTGCAGGAGCTCTGTCTGATCCGCTTCCACCCCGCCACAGAGGAAGAGGAGGTCGCCTATATCTCTCTCTACTCCTATTTTAGCAGCCGTGGCCGCTTTGGTGTTGTAGCTAATAACAACAGGCACGTCAAGGACCTCTACCTGATCCCACTGAGCGCCCAGGACCCTGTTCCATCCAAACTCTTGCCCTTTGAGGGACCAGGTAAGCGCTGGCTTTCTGGGTGGAGGTGAGGCCCACCTGCACCTGCACCCCTCCTCCCACTGACGTGCCCCGCTGGGTCCTGACCAGCCCAGGGCTCTTTGGGAGCAGGAGTTAGGAGCACAGACTCAGCGGTTAGCAATAGGATTGATCTTTGAGGGCGTAGGACTGTGGCACTAGAAGTGCCCCCTATTCACAGCATAAATTGTCTTAGAAGAGTTTTTAGAGAGGGAAAAACCCACAGCTTGGAACCAGCTCATCCTGGCCTCAGGTCAGAGAAGACGCAGTGCCCAGGAGCCCGAGGCTCAGCCAGAAAGGGAGGTGACACTCCCAGCTGCCTTGTTCTTTCCTCCAGATAGACTCAGGAGCCAGCACACACCAGGAAGTGGCTCCATCAGGGGTAACTTCTCTAACAGGGATGGATTTCCAGGAGATTTAAAAATAATGACATAGAAAACTATTTCTAGAAAGAATTACCTTCAAATCTGTGGCTCAAATTGTAATAGCTTCATTCATCTTTGGCCAGCTACTTTGTGTTTGCACATTCCTTGGGAAGTACTGTACTTAAACGATTATTTACAAATAGCCTAAAATATATCTTCTTTGTCAAGGGTTGAGGGTGGTTCCAGGGGCCACATGCTCTTGTCAGTGACCAGCTCTTTCATAGCCCCTTAGCAAAAGCTGATGTGACTTCAGTTAGGGATGAGTATCCGCTGCCCAACTGCAGTGTCTCCTTGGCCATGCAGTCCTCAGAGGATCAGTGTTCTCTAAAAGTGGGTGCGTGAATCACACAGTGTCCTCTTAAGTGCTTCGTCATAAAGGCAGGTGCTGTCTAGACCCTGTGCCTCAGTGCCCTCTGTCCCTGTCACCAGGCCTCGGCGGGTGTTCCTGCCACAGCTGTGCAGGGTGCTCCCACCCACACTCCTCACGCCGCACCCTAGCTAGCTGGGGTCCTGTAGGGGCCACTCCACATCTTGGGCGAGGCTTCTGTCACCCCAGGCACAGCCTATGTTCCTACTGGAGCCCATTTCACAGCTGGAGTGGGCTCAGCCTGTGCCTCTGTTGTGGAATTGTATGTCCATAAAGGGATTGGTTGGTATCAGTAATTTCAGGGTTAAATATTTGCTGGCATGATGCATTAAATTATTTTAGTGCCAGATACATTTTTAAAAGCAAAGTGCTTTAGTGTGTCCCCTCAAATCCTACTTGGGATAAAGAGATGCCACCTAATGGGTGGCAGAAAGGACGCTGGTAGAGGTTCTAGGTGATGCTTGTGAAGAGCTCTGGCCAGCTCCACGTGACCAGGGAGAGGAAAAGCCCGGCCCTCCTGGAGGTGAAGACCGAGAAGCTGACCTCTCCGGCACCTGTGAATACCCCCTGGTCAGTTGCAAGTGCAGCAGCAGTGTGTGTGCAGAGTCAGTGCAGACACTGCGGCGCCTCAGCGCCTCACTGCTGGGGTGAAAAGAGCACTTTTTATTTACAGAAACGTGAATTCATAGATAGCGAGCCTCCCCTTTTTAAAAAAATTGAAGCGATATTTCATCCTTTTTTGAGCTTCTCTCCCTACTCCATCTCCAAACTTGGAGCTGTCAGGTGAGCACAGGTTGTAGGGTGTTGAGCGAGCCCTGGCACATGCCGGGCACAGGGTTCCCCACACTGGGCAGTGACAGGGCCCAGGGAGGGCCTCGGATGGAGTTCCCCACACTGGGCAGTGATGGGGCCCAGGGAGGCCACCGGAGGAGCGGCACCCCCGTTCTCCCCACAGCAAGGGCTGGCTGGGCAGGTGCAGCCCTGGGGCAGAGGGAGAGGACAGGTCTCCCGGCACCTCCCGGATGGCACCGGGACAAGGAGGGCTGGGCTGGGGTCACTCACCTTGTCTGTTGAGTGCGATGGTGCCAACCACCCACACTGTCAGCTCCGCGACCAGCTGGGGAAACGTCACACTCGCCCACCAAGGCACTCGCTGAGGCCACAACGCCGCCTGACGGGGACACACAAACGCTCCGGGGACTTTGATGCACCATAAAGAGCAGAGGCGTCTGGGTAAAGTAACACAGGGCAAGGGACTTTAGAGAAGTAACAGCGAGTGAAACTTTTCCATACACTTCAGAAATGTTTTAACTTAAGGCTTCAGTATAATGTTGAATTCTCCTGATGTCCTTGTTGACATGAATATGTGTGCGTGAAATTTTACACACTTCCATGGTCACTAAACAGCCTTTTCCCCAGGCCAGGCCATTGGGTACTTGGCCCACTTCACGTACTGATTACTTGACTTGGCGTTTTCTAGATATAAACATGTACGTGTGTGTCCTGGCTTTGTGGTGTAAATGTGTAGTGCGTGTGTGTGTGTGTGTGTGTGTGTGTGTGTAAGGCTAGGTCTTGGCACGTTTCCTGTCTCAGCGGACCCTGTCCTCATGGAGTTAGTCTCTGCCCAGAAGCCCTTGGACAGCACAGGCCACACCTGAGGGCACTGATGGTGGTGACTCCACAGAGCTGTGGTCAGGGGTGAGTGTGTGCTGCGTGGCCTAGAGTCATGCCCCTGGAAGTGCTGGGCGAGGGTCTGCAGGGCCCAGTGCCATTCCAGAGCCTCAGTTCTCTGCAGCACATGCAGCACAGGCCTGAAGGAGACCTGGCGCCCCAGCCCTGAGCTGCCCATCTGCATCAGGGCACTGATGTGGGAGCATCTTCCCCTGGGGGTGTTAAGGAGAAGGTCCTGTTGGGGGTAGAGATTCACGCAGAAAAGAGTGACCGACTCATCCATGTGCCTCAGTTTATACCACACAATTGCAGGTGTCCTGCCTCCCACACATGGGGCCTAATGGGTTCTGACAGCGTGGTGTCTAGTCCCAGCCCCGTTGGTGCTTGCTGTTCACATCTAAGCAAGTGAAGGACTGAAGGTGCCCAGCTGTGCCCTCAGGGGAAACCAAGTCACCCGCCCGATCAACACTTGACCCTTCTTGGGCAGTGAGAGTGGAGCTGCCCCCGCAGCACCCTCGGGAGCCGTGCAGTTCACAGCAGTAGCTGGATCTCCCCGAGGACATTTGTCCTTGCATGTCTTAATGATTTGTCCACAAAAACACCAGGTTTTCTTCCTCTGCCCCTCTGCCCTGCAGTGGGGGCACTCTCCGTAACTCAGCATCACTGGGGGGCAACTGGGAGGCCTGGGTCCGGGTGACCTTCTCCACCTAGATATTTACCCCACTCAGTTCCAGCTCTACCAACAGGGCCCCCCGCAGGGACTTGGGGTGGCAGAGTCTGGGCCTGTCTCAGGGCCTTGTTCATGGAAGGGAGATGAGTCGGGTTGAAAGCTCATCGTGGAGGGTTCTGTGTGGGGCCCTTACAGGACTGGACCACAGCCAAGATGCCTGCCTGTAAACCATGCCCAGCCCCCGTCATTTCCACGTGAAGCCGCAGGCCTCGGAGCCTTGGTCTGAAATGCCTGTCGAGTGACCTCGGTCCATAAACGTGGGTGCACAGTCTGTTCCCCCCAAGTACGGGGCAGGAGGAGCACCGCCCTCTGTAGCTGCTCCAATGGAAAGGGCTCTTTTCTCTGAGGTCTTTATACATTAGAAAGCTCTTCTGGGAAGAATGAATCCATAGTGTCCTTCTGTATTCACTTTCAACTGCTTTCTAAATTAGCTGAGAAATTCTGACTTGAAATATTGTCAGGTAAGCATTTCTTCAGTTTTCATGTGTGTATGTAACAGTAGCTTTGCATGGAAATTGTAATCGGTATTGAATGGAATGTACTGCCTTCTCCTCCTAAATCAATAAACATATTTCGTGGAAACTGGTCCTTGTTTGTTTGAATTGGAACCATTTGGTGGCTCCTGGTCACCTCTCCTAGGCCCCCCTTTGCTTTCCATAAGCCAGCGCAGCACACCCTGGTGGTGCCCCCAGCCCTGCAGCCCGCCTGGCAGGGGCTGGAGCTGACGCGGTGCAGGCTGGTGCTGCCCTGGGGCCCTTCTCGGCACCCCGGCACCCAGAAGAAGATGGACATCGCGCTCTCACCTGAGGCGTGCTGGACCCAGCGGCTTTGTGCAGGTCGTAGGGATTCCCAGTTGGAACGAGGGAGGGTCTGTGTGTGTGTGAGTGGGTGTGTTTGGTGGGCTGGGGGAAGTCACTTCTTCCCACCTTAATTGCCAAGTCTTTCTAACCAAGTCATACTCAGAACCCTTATTGATTAACTTCCACACAGTTTCTGTTCCAGCAGGTGTGAACATTTTGTTTTGACAGAAGCAGACCATTGAGAGAGTTTTCATTTTAAGAACTGATAGTAGGATGTGCTCGGTGGGTGAGTTTAGGGGTAAAGGCCTCATTGTGATAGTTTGGGGTTGGGAGGAGTCAGGTTTCAGGTGGTTCATTAGTAAGAGGGAGTGTCTTCCTGCAGCCTCAGGTTCAGTACCAAGGGCGCTTCCTGCACCCTCCGAAGCAGGTGGTTCCCTTCGTCAGCTGCCTTGTGCCCCAGTCCCTATTGCCGACACACCTGGACACAGATCCTGGTTTTGGTCTTGGCCCACACAGCTTTTCGAATACACCCTTTGTCTTCAGTGTCTTGCGTTCTTTTCCTGTGCGTGTGGTCTGATTCTGACCACTGAGTCCAGACGCCTCCCTTGTGAATACGCAAAGGACACAGACGTGGTGCTAAAAAGGCCTGTTTGCTTGCACATGATACGCCCAGAAAAAAACTGTTTCGCCCTCTGGCCTTTCAGAGGGTGTTGGGGGAACGTCCACACCCTTGTTCCAGGCCTGATCAGTACCCTTCAGTGGAAGTGCAGGGGCACATTTAGCCACAGCTTGCATCTCCGGGCCCCGGGCCCTGGTTGCTCCTGGCCGCCTGCTTTATGAACTGAGGGCCTCAGTAGCCTTCAGGAGGGAGGTGGGTAAGTAAGCCTGCTGTGCTCTGTGCTGCCTGCGGCCTGGCTGGTGCCTGCTTCACGCAGGCCTCAAGTCTCTGCACCTTCCCGGGGCACACCCCCTCCCAGGGTTCACACACACCACGGGGCAGTTGCCGAGGGGAGGGGTGAGCCTGGGAACAGCCCGTGGGCAACCTTGATTGCCCCTCCTGAGGTGGGGGCTCTGTGACCTTTTGACCTTACTGGTCTGCTGGACATGTCAGGCACTGCCAGGCACCCTCTCCTCCAGGGAAGATGGCTCCCAAGGTCCGGTCAGCTGAACGGCACTGCTGCTTCCGTGAAGAGTGATTTCCAAGGTGCTGGCCACTTTTCACATATTCACGCGACCGTAGTAACAAGCAGGAGCGGTTGCCGGCCACGTTTTACATGTTCATGCAACCATAGTAACAAACAGGAGTGGGTGACAAGTTTGTTTCACAACGGGTGTGCCTTTTTGGACAGCCCAATTTAAATTTTAAATGGCGGGGAAATTCAGAATGAACACCCATCTGACTCTGCAGCTTTATTCAGTCACCAGTGTCTGCAGATGAGAGCACCAAGAGCTGGGAGCATTTACACGTGCCAGCTGCGTGTTTGATGCCAATCTCCAGATGGTTGCTGTTTTCAAGACTAAAGAATCTTGCCAGAGCTGGGATATACTAATTATTTTTTTCATTAACAAGCAAGTTAGCCATTAAAAGTTTGAGTTGGAGTGACACACCACAAGACGGGACCACGTAACAGTGATTTTGTACATCATTCCGCCACCCTGACAGCCCTTTAGAAGCTGAGAGTCTCCCTTGGGCGGCATGTCCCCTCTGTGTCAATGAGTCAGCACTAGGCTCCCCCAGGTGACTTCCCCACACGAGGCCCCACAAGCCCTACTGCCTGGGGTCCCTCCCGAAGCCTAGCCCAGGCCTGTGTCTGTTCCCCGTGTCAGGTTCGCAGGGAGAGGGCCTGGCTTACAGGAACTCAGCCTGAGCCTCAGTGCCCTTCCCACCAGGGCGTGGAGGGCTCTGCAGATGTATGGTCCGGGAAGGCCATAATAGCCAATTTCACAACTGACCATACCCGAAAAGTGGATGTGAGTAAGCTATGTAATAGCTTATTCAGTCAAAAGATAGCTATTGTGGTGAGAGAAGTATTTTAAAATATGTTTAACTCATGTTAATCAGAACGTGAACTTGACAGGTTGCCCTTCGTATTTGCTGAGCAGCAGAGCTCAGCTGTGCCCTTCGGTGTGGCCTGGCTGGCTTTCCTACTTCCCTCCTTCTGTGCCCACCTAGCCCTTTCACTGGCACCGTGCTACCATCCGGGGAACAGAATGAAGAGGAGGTGGAGGTGAGGTGCTGGGATACCTCACCCCTCTCGCTGCGCTCGAGTCTCAGCTCTGCCAGGCAGCCTGTGAAGGAAGAGGCCTTTGGCCCTCTCGCCAGGAGGGAGGGAGCATCCCATGAGCAGGCCGGTCCCAACTCAGTCTGGCAGGCCTGGTATTCCTCCCTTAAGGGTGAGATGGACACCCACCACCCTCTGTGCTCAGCTTGTCCATCAATTCCTTAGTGGAATTTAGGGAGATTAACAACAAATGTGTTTAGAACTACAGGGGTGGTGCCTGTCCAAACAACCTGAAGCGATTTGTGATGATCTTTAACATCACCAGAGGCACGGGAAATCGTACTGGTTTTCATTGTAAGGGAAAAAAAGCTGTAACGTGAGCACCTTTTGTATACCACAGTAATGTTAAATTATCTGTACATTGAGTTTTTACGGTTTAGTTTCATATATTGTTACGCTGCCGAAACGCTCTGCCCATGTGTATCATTTTTCCCTCAGCTGCTGTTTTGGGATGTGGGTTTTTCTACTCCCCTTTGGCATTCCTGATTGATTATGAGTGTGGGGAGGGTTGTTACTGGAATATTAGTACTCCTGATCTAAGTTACCACAACTTACAACGTTGGGAATAGTTCTCTTTGAAGAATTTTTTTTTAACTAATACTGTGCCCTAAAATCCCCAGTGCGCGTCGTTCACCTGCTCTGCTCTTTGCCACCCGTTTGCTGAGCACCTCTGGGCTTTACGTGAGCACCGTGTCCTGTGTTTACAAGGACGCAAGCCTTAGGCAGTCTTTGATATGTGAATGCTCACTGAATTTCTTTCTAAACCTAAAACATTAATTTTTTTTCCAAGACGGAGTCTCACTCTGTCGCCCAGGCTGGAGTTCAGTGGCACGATCACGGCTCACTGCAATCTCCGCCTCCAAGGTTCAAGCAATTCACCTGCCTCAATGTCCTGAGTAGCTGGGACTACACGCACACGCCACCACGCCTGGCTAATTTTTGTTTTTTGTTTTGTTTTGTTTTTTTGAGACCGAGTCTCACTCTGTTGCCCGGGCTGGAGTGCAATGGCGTGATCTTGGCTCACTGCAGCCTCCGCCTCCCGGGTTCAAGCGATTCTCCTGCCTCAGCCTCCTGAGTAGCTGGGACTACAGGTGTGCACCACCATACCCAGCTAATTTTTGTATTTTTAGTAGAGACAGGGTTTCACCATGTTGGCCAGGATGGTCTTGATCTCTTGACCGCATGATCTGCCCACCTTGGCCTCCCAAAGTGCTGGGATTACAGGTGTAAGCCACCGCATCTGGCCTAATTTTTGTATTCTTAGTAGAGACAGGGTTTCACCATGTTGGCCAGGCTGGTCTTGAACTCTTGACCTCATGATCCACCTGCCTTGGCCTCCCAAAGTACTGGAATTACAGGCATGAGCCACCATGCCCAGTCCAAAGCATTTATTTTAGCCATTTCATTTAATGCCGTTTTTCCTGTGTAGTTGTAATTCTGACACCAGAGACTAATGGATGACCTCATGCTTGTGCTTTATTGATAATTCTGAATTGAGTTGAATTGGCACCTAATCAAACATTTAATATTAGTATATTTAGAGTAATTATGTGTTGCAACTCCTAAGTTAAAGACAAAAAGGGGGCCAGGTGTGGTGGTTCATGCCTGTAAGCCCAGCACTTTGGGAGGCCGAGGCGGGTGGATCACCTGAGGTCAGGAGTTCAAGACCAGCTTGGCCAACATGGTGAAACCCCTTATCTACTAAACACAAAAATTAGCAAGGCATGGTGGTGTGTGCCTGTAATCCCAGCTACTCAGGAGGCTGACAGGAGAATTCGCTTGAACCCGGGAGGCAGAGGTTATAGTGAGCCAAGGTTGCGGCAACAGAGCGAGACTCCATCTCAAAAAAAAAAAAAAAGGGCTGTTACCTTCCTGGCAGTGGCACGAGGGGAAGAAGAGCATAGCTGAGCTGTTGTGTTAAGGGCACCTGGGACAATGCCCTTTCCACCCCTGTAGGTTCCCACCACAGCCTCCCTCCCCTCCACGCTTCTGCTCTAGCATTACAGATAATTTCTTTAAAATATGTAACAAATTCCGACGATTGGGATGAATTCCCTCATGAATTGGGCCTTCAGTTCCGTGGTTGGTGATGAGGGGTCAGTCGCCCCCTTCACATGGCTCCGGGAGGACTGGCTTGGTGCGTTCTCGGGATGGTGCGTTCCTGGGACGATGCGTTCCTGGGGCAGAATCATCCAGGCTTTTGCAACTATCTTGACACTTGATTTTATTTTGCCACAGAATGGCTTATTTCTGTCTGTTAAACGTTCCCCATGAAAGCCCTTAATAAAATTCACCTCTGAAGGGTGAAAGTTGGATTTAGATTCTAAAATTTGCAAATATTTTGTTTTTCAGGTCTTGAGTCACCACGTCCGAATATAATTCTTGGATTAGTAATCTGCCAAAAAATAAAACGTCCCGCAAACACTGGAGAGTTAGACAAGATGGATGAAAAGCGAACCCGACTTCAGCAAGAAGAAGCGGACGTTCCGGCCTATCCAAAAGTAACCACAGCCCCGCAGTCCGAAAAGAAGCCATCCAAGTATCAGCTCTACTCTGCAGACACGGCTGTCAGCAGCACACCCCCTGGGTCGCCTCCCCCTCCGCCCCCTCTTCCAGAACCACCGGTGCTAAAAGTGTTGTCATCCCTCAAACCTGCAGCCACCAGCCCAGCCACAGCAGCCACAACAGCAGCAGCAGCCTCCACGGCAGCTTCCGCCGCCGCTTCCTCTGCTTCCAAAACAGCGTCACCACTGGAGCACATCCTGCAGACTCTCTTTGGAAAGAAGAAATCATTCGACCCCTCTGTCCGGGAGCCGCCTGGGTCCACCGCAGGTCTCCCCCAGGAGCCCAAAACCACAGCAGAGGACGGGGTGCCGGCGCCTCCGCTGTTAGATCCCATCGTCCAGCAGTTCGGTCAGTTCTCAAAAGATAAGGCCCTAGAGGAAGAGGAGGATGACAGGCCATACGACCCCGAGGAGGAATATGACCCCGAGAGGGCTTTCGACACTCAGCTTGTGGAGCGAGGCCGGCGCCACGAGGTGGAAAGGGCTCCTGAAGCAGCTGCCGCCGAGCGGGAAGAGGTGGCCTACGACCCCGAGGATGAGACCATCTTAGAAGAAGCGAAAGTGACTGTTGATGACTTGCCCAACAGGATGTGTGCCGACGTGAGAAGGAACTCCGTGGACAGGCCTGCTGAGCCGGTGGCTGGGGCCGCCACGCCCTCCTTGGTGGAACAACAGAAGATGCTAGAAGAGCTGAACAAACAGATCGAGGAGCAGAAGAGACAGCTGGAGGAGCAGGAAGAAGCTCTCAGGCAGCAGAGGGCCGCAGTCGGGGTCTCCATGGCCCACTTCTCAGTGTCGGACGCCTTGATGTCTCCACCACCAAAGTCATCCTTGCCCAAGGCGGAGCTGTTCCAGCAAGAGCAGCAGCCCGCAGACAAGCCCACCTCCCTGCCCCCCGCCAGCCAGGCATCAAACCACAGAGACCCACGGCAGGCAAGGCGTCTGGTCGCCGAGGCCGGTGACGGGGAGGGGGAGCCTCTCTCCAGGCTTTCGGCACGTGGTGCCCAGGGTGCCCTGCCTGAGAGAGATGCTTGCAGGGGCGGCCTTGTGGGCCAGGCACCCGTGCCAGTCCTGGAGGAAAAGGAGCCAGCCTCTTCCCCCTGGGCTTCAGGTGAAAAGCCCCCAGCGGGGTCCGAGCAGGACGGCTGGAAGGCAGAGCCTGGGGAGGGCACCCGCCCTGCCACGGCTGGAGACAGCTCGGCCAGGCCTGCCCGGAGGGTGCTGCTGCCCACACCACCCTGTGGTGCCCTGCAGCCCAGCTTCCCGCTGCAGCACGACGGTGAGAGGGACCCTTTCACCAGCCCGGGGTTCGCGTCGCAGGACAAGGCTCTTGGCTCAGCTCAGTATGAGGACCCAAGAAATCTTCTTTCTGCTGGAAGGAGCAGCAGCCCTGCAGTTGAAACAGGGGGGGACAGAGAGCCACAGGCCAGACCCGGCGAGGGCACCACCCCGCTCCCCACACCAGGACAGAAAGTGGGGGGCGCTCAGCCCCAGTTTCAAGGTCAGCGTGAACCTGGACCTCATGCTTTGGGGATGTCAGGGCTTCATGGCCCCAATTTCCCGGGACCAAGGGGGCCAGCCCCTCCGTTTCCAGAAGAGAGTATCGCCTCTAACGATGGGCCACGAGGGCCTTCGCCAGCCAGATTTGGAGCCCAGAAGGGGCCCATCCCTTCCTTATTCTCGGGGCAACATGGGCCACCTCCTTATGGGGACAGCAGAGGCCCCTCACCCTCTTACCTTGGTGGACCACGAGGGGTGGCACCATCCCAATTTGAAGAACGCAAGGATCCCCATGGGGAGAAGAGGGAGTTCCAGGACGCCCCGTATAACGAGGTCTCGGGCACCCCCGCCCAGTTTGAAGGGACAGAGCAGGCCCCGTTTCTGGGAGGCAGAGGCGGCGCGCCTTTCCAGTTCGGAGGCCAGAGAAGGCCGCTGCTGTCCCAGCTGAAAGGCCCCCGAGGCGTCCCCCCTCCCTCTCAGTTTGGAGGTCAGAGAGGACCACCCCCTGGCCATTTCGTGGGCCCAAGAGGGCCCCATCCTAGCCAGTTTGAAGCTACCCGGGGCCCTCATCCCAACCAGTTCGAAGGACCCAGAGGCCAGGTCCCTAACTTTATGCCAGGTCCCAGGGGCATTCAGCCTCAGCAGTTCGAAGACCAGAGGGTCCATTCACCGCCAAGATTCACAAACCAAAGGGCGCCAGCACCGCTGCAGTTTGGTGGACTACGGGGGTCTGCGCCCTTTTCTGAAAAAAACGAGCAGACCCCGTCGCGATTTCACTTCCAGGGCCAGGCCCCGCAGGTGATGAAGCCGGGCCCCAGGCCCCTGCTGGAGCTCCCCAGCCACCCCGCGCAGCACCGGAAGGACCGCTGGGAGGAGGCCGGCCCGCCCTCCGCGCTCTCCTCCAGCGCGCCCGGGCAGGGCCCCGAGGCCGACGGACAGTGGGCATCGCCCGACTTCCGAGAGGGCAAAGGCCACGAATACAGAAACCAGACTTTCGAAGGGAGGCAGAGGGAGCGCTTCGACGCGGGCCCCAAAGAGAAGCCGCTGGAGGAGCCCGACGCCCAGGGCCGGGCGTCCGAGGACAGGAGGAGAGAGCGCGAGCGCGGCCGAAACTGGAGCCGAGAGCGGGACTGGGACCGGGCCCGGGAGTGGGACCGACACCGGGACAAGGACTCCAGCCGGGACTGGGACAGAAACCGGGAGAGGAGCGCCAACCGTGACCGAGAGCGCGAGGCCGACCGGGGCAAGGAGTGGGACCGCGGCCGGGAGCGGAGCAGGAACCGAGAGCGCGAGCGAGACCGGAGGCGCGACCGGGACCGGTCCCGGAGCAGAGAGCGGGACCGAGACAAGGCCAGGGACAGGGAGCGGGGCCGCGACCGCAAAGACCGGAGCAAGAGCAAAGAGAGCGCTCGGGACCCGAAGCCCGAGGCCTCGAGGGCCTCCGACGCCGGTGCCGCCTCGCAGGCCTAGACGCCCCGGCCGGGCAGAGACCCTTTTTAAAGCCACGTTCGTAAAATGCGTTGAACAAATAGCTTTTGAAATAGCCACGATCTTAGATTCAGGATAGAATATTCTGGACTTAAAAATTACTGTAATTTTGTGTAAATGGTTTCTTACTAGATTTCACATCTTTACAATTCTGATGCTTTTTTAAAAAAAACTAAACTTTAATATTTCCATTTAAAGTTAAAGAAATGGGAAATTGCCTACAGAGCATATTGCTTTTTCAGATCATAAAGTTACCTTTTTCAATAACTTGACTATTGTAAATTTTAAGGGAATTTCATTGGACCCTAGAGCCATACCTTCACTGACATCTCATCTGTTTGTGTTTCCAGAAGCTGCTTTTACAGGTCTTAGCCGCTGTCCCGGAGGCCGGTGTGGGTGTGACCCGCAGGCGTCCACCCTGCGGCTGGGGAGAAGTGTTAGTAGCTTGTATCTGGAGTCTTGAGAAACACAAAACTTACAAATGCATCTTTCTTTTTGTCATAAAATTTGAATTGCAATTTTCAACTGGGAAACAAACACACATTTCTTAGCGAGCTCAGCTTTTATATGTCACCTTATCAATTTTTTCAAAAACATGATTTAAAGCAACATCTGTCCTAGTATAATTGTTGCATTTTAAATAACAATTTATTGAAAAACGTTAAGTTTGACCAGCCTAAAAAAAAGTAACAAACCAATTAAGTGTACTTTGGGGGCGGGCAGGAGTCCTTGATCTGAATAATCGGAAGGTTTTGTTCGTCCAGTTTCACCTTCTGAGCAGTTCTGTGTCCCGAGAAAAGTGCAGTCAGCCTCAAACTGGTATTTGTCAGATGATCCATTTAAAAGTTTGTCCTTGAAAGTGGAACAATACTCGTATAAAGCCTGAGATGAGAAATAGTGATTATTAGCTCAAGAACTGCAAATGAGATAGGAAGCTGTTCACTGTGAAACAGTCTCTTGCTTGTGTATTTTTTGAGTACTTCTGAAGTGTGAAGTAAAAAACATCTGGCTAATTTATTTGTACAAATACACTTTGATAATTTTTTATATTTTCATAAAGTTACTTTTACAGATATAAAATTAAAGAACTTCACTTGTCCTTTGGAGTCTGTTATTCCATTGTACGTCACTACAGATTTTTCACTTTATAGCACAGATTTCTTAAGTTAAGAAAACATTGAGAACGTATCAGTTTGAGATGTTTGGTGTTGAAAGCCAAGTGTCCATAGGTTAAATTACATTAAAGTAGGTGTCACTTTCCAACATCTAGTACGATGTGAAGGTTTTTTTTGTTTGTTTGTTTAACATATAAAGCAAATTTTTCTAATTTAAATACACAAATGTAAAAATCAAGTGTGTTTCTTTAGTTTACTTGATAGAGATTCCTGTAAATTGTATTTTATATTGCGGAGGCTTATATCACTGTACATGAGAACATGGAACGACATAGGTTTTGTTACTCGCAGTAGAATAAACAGCCACAGGAAGTTTCTGTCTCGGGTCTTCATCAGCCTTTTTCTAACGCCGAGAAGTTTGGGGTCATGCACGGACGCCCTGGCCACCCAGTTTCTTGTTGCTGGTTTGCCTGGGCGTGGGCAGGAGTGCCCTTTGGACCCCTCCCTGAACTCATGCTGAGCCCAGGGTGAGACTGGCTGGGTGCGACTCCCCACATCCTTCCGTCACGGGGCAACTCTCTCGCTGCCTGTGGGGACTCAGTGCCATGCAGCTCTGGAGACAATGGGCAGGAAGGTCGGGAGGAGGGACTCACCCCCTTCAGACCCTCTCCTGGGGCTTTCAGAGTGGGAGCCCGAGACCACCGCGACAGCCTCAGCTGTGGTGAAGGGGTCTCATGGTTGAGGAGTGAGCCCCGAAGCCCCAGCCCATCCAGGCTGCAGCACAGAGCGCGTCCCCGGACTCTGCCGGGCGTGGGCTGCAGCAGAGCGTGCGCCCGCGGACTCTGCTGGGCGTGGGCTGCAGCACAGAGTGCGCCTGGTGGCTCTGCCAGGCGTGGGCTGCTGCTGAGGACACAGGTGGGCAGGCGGGGTTGGCGGCCCAGACCCAGCAGTGCCAATAGAGGAGACATGGTGCCCCACGTGCCTGCACACAGCGTGGCTGCAGGGACAGGCTCCGTGAGCTGGCGCCTGGCCTGCGCTTGGCTTCTGAACAAGCCTATGGGTCCACAGCCCAGCCATGAGCAGACGCTGGTGGGACGTTCCCGTGCAGACCAGTGCAGCCCCCTTGGCCAAGTGTCTGGTGGGACAGCAACAGCTCTGACCAGCCTCCTCCAACAGCTCCAGACCGTGACCCGTGCAGCCAAAGGGCTCACTGTGCGGAAAAGTGGCGAGGAAGACTCAGCTCCAGTTTGCCTCTGGGCTCATCCGCGGCCCGGTCGGTCACACGAAGCAGGGAAAGGCCCAGGCCCCGGAGCCCTGGCACCCACAGGCCCACAAGGCACCACAGGGTCACTGAACTGTGGCTCCCTGTTCCAGCAGGGAGGCCGAGGCAGCTGTCGGGGAAAATGGAAAGAGCCATCTCACTGGAGAACTCGGCACGGGGGCCTCCAACAGGCGGTAACACCCAAAGC
The DNA here is from genome assembly GCF_000951045.1 of Mandrillus leucophaeus. Taxonomy (NCBI): domain Eukaryota; kingdom Metazoa; phylum Chordata; class Mammalia; order Primates; family Cercopithecidae; genus Mandrillus; species Mandrillus leucophaeus. The sequence continues at coordinate 4,834,443 of NW_012104365.1, read as the reverse complement.
AGCAAGCACCTTCCCTGCCCAGCCCTCACATCAGGCGTCAGTGAGTCCCAGGGAGGAGGCAGCAGTGGGGGCCGTGGCTGTGGCTGAGCTTGGGGGGCCTAACCAGAAGGGCAGAAAAGACCACAACAGACATGCCCAGACGGACAGTGACCTCAGCCCTCGGTGGCAGGGCAGGGCCAGTAAACAGGCTGAGCCAGAGCGAGACTGGCTGGGTGCGGGTCCCCACACGCTGGGTCTGTCTTCCTGTGGGACACAGCAAAAGGGAGAACCAAGCCTGCCCAAAACGTCAGACCCAGCAGTCACCGCTGTCATTATTTTGGTACTTTCCTTAATCTTTTTCTCTCTCTGCATCTAAATTTTGACAAAATCAGGGTCCCTCCAGGAGCACGCTGTGGCCTGGGGTTTGCTCCTCCTCCGGCTGCTCTGCTGCTTCCAGCCGACCTCACTCATGGGCTCAGGGTACCCATGTGGGGACCCTGCCATTGGCTGAGTACGTCTGTTCCACAGGAGGCTGGGAGGCTCAGTGGGCTTACTCAGAGGAAAACCTGAACGAACTCCATCACCCGCCTCCGTAAACCACAGCTCTGCCTGGCATCTGGGCCTCCTTTCAGATCCAGGATCTAGAAATTCCTAGAAGGCCTGATTATTTCCCATCCCCGTTGCACAGACTCCTGATAAACAGAGGAAGATCCATTTGGGAAGGGGTGGTGGGAAAATTAGCTGCGTATTTTTGGCATTTAGCAGGGCCCCTTCCTCTGGGAGACGGCAGTCTCTCCTCCATTCCAGGGGCCTGGGTCTGTCCAGAGTCTGGAACTTGGCCGAGGGCCCGGAACTCTGTGTTGGGGCTTCCAGTCAGAGCGAAGGACTCCTGCTCTCGAACCTACAGCCTTTCTGCCAGCACAAAACGGGGACGCCTTTGGCAGGATGTCCATTTTTTTCAGTTGTAGGGAAGCCGCACCCATCAGGCAACGCGTGAACTATGTGGGTCAGATGACTGCGCCTCTGCTGCCCCTCACCGCTGTGCTGGGAATCACGTCAGTGGCATGGCTCCCGCCAGCCCGGAGCTCCACCATCCCCACTGCATTGGGAGTCCAGCTGCATGGCAGCAGTTCCCACCGCAGTTTTTGGCCTACAGAAAAGAATGATCACGGCGCTCTTCCCGGGGGCGAGTGAGGGTGAGGGTGCGGGTGCGGGTGACAGATCGGGGGCGAGTGAGGGTGCGGGTGTGGGTGAGGGTGCGAGTGTGGGTGAGGGTGACAGATCGGGTGTGAGTGTGGGTGAGGGTGCGGGTGAGGGTGAGGGTGCGAGTGTGGGTGAGGGTGCGGGTGAGGGTGAGGGTGCGGGTGACAGATCGGGTGCGAGTGTGGGTGAGGGTGCGGGTGAGGGTGAGGGTGCGGGTGAGGGTGAGGGTGTGGGTGAGGGTGAGGGTGCGGGTGAGGGTGCGAGTGTGGGTGAGGGTGCGGGTGAAGGCGTGGGTGCGGGTGATGGTGTGGGTGAGGGACTGGGTGTGGGTGCAGGTGACAGATCGGGTGCGAGTGTGGGTGAGGGTGCGGGTGAGGGTGAGGGTGCGGGTGTGGGTGAGGGTGCGGGTGAGGGTGCGAGTGTGGGTGAGGGTGCGGGTGAAGGTGTGGGTGACAGATCGGGTGCGAGTGTGGGTAAGGGTGCGGGTGAGGGTGAGGGTGCAGGTGCGGGTGAAGGTCTGGGTGAGGGTGCGGGTGAGGGTCCAGGTGAGGGTGTGGGGCTACCCCGTGAATTCACTCCTCAGAATCCTGGTGAAGGGGTGACCTCCAAGCCCCAAGGACATCAAGCGGGTCTTGCATGACAAATCCATCCTAGCGTTCCACTGTCCTCTCCAGTATACGAGGAAAGTTCTGGATTTCACTTAGTTTAGGGTAGGCTACCTGTGGGGCAACAGTTTCGGTGATTGATCAAGAAAGTGGGGGCAGGAGGGGTGGTCACTCCTAGTCGTTCACTCCAACACATCAAATCTAGAATCTCGTATCTGAGTCCCTGTCTCACTTATGCAAGCTTATATTCCTTCCACCCAGATCCCACACTCTCAACATCCATTTCCACATATTTTCCCCAGGTTTTGGTAGGGAAGCATTTGTGCACCACACTTCACACCTTCTCTTTTGGGGTCTGCTGGAACTCCAGTCTGGATCTAGGTCTAGAAGGAAAACAGAGGTGGTGGTAGGTCCTGGGCAGGATGGTGGCGCCTTACAGGGCAGCTCCCTAGGGAAGACACTTGAGGGTCTTCAGGCAAAGGGGTCTCAGCTCCCCAGGCAGTGGTGGAAGAGCCGCATGGGCCTTCAGAGAAGACTTGTGGAGTTTACGGGCAGATCCCAACAGACTTGCGGGGCTTGTGGTCCTCAGCTTCACTGGGATCTTCCCACATGCCCCCATTCCAACATCAGGTTCCAGTTCTTTCCCAACTTCCCTTAAATTTAACAAAAGAGGCACTGCAAAGTCGAAACTGTAGATTATGCTGTAATTAAATTGTCCAGGAGACTAGGCTTCAGGTTTGTTTTGCAGAAATCTCAGCCGCGTGGCTACAGGAGATAAGGACTTATTTTAAGACAGTCATAGAGGCTTTCAGGTTCCTTTTCAGACTCCAAGCCAGGAATTTAAAGCACCGAGAGCTGGAGCTGCTGTGTCCATCACCAGCAGGTCCTTGTCCTGCTAATTCCTGTCTACAGCTTTGCCAGCACATGGGCCAGTGAGACATCCCTGCCTCCCTCTTTCTTCCTCAGCTCTTTCTCTTCCCCCTTGTTCAATCTGCCTGGAAGCATGCAAGAAGAAAGTACAGGGCCGCCCCCAACCCCTCTGCTTCTGCCCATCACAAGTGCCACGAACCTATGGTCCCCACCATCTCCTCTCACTTCTCCCACCTCTTCAGCAAGAAGCAGGTGCACATTTGGATGGTTTGATTGGATGCTGCCTTCACATTGTGTATAAACTGAAGTTAGAGCAGGTACTCACCACAGTTCTTGCCATTGGTTTTAACATGGAAGCAGTAAAATATAAGAACACTTGTTTTGGGCCAGGCGCGGCGGCTCAGCCTATAATCCCAGCACTTTGGGAGGCCAAGGCAGGCAGATCACGAGGTCAGGAATTCAAGACCAGCCTGGCCAATACGGTGGAACCCCATCTCTATTAAATATACAAAAATTAGCCAGGCGTGGTGGTGGGCTCCTGTAATCCCAGCTACTTGGGAGGCCGAGGCAGCAGAATTGCTTGAACCCAGGAGGTGGAGCTTGCAGTGAGCTGAGATCACACCGTTGTGCTCCAGGCTGGTTGACAGAGCGAGACTCTGACTCAAAAAGAGAACACTTGTTTCACAGTGTGGGATGTTGGTGGTCAAGATATAATGAGGCCTCTCTGGAAGCATTACTTCCAGAATACCCAGGGTCTTCTTTTGCTGGTAGACAGCAACGATCATGAAAGAATTAGGGAAGTGGCAGATGTGCTGCAGAAAAGGCTTCGGGCAGGTGAGTGTGGAGACGCAGCGCCACTGCTCTCCACAAACAAACAGGGTTTGCCCAGCGCTTGGGCCATCAGTGCGACGACAGATGAGCCAGCTCTTCAGTCTCTTCCTAATAGGACATGGTATGTTCAAGCCACTCGTGCAACACAGAGCTGGTGTGGATGAGGGACTTGACTGGCTGTCAAATGAGTTTTCAAAACATTAAATGGAAACTAGACATCTAACCAAAGACATGTTTTGATAAAATTGGTCCAGACTTGCTACAGCAAAATTAGTTTGTATCTTGGTTAAGAAACAGCATCGGGGGCTGGCTTGGGCAGAATAATAAACTTATTTTGTTGCCAATTATTGTTTGCCAGATATAATGTTGTTCTTTAGCAATGTGCTTGGTTTTAAAGAAATTCTTCTTAGGAAAAAAGTGTCCCCATTTACTTCCCATAAGCTTAAAACCTGGACATAGTTGTGAAACCTTTAAATAAATCCACCTTGGAGATTAAAATACAGACAAGTAAATAAACAAGGCGGGCGCGGTGGCTCACGCCTGGGGGAGCCCTGTTGGGGAGGAGGTGAATCCCCTGAGCTTGCTGGAGACCAGCCTGGGCAACACGATGGACCTTGTCTCTATTTTAAAAAAATAAATATATTTTAAAAGGCCAGGCGCGGTGGCTCGCGCCTGTAATCCCAGCACTTTGGGAGGCTGAGGTGGGTGGATCACGAGGTCAGGAGATCGAGACCATCCTGGCTAACATGATGAAACCCCAAACCCCGTCTCTACTAAAAAAATTAGCCAGCGTGGTGGCACGTGCCTGTAATCCCAGCTACTCGGGAGGCTGAGGCGGAAGAATCGCTTGAACCTAGGAGGCGGATGTTACAGTGAATCGAGATCGTGCCACCGTACTCCAGCCTGGGTGACAGAGACTCCATCTGAAAAAAAAAAAAAGAAAGAAAAAAGAATTCAGGCTGGGCACGGTGACTTACATCTGTAATCCCAGAACTTTGGGAGGCCAAGGGGGGCAGATCACTTGAGGTCAGGAGCTCGAGACCAGCCTGGCCAACGTGGCGAAACCCTGTCTCTACCAGAAAAATACAAAACATAGGCAGGCATCGTGGCATGTGCCTATAATCCCAGCTACTCGGGTGGCTGAGGTAGGAGAATCGCGTGAACCCAGGAGGCGGAGGTGGCAGTGAGCCGAGATCACACCACTGCACTCCAGCCTGGGTGACAGAGCAAGACTCTGCCTCAAAAAAATAAATTAATTAATTAAAAATAAATAAGGCACTGACTCACCATTTTCTTTTCCCAGGTTATCCAGGACACTTGGGCGAAAGCATCACCCGCTTTTACTAGAATGTTCAATGGCAGCCTTGGTTCCAGAGGCACTTGGTGAATTCTGCCCATTGGTGGCCATTTGCATGAATTATCAGCGCCTCTTTCCCGAGGGAAAAGGGGTCATGAATGCTTTTAAATCAAAGGCAATCAAAGATCCAGCTCCAGAAAACCCAGAACAAGCTTTGATCACTCCACATCACAGAACAGAAATATCAACTGGCCCAGGAGTCCAAGAAGCTACAAGAGGATGGGAGGAAGGGGGAGCAGTTGCCAGCCGGCCTGGTGACCCTGCCCTGCCCAACCTTCCAAGAATTAAAAAAAGAAAAAAATAAAACAAAAAAACACCCTGCTTGCTATGGTCTGAGTTTGTATCCCTCCAAGATTCATACTGAAACCTAATCTCCACTGTGGTGGCATTAAGAAGAGGGGTCTTGGCCAGGCGCGGTGGCTCACGCCTGTAATCCCAGCACTTTGGGAGGTCGAGGCAGGCAGATCACAAGCTCAGGAGATTGAGACCATCCTGGCTGACACGGTGAAACCCCGTCTCTATTAAAAATACAAAAAGTTAGCCGGGTGTGGTGGCGCGTGCCTGTAATCCCAGCTACTCAGGAGGCTGAGGCAGGAGAATTGCTTGAACCTGGGAGGCGGAGGTTGCAGTGAACCAAGATCACACCATTGCACTCCAGCCTAGGCAATAAATTGAGACTCCATCTCAAAAACAAAAATAAAAAATAAGAAGAGGGATCTTCAGGAGGTGACTAGGTCATGATGGGAGAGCCATCATGAATGGGATTAGTGCCCTCTGACAACAGGCCTGAGGGAGCTGATTTTCTCTCTCTGGTACGTGAGGATGCAACAGGAAGGCACCCTCTGAGCGGAACAGGCCCTCACCAGTCATCATATATGCTGGTGCCTTGATCTGGAACTTTCCAGCTTCCAGAACTAGGAGCAATACATTTCTGTTGTTTATAAGTGACCTAGTCTAAGGTGTCTTGTTATGATAGCACAAATGGACTAAGACACTGCTGGATTTTTATTGGAACTGCATACATCAATTTTGGGAATAACATACATCTTAACACTATCAAACCTTCTAATCCATGAACATAGTATACTCTATATTTGTCCATCTTTTTAATTTATTTCAACAGTATTTTGTAGTTATCAGTGTACAGGTCTTTTACATCTTTTGTCAAATTTATTTCTAAGCTTTTTTTTATTCCTGAGACTGAGTCTCACTTTGTCACTGAGGCTGGACTGCAGTGGCACGATCTTGGCTTACTGTAACCTCCACCTCCCAGGTTCAAGCAATTCTCCTGCTTCAGCCTCCTGAGTAGCTGGAATTACAGGTGCCTGCCACCAGCCTCGGCTAATTTTTGTATTTTTAGTATAGATGGGGTTTCACCATGTTGGTCAGGCTGGTCTCCAACTCCTGACCTCTGGTGACCCACCCACCTTGGCCTCCCAAAGTGCTGGGATTACAGACGTGAACCACCGTGCCTGGCCCTATTTCTAACTTTTTTCATATTTTTTTAATACCATGGTAAATGCCATCTCTTAAAAATTCAGTTTCTGATTGTTGCTATTGTATAGAAATACAATTGAATTAAAAATTTGTTAATTTGAAATAATTGTAGATTCACAGGAAGTTACAAAAATAGTACAGAGAGGTCCCATGAAGCTCTCACTCAGTGTCCCTCAGTGGTTACAGTTTACATAACTATAGCCCAATATCAAAACTGGAGGGTGAGCGCGGTGGCTCACACCTGTAATCCCAGCACTTTGGGAAGCCGAGGCGGGTGGATCACTTGACGTCAGGGGTTAGAGACCAGCCTTGTCAACATGGCAAAACCCCATCTCTACTAAAAATACAAAAATTAGCCGAGTGTGGTAGCAGACGCTTGTAATCCCAGCTACTCCGGAGGCTGAAGCAGGAGGATCGCTTGAACCGGGGAGACGGAGATTGCAGTGAACCGAGGTTGCGCCACTGAATTCCAGGCTGGGCGACAGAGCAAGACGCCATCTCCAGAAAAAAAAAAACACCTGGAAACAGATATGGGCCCACTGCATGTGTCCAGTTCTGTGGCATTTCCACATGTGCAGATTCACGCAAACACAGCCAAGACCCAGCTCTCCCTCACCACAGAGTCCTTTATGCTACTCCTTAGGGTCAACCCATGTTTCTATCCCCCATTCCTTCCCCTTGGCAACCATAAATTTGTTATCAATTTCTATAATTTTGTTATTTCAATACCATTATATACATGGAATTATACTGTGTAAGTTTCCTGGGGCTGCCATAACAAACCACCACAGACTGGGTGGCTTTAAAAAGAAATGTGGCCGGGCGCAGTGGCTCACGCCTGTAATTCCAGCACTTTGGGAGGCCAAGGTGGGTGGATCACTTGAGGTCAGGAGTTTGAGAGCAGCCTGGCCAACATAGTGAAAACCCATCTCTACTAAAAATACAGAAATTAGCTGGGCGTGGTGGCGGGCGCCTGTAATCCCAGCTACTCAGGAGGCTGAGGCAAGAGAACTGCATGAATCTGGGAGGCAGAAGTTGCAGTGAGCCAAGATCGCACTAATGCCCTCCAGCCGGGGTGACAGAGGGAGACTCCACCTCAAAAATATTTTTAAAAAATTAAAAAGGTTTTTAATTAAAAAAAATAAAAACGAGAAATTTATTTTCCCACAGTTCTGACGGCTGGAAGTGCAAGCTCTAAGTGTGGCAGCTCTGGCTTCCTCGAGGCCTCCCTTTCTGGTCGCAGATGGCTGCCTTTCCACTCTATCCTCACGTGGCTTTTTAATGAATCCCTCCTGCCTCTTTTTAATAAGGACCCCAGTCATATCAGATTAGGTCTCACCCTCACGTCCTCGTTTTAACTTAACCACCTCTTTGAAGGCCCTGTCTCCAAATACTGCCACAGGCCGGGCACCGTGGCTCACGCCTGAACTCCCAGCACTTTGGGAGGCCAAGGCGGGTGGATCACGAGGTCAAGAGATCGAGACCAGCCTGATCAACGTGGTGAAACCCCGTCTCTACTAAAAGTACAAAAATTAGCTGAGTGTGGTGGTGGGTGCCCGTAATCCCAGCTACTCGGGAGGCTGAGGCAGGAGAATCGCTTGAACCTGGGAGGTAGAGGTTGCAGTGAGCCGAGAACCGCGCCACTGTACTCCAGCCTGGGCGGCAGAGCGAGACTCCATCTCAAAAACAAACAAACAAAACAAAAAACAAACAGCCACATTCTGGGGAACTGGGGAACTGGGGAACTGGGGACTAGGGCGTGAATATATGACCTGGGGGGCCTCACCGTTCAGCCCATGACGTCTACTGTACGTGGTCTTCTGAGACTGTGTGTTTTTCACACAGCTCCGTGCCCTTAAGACCCATCCGAGCTGTGCGTGTCAGTGCCCAGTCCTTCTTATTGCCAAGTACAGCTCTGTGGTAAGGATGAGTTCGTTCGTTTGACTCTTCACCTATTGGTTGTTTCGAGTTCTTGGCTATTACAAATAAAGCTGCTATGAACATCTGTGGGTAAGTGTGTGAGGAGATGTAAATTTTCTTTCTCTGGGATGAGTGCCCGCCATTGCTGGGCCATGTGCCAAGTGTAGGCTGACAGATTCTTCGTGGGCCCGCTCGCCGTGGGACACCTGTGCCACCGCTGACAGATTCCTCGTGGGCCCGCTCGCCGTGGGACACCTGTGCCACCGCTGACAGATTCCTCGTGGGCCCGCTCGCCGTGGGACACCTGTGCCACTGCTGACAGATTCCTCGTGGGCCCGCTCGCCGTGGGACACCTGTGCCACTGCTGACAGATTCCTCGTGGGCCCGCTCGCCGTGGGACACCTGGGCCACCGCTGACAGATTCCTCGTGGGCCCCCTCGACCTTGAGCTTCCCAGCCTCCAGAACTGAAAAGAAACACTTTCTTTTTCTTTATAAGTTACCCAGGCTCAGTCATTCAGTTTGAGCTACAGAAAACAGACAATGACAGTCATAACATAAAATATTTTAATGCTGGCCGGATGCAGTGGCTCACACCTGTAATCTCAGCACTTTGGGAGCCTGAGGCCAGTGGATTACAAGGTCAGGAGTTCAAGACCAGCCTGGCCAACATAGTGAAACCCCGTCTCTACTAAAAATACAAAAAATTAGCTGGGCATGGTGGCGGGTGCCCACACTCCCAGCTACTCGGGAGGCTGAGGCAGGAGAATTGCTTGAACCCAGGAGGCGGAGGTTGCAGTGAGACGAGATCGTGCCATTGCATTCCAGCTTGGACAACAGTGCAAGACTCTGTCTCAAAAAAAAAAAGTAATGCTAAAATCTTTGAAACTTAAAAAAAGGTTTTAGATGTGAGGTCTCACTATGCTGTCCAAGCCGAAGTGCAGTGTCTATTCACAGATGCTATCGCAGCACGCCGCAGCCTTGAACTCCCTGACTCAGGAGATCTTTTCATCTCAGTCTCCTGAGCAGCCGGCATGACAGGTGCCTGCTGGCACACTTGGCAAACTTGTTTATTTATTTGAGACAGAGTCTCGCTCTGTTGCCCAGGCTGGAGTGCAGTCGTGTGATCTTGGCTCACTGCAACTTCTGCCTCCTGGGTTCAAGCATTTCTTTGCCTCAGCCTCCCCAGTAGCTGGGATTACAGGTGCCTGCCACCATGTCCGGCTAATTTTTGTATTTTTTTGTAGAGACAAGATTTCACCACGTTGGCCAGGCTGGTCTCGAACTCCTGGCCTCCAATGATCCATCCATCTCAGCCTCCCAAAGTGCAGGGATTACAGGGCTAACATTATTTTAAAAGAATTTTGGGCTGGGTGTGGTGGCTCATGCCTGTAATCCCAGCACTTTGGGAGGCCAAGGCAGGCGGATCACAAGGTCAGGAGTTCAAGACCACCCTGGTCAATATGCTGAAACCCTGCCTCTACTAAAAATACAAAAATTAGCCGGGTGTGGTGGCGGGTGCCTGTAGTCGCAGCTACTCGGGAGGCTGAGGCAGGAGAATCGCTGGAACCAGGAAAAGGAGGTTGTGGTGTGCCAAGATCATGCCACTGAACTCCAGCTTGGGCATGGTAGCTCACAACTGTAATCCCAACACTTTGGGAGGCTGAGGTGGAAGGATTGCTTGAGCCCAGGAATTTGAGATCAGACTGGGCAACATAGCAAGGCTCTTGTCTCTACAGAAAAATTTGTTTAATTGTCAGGTATTCTGACACCTCGGCTGGAGTGCAGTGGCACGATCACAGCTCACTGCAGCTTCCGCCTCCCGGGCTCAGGTGATCTTCCCACCTCAGCCTCCCAAGTAGCTGGAACCACAGACATGCACCACCACTCCTGGCTAATTGTTGGTATTTTTTGTGGAGATGGAGTTTTGCCATGTTGCCCAGGCTGGTTTAAAACTTCTGAGCTTAAGTGACCTGTGCACCCTGGCCTCCCAAAGTGCTGGGAGTATAGGCATGAGCCACCACGCGTCCAATATATTTAGAATCTTTAGTGCTGTGACTGCCTATTCCTGGTTCTGGTCATTTGTTTTTCTCTTTTTTCCTGCTCTCAGTCTGGCCAGAGGTTGATAGATCTTATTGATTCTCTCAAAGAACCAGCCTTCGGCTTCTTTTTTTTCTTTTTTTTTCTTTGAGATGGAGTCTCATTCTGTCGCCCAGGCTGGAGTGCAGTAGTGCGATCTCCGCTCACTGCAACCTCTGCCTCCCAGGTTCAAGCGATTCTCCTGCCTCAGCCTCCCGAATAGTTGGGATTACAGAGACCCACCACCACGCCTGGCCAATTTTTGTATTTTTAGTAGAGACAGGGTTTCACCATGTTGGCCAGGCTGGTCTCGAACTCCTGACATCAAGTGATCCACCCGCCTCGGCCTCCCAAAGTGCTGGGATTACAGGAGTGAGCCACCGCGCCCGGCCCTGCTCCATGTATTTTTAAGCTTTCTAATTAGATGCATTTAATTAGGAAAATGTTCTGCCCCCTATTTCACTGTGAAATGACCAGTATCTCAGGCAAAATTCTTGGCTCTGAAATCTACTTCAGTATTTTTTTTTCTTTTTTTTTCAGACCTGCCTCCTTGAAATTGACTTTAGTATTTATATGCCTATTCCAGCTGCCTTTCGACAGTGCTAGGGAGGTATGCATTTTCCATCCTTTCACTATTTGTCTCTTTAAAATGAGTTTCTTACGGGCACTTCAAGGTCTGGCTGTTTTTTTTTTTTTTGTTTTTTTTTTGGTTTTTTTTTTGAGATGGAGTCTTGCTCTGTCACCCAGGCTGGAGTGCAGTGGTGTGATCTCCGCTCACTGCAAGCTCTGCCTCCTGGGTTCACGCCATTCTCCTGCCTCAGCCTCCCAAGTAGCTGGGACTATAGGCACCCACCACCATGCCTGGCTAATTTTTTATATTTTTCAGTAGAGACAGGGTTTCACCATGTTAACCAGGATGGTCTCGACCTCCTGACCTCGTGATCCGCCCGCCTCAGCCTCTCAGACTGCTGAGATTACAGGCGTGAGCCACCACGCCCAGCCTCCAAGGTCTGACTTTTTATCCATTCTGGTCTCTGCTTTCTCATTAACGTGTTTAAATCTTTTACATCTTATGTGATTTTTAAATTGGATTTAAATCTGCTATCTTGCTATTTATTCTCTATTTGTCCCATGTGCTCTTTGTTCTATTTTTCTTTTTCCTGTCTCTTGCATTTTAAAATTTTGTATCATTTATTTATTTACTTTAGAGGTGAAGTCTCTGTCGTTCAGGCTGGTGCGCAGTGGCACAATCATCTCTCACTTTCTGCCCCTTTGAGAGTCTGATTCCATTTTCTCTCCTTTATCGACTTATTAGCCATCACTCTTTGTTGTTGTATTGCAGTGGTTGTGCTAAGGCTCATAATAAATAGCTTTAACTCGTCCAGTCTCTTCATTCTTTTGTGGAGACCGTGACTTCTATCCAGTCTCACCTTTCTTTTGTCTGAAGGACTTCCTGAACATGTCCTGTAGTGCAAGTCTGCTAGTGATGGATTATTTTGGCTTTTGTAAGTTCAAAAAAGTCTTTATTTTGCCTTTGTTTTTGAAAAATATCTTTGCTGGGTACAGAATTACAGTTATCCCTCAGTAGCCCTGGGGGATGGGTTCCAGTACCCCCATGGATACCAAAATCCATGAATGTTCAAGCCCCTTATGTAAAATGTCATCGTGTTTCCATATAACCTATGCACATTCTTCCATACACTTTAAATCATCTGTAGGGGCGAGCGTGATGACTCACACCTGTAATCTCCGTAATTTTGGTAGGCTGAGGTGGGAGGATCACTTGAGGCCAGGAGTTCAAGACCAGTCTGGGCAACATAGTAAGATCCCATGTCTACAAAAAATAAAATAAAATAAAAATTAGCAGGGTATGGCTGTGTGTGCCTGTGCTCCCAGCTACTCAGGAGAGTCATGCAGGAGGATTGGTTGAGCTCAGGAGGTCGAGGCTGCAGTGAGCTGTAACTGCACTACTGCGCTCCAATCTGGGAGACAGAGTGAGACCCTGTTTCTAAAATACATACATACCGAGATTACTTATAATACCTGATGCAACGTAGGTGCTAAATAAATACTCGTTATACCATATTGTTTCAGGAACAATGACAGGGAGGAGCAGTCTGCGCTTTTCAGTACAGAAGGAATTTTCTGTTCTGAGGATTTCGACCCTTGGTTGGATTCACAGACACAGAGCTTGTGAATATAGATGCCTGACAGCGTCAGTGAACTTTCCCTTTCCCTCAGCACTTCAAAGCTGTGATTCCACCGTGTTTGGACTCGCATTATTCCTGAAAAAATGTCTGCAATCATTCTTTTTTTTTTTAGAAGGAGTCTTATTCTGTTGCAAGGCTGGAGTGCAGTGGCGTGATCTTGGCTCATGGCAACCTCCACCTCCCAGGTTCAAGTGATTCTCGTGCCTCAGCCTCCCGAGTTAGCTGGGATTACAGGCATGTGCCACCACGCCCAGCTAATTTTTTTTTTATTTTTAGTAGAGACGTGGTTTCACCATGTTTGTCAGGATGGTCTCCATCTCCTGACCTCATGATCCACTGGCCTCAGCCTCCCAAAGTGCTGGGATTACAGGCGTGAGTCACTGCGCCCGGCCTGCAATCATTCTCATCTTTGTTCCTTTGTACACAATGTCTCGTGTGTGTGTGTGTGTGTGTGTGTGTGTAGCTGCTTTTAAGGTTTTTCACTGATTTAAAGCAATTTGAGGCCAGACACGGTGGCTTATGCCTGTAATCCCAGCATTTGGGAGACCAAGGTGGGCAGATCACCTGAAGTCAGGAGTTCGAGACCAGTCTGACCAACATGGCAAAATCCCGTCTCTACTAAAAACACAAAAAATTGTCCAGGCATGGTGGCACATGCCTGTAATCCCAGCTGCGTGGGAGGCTGAGGCAGAAGAATCACCTGAACCCAGGAGGCAGAGGTTGTGCTGAGTTGAGATCATGCCATTGCACTCCAGCCCGGGAGACAGAGCAAGACTCCATCTCAAAAAATAAATAAATAAATAAATAAATAAATAAATAAATAAATAAAGCAATTTGCTTTCCGTCTTGGTGTAGCTCCTTCGTGTTTCTTGTGTTTGAGATATGTTAAACTTCTTGGGTCTGTAGGTTTGTAGTTTTAAAAAACTTTTCAATCATTACTTTTGTTGTTGTTGTTTTTTTTTTTTTGAGACAGAGTCTTGCTCTGTCTCCTAGGCTGGAGTGCAGCGGCGCAATCTCTACTCACTGAAACCTCCACCTCCTGGGTTCCAGCAATTCTTCTGCCTCAGCCTCCTGAGTAGCTGGGATTACAGGCACATGCCACCACAACCGGCTAATTTTTTATATTTTTAGTAGAGATGGGGTTTCACCATGTTGGCCAAGCTGATCTCGAACTCCTGACCTCAAGGGATCTGCCCGCCTCGGCCTCCCAAAGTGCTGGGATTACAGGCATGAGCCACCTCACCTGGCAATCATTACTTCTTAAAATGTCTTTCTCCACATCCTTCCACCCCCAGGGGACTTCAAATCACACTGCTTGAAATGGCCCCATAGCTCACTGATGCTCTGCTCACTCTCTTAGCCTTCCCTCTCTTTTACTTCAGACGACTTCTGTTGCCATGTCCCTGAGAGTTTTAAGTCCATGCTTTCCTCCTTGATATTGTTTTCTGAAACCTGATGTTTTGCCCAAAACTGATATATTATTTTCATGTATACATGTGTGAGTTTAGCTTTGCATGGTTGAACTTTGATAGCCCATCGCTGAATCATTGTAATATATTGACCTGTGTCTAAACTGTGATGAAATGAGCGAAAGATTAAGACCTGGCTTAGAAGACAGAGGCCGAGACGGGCGGATCACGTCAGGAGATCGAGACCATCCTGGCGAACACAGTGAAACCCCGTCTCTACTAAAAAATACAAAAAAACTAGCCAGGCGAGGTGGTGGGCGCCTGTAGTCCCAGCTACTCCGGAGGCTGAGGCAGGAGAATGGCACAAACCCGGGATGCGGAGCTTGCAGTGAGCTGAGATCCAGCCACTGCACTCCAGCCTGGGCCACAGAGCCACACTCCATCTCAAAAAAAAAAAAAAAAAAAAAAAAAGACGATGTGCAAGTCACAGGCCTTTAAGTGTCCTAATGTCTAGACAGAGAACAGACAACTAACTACTGTGTGAGATGGGAATGTGGGTGAGAGGTTAAGTACAGGAATTATTTCAAGATTGCAAAAATAAATCTCTTAAAGACCACATATTGCATGGTTCCATTAACAGGGAAGGCCCAGCCTAGGCAAACTCCTGGACACAGGAAGGAGATTAGTGGCTGCAGGTGGGGGAGGGGCAGTGTGCTGACTGCTACAGGGGACCCGTGGTGACAGGGGCAATGGAGGTGGGCCCAGCGCTGGGAATGCACCACTATCGTCGCACTGTGCTTTTTTTTTTTTTGAGATGGAGTCTCGCTCTGTCGCCTAGGTTGGAGTGCAGTGGCGCGATCTTGAGTCACTGCAACCTCCGCCTCCTGGGTTCAAGCGATTCTGCTGCCTCAGCCTCCTGAGTAGCTGGGATTACAGGCGCACACCACGACGCCCAGCTAATTTTTGTATTTTTAGTAGAGACAGGGTTTCACCAT